>NC_141153.1:88379611-88691111 GCF_053477565.2 Lygodium microphyllum | reverse complement strand
CCCAAAGGTTTAGATCCACAAAGATCATCGTTTTGCTCTCTAACTACATAGACTTCATTAGGCATACAAGTCAGGACCCACAACCAAATTTGGGCTCACATGTGGGTTCTCCTCATAATGGGGGCCCTATAAGTTTAAGCATCATTGGTTATTAGGGGCATCTTATGTGGGTGGGGCATTGAGCATATCTAACACCCCCCTCAATGTCCACTTGTACATGGGCTACATCCTCGCCCAATGCCAAGAGTCTATGGAGATAAACTCAAAGAAAAACCTTTGTAAGAGTTTTGATGAAGATACCTACTCCATTTTCCTCCATTGGATAGTAGGTAAAATCTACTATCCTATCCTCAATCAAATCACATAGATAATGATACTAGATCTCAATGCTTTTGATGCACACATGAAACACTATATTCTAGAAAAAAGACAATGCAATGTTGATTGTCATATCTTATCATTCTTGGTTCTTCATCTTGCACTCTTATATGCCATAGAATCATGCTTAATCATAATACTTGACATGTAGAAAAACAAGCTACCTTTTGTATTTTGCTTTGATAGAAGACAAGGTAACTATTGGTTGCATCTTATTGATCCAAGAGAAGATTCTTGAACCCAAAGAGAGATAATATCTACAAAATAACTTCTTGGAATCACCATCACCTACACAGTCTAAGTCATAGTTTCCCATAAGAGAAAATTTGGAACTATATGTGATACCATAATCAAGAGTTCCCTTTAAGCTTTTGAGCACTTGAATCCCAAATTTCTAATGACTTTCTTGTGATTTTTTGAGAATAGCGGATGTGATTGCACATTTTTCAACACCCCTCCTCAATCACAACTAGGAAAGACACTCATTCCCACACTCATTTGATCTATCATTCTCATTCAATTGTACTTGCATTATGCTTGGATAATATCAGTTGTTCTTCTTTGTCATTACTTATGCCTCATTATGATTTTCTATTTGCTTATCAGTGATCCACCTTAGCATGCATCCTCAATATTTTAAAATGTATTAGAGCAACTGTGGTTTTACAAAACCATGCATACATGACCTAGTCTAAGGCTTTATTTGCAATGTGATTCTTTGCCTTTTTGTTCATTAAAAAGAGGCTATAGTAGGTGTGATTGCACATTTTTCAACATCCTCTAGGGCTTTTGTCAACATACAATGCATTTTTAGATTATAGGCTTTGTTCTTAGAATGGGGGTCTCAAACCTTGGTGGCTGAGCCACATACACCTCCTCTTGGAGATCATCATTGAAGATTGCAAATTTAATATGCATTTGGTAAAATGGTCACTTCTTGTGTGTGGCCATTGCAAGTACTATGCAAATAGTGGCCATTCTTGTAGTTGGAGCAAATTATCCTTAGAAATCAAATCCTTCCCTATGAAGATCCCAATGCAACTAGTCTGGCTTTGTACTTTCCTAAATTGCCATTAGCCTTGTACTTTACCTTCCATATCCACTTGGCACAATAACATTAATTTTTTTGTCCTATTTATTAGCTTCTAAGTGTCATCCTTCATTATGCTATCATGCTCAACTTGCATAGCTACTCTCCACACTGGATTATCAAGTGCTTCTTTCAAGTCTACTGACTCCTTCACCTCTCTCACAATCTTAGCCATCAAGGCCATGTTGGCTATATGAATGGAAGCCTTTCTTTTGCTCCTGTATTCTCTGAGATATCTTTGGCCTATTAGACTTTTCCTTAGTAGTTTTAGATATAAGATTATTGCGATCATAGAGTTGCTTTACCCATCTTGGCAATGGCTTTTCCAGTAGCATCATTCCAAGTTGGTGAAGTGCATCATCTAAAGACAATACTTCCTCCTTCTCCTCCTTGAGATAGGGTTAGCTCTTGGGATAGATTCATAGTGGACTACTTGTTTGCTTGATGATAAAGTGGAAGAACTTGCATTTTCCTCCTCCGTTGTATGTGACTACTACTTGAACACCATAGCATACCTCACTATGATCTTCTTTGCCTATTGATCATACAACTTGTAAGTTTTCTACTAGCATCATATAACCCAAGAAGATATATTTTATACTTTTTGATTTTAACTTGTTCCTCATATCCTTTGAAACATGTGCATAACATTCACATCTAAAATTTCTAAAGTGTGAAGAGATGGTTTCTTATGAGTATTAGGTGTTATGAGGAGTTTTTCCCTTGAGAGTCTTTTTGTAGCTTCAATTGAGAATGTAGTATAAATAGCTACAGTCCAAAATTGATTAGGAGATCCCTTTCCCCTTAAGCATGCATCTTACCATTTTCACAATGTGTGACTTTGGCATTCAACAATACCATTATGCTAATGTGTATGAGGTATCATGAATTAACACTTAGTCCCTTTGCTCTTGCAAAAGTCTTCAAACTCCTTTGAGTTTAACTCAACACTACTATCTATTCTAAACTTCTTCACACTTTGCATTGTTTCATTCTCAACAAGTTTAAGCCATTATTTCAACTTACTAAAAGGTTGAGCCTTATTACAGGAGAGCTACATCCACATCTTCCTATTGAAGTTATTGACATAAAATAAGAAGGTCCCCTCAAGGCTTGTGTACGTATGCATTGATTCTAGAGGAGCCTTTACTCTATTCTTCCTATTGTAGTCATCAATGCTCAACATAAAATAAGAAAATCTCCCTAATGCTTG
Source organism: Lygodium microphyllum (assembly GCF_053477565.2). Taxonomy (NCBI): domain Eukaryota; kingdom Viridiplantae; phylum Streptophyta; class Polypodiopsida; order Schizaeales; family Lygodiaceae; genus Lygodium; species Lygodium microphyllum. Next base: position 88,688,430 of record NC_141153.1, on the reverse strand, counting down.
TGTAGACATTCTATTGTATAAGTTAGTATGTACCAATTCTAGAGGAGCCTTCACTCTCTTCTTGCTTTCTTGTGGAAATGTCTTTATCTATTGCTTGCCCATCCAAATTGATGCAGTTCCTTCATTTCAATTTATTGCAGGGAGATGATAACCTTATATAGCTCTTTAATACTACAAATCCAATGTAACCAAATCTTTCATACCGAAGTTTACTTGTACCCACACTAGTGGTGGATCTATGAGCACCTAGCTCATGCAGGTTGTTCCTTCTTTCTCCTTTGCCAATAATGTTACTATCATTATCAAGAATTTTTGTACCTATCTCGATGAATCTCACTTCATGATCAAGATCAATTATAGAAGCAACTGATACCAATTTTCTCTTAATCTCTACAACATACAATATGTTTGAAAGATTTTTGACTTCACTATTTGCAACAACAAATAAAATAGTACTTGTGCTCTCATCAGGGTATTTTGCATAATTTCCTATTATCATAGTGATGGAATCTTGTAGAGACTTCATAGAACTATATAGATATTTCTTGCAAGTCATGTGATAGGAGGTGCCACTATCTGTGAGCCATGAGTTAGTGGTAGACACTTCTTATATTGAGGAGCACTCTTCCTCAATGGTAACTCCAAATCTACTTCAACTATATTGGCTCGCTCCTTCTCTTTACTTTTCAAGGTGCCACTCTTTTCATATGCTTTCTTGACATGGTAATTTGTAATTGCATATCTTTTCTTCTTGTAATAGAAGCATTCTCCTTGAAACTTTTTCTTACAACTCTTCTTTTTACTATCCCCATTAATAAAGAAACTATATTTGCCTTTTGCATTAACAAAGAATGCAATATCTCTCCACTATTGCTACCTTCTCATGCTTTAAGCCACAATTCCTCCATTAATAGTGCAAAAATTTCTCAAAGATCAAAGTTTGGGATCTCACTTGAGTGTTTAAGATAGTTACCAGTCCATCAAACTTTGGTAAACAAATTCAAAGATATCTCCAAGCTAGATCCTCACTAGTCTTTTGTATCTTAGCACTAGCCATCTGGTTTTGCAAATTCTTTATCAAAGTGATGAATGCTTTAATTATCTATTCTTCATTAAACTTCTCTACTGGTAGTTGTTTCTCTAGATTTTGAATCCTTCTTTGATTTTGTGTTTCTTAAAAAATCCCTAGTACATTCCAAGCCTCTAATGCCTTGGTTGTATGCTAAAACAAGGTCAAAATAGAATAATTTTCAATTGAGATACACAATGTATTTGCATTACTTCATATCTAAGCCCATACAAGTTCTATATTTAGAGGAATTATAATACTAGAATTTGATGGATTAGGGGTGGATTGTGGTTTTGGGTTAGGTCCCAATATCGTCTCTAGAAGCTCATAAGAATGAAGGATAGCTATAATTCTAAACTTATAGCAGCATTATTGGTAGTTGATATGCCTCATATGAAATTGCTCCTCTTTAACATTGAAGCTCTTGCCTCTAGTATATTGTTCACTCCATAGAGCCCTATGGGCTATGATACCATGGAAAAATTACACGATGTAACAAATATAATTTGAGCAAGGAGTACAAAATGTATAACATATATGAGAAGACTAGAAAATTCTTTAATTCCAAATAAGCAAATGTAAAAATGGCTATGTTCACCCATGTGCTTTCATTTGGAGTGTAGAAGGGCATCTAGAAAAATGATAGGCAAATAGCTTAAGGCTAGCAGAGCTAAAAGAAATCTGACACGATGAAAGTTAAATTGATGTGATAGCTTTGGAGAGGACTTCCTTTTGTAGCCCAAAAAGTTAGTTCGATTGGCTTGTCTTATTGTATTACAAACGTTTATTACTTGGCTAGCGGATATATTCCTTTATTGTTAGGCCAAGGGCATCAAGTGGGCTATTGGCCCCCCTAAGCGAAGGGCTGCTTTGGTGGTCCTAGGACCCCAAAATAAAGATACTCGATGAAACTCCCACATCTCACAACTCGATGCAGTGTGCCTTGAGTTGCTAACAACTTAATTACTTTATCTAATCTAAATGCTAGATTCACAAAGGTCACCTTTTTGCCATCTAGTCATATAGACCTCATTTGACTTACAAGTTAAGACCCAACCAATGTCATGACTCACACATGGCTTTTCTCCTCATAATGGAGGCCTTGAAACTTAGAGTACCATCAATCATTGGTGGCACCTTATAACCATGGGATATTTAGCATATCTAATATCCCCAAGCTAGTCTTTTGTATCCTAGTGCTAGCTATCTAGTTAGGCATTAAGGAAAAAATGAACTTAGAAATTGACATTTTAGCCCCTATCTCTCCTCCTTGAAACCATAAAAAGTAGAGAGAATAATTAAAAAAAAATCATCATATCTCTTCACTTTTGTAATCTCATTTTTTATTTTTTTATTATCCACAAAAGATTTGTTTAGATTCATTCTCTCTCCTCATTCAATAATAAATTTTCAACCAAATTTTATATTCAATAAGGAGTTAGTTACCAAAGTGTGATGCTTGGTTTTCAATCCAAAATAATGGGTAGATATAAATAAATTTATTTTTAAAACAAAAACAAGAAAAGTAAAATTTTAGAAGTTTCTTTTAAGATAGTTTGCATACTTTTTACATTCTCACTTTTAGTCAACAAACAATATATCGTTTTTTATATATTTTAGAAATATTTTTGGAGGTCAAATTGAATTTTCTAAAATCCAAAAAATTTAAGGCATCCCTTCTCTCTAGGCTCTTCTTCTCCCCTATGTATCTATTTGTACCCTTTAAGTCTACCTCGATTAAATCCCCTATTTTCATTAATATCTTTGTATATCCATCTCTATATGTCGATTCTATTTTCATTAACATCCCTATGTGTCAACCTCTTTGTGTCTATCTATGCCTTTTTAGTTTACCTCATTAACATCTCTATGTGTCTATATACGCCTCTCTAGTTTATGTCCATAGAGTTAAATTTCCTACTTCTGTTAACATCTATGTATATCATTTGTTTTGAGATATTAGCAATCACACCTAATGTAGCCTCTTTGTATGAGGTAGTTTGGGATGAAGACATGTAGGCTGCAGGAATCCCATATGCACAGAAAGGGAAAACTGTACCCATCCAACAACTATAAAGCATTGTACTTGACTACCACTTTTGATAGATGAATTAATACATTATGATGCTTTTCTTTATCAGTTAGTGTCAATCTTGTACTTTTCAATCTAATACAAAAGATTGTGTTTATGAGTCCAAGCTTCAATCTTGAAACCTAATTCACTTGTGTAATAGTCAAGTCCAATGTGTCTATCATCATGAGTTTATTCTTCTTCTTCTTCCATCCACCATAGCTCACTGCCATGTCCTAGATCCCGCTCATTTCAACATGGTATCATAGCACAGTTGGGCATGGCATTGCTTCTCCAACCTCTCTTGGTTCCTCTCAACCTTTACCCAGCTCACATCCAGCTTAGTGTGAGTGTATGACTCCAATTTCTCACTTGAACCCCATAGCCACTGTTTGGCAGCCATAGCCAAACAGGACATACAACACTTGGAGCTTCTATATCTTACTCTATAGGCCAAATCAGCTCACGATTCCTTTTGTGGACATCCTTCTCTACTCAAGGCACTCCTCCCTGGCATCTCAGAGTGCAACATTGGCCACTATATGATTCAACATTGACGAAATTTGCTGTGCTATTCAGAATTGCGCCTGCTCCTGTCCGTAATGTTGGCGCGCTGCGTACAGGTCACAATCTTGGCTAGGATCATAGGGTTTTGGAAGCCCATTAACCAAGCTTCATTACTATATAAAAATTTCTAGAAATGGTTGAGGATACAATGCACACAGACTGAAAAACTAGGGCTTTTCAGAAACCCTAGAGTTGGCAGTCACAGCCAACTTCTCAAAAGCTTCAATTTTCTTCATTTTCTCACTCCTCTTTGTACATGAAGCTGCTGCCACTCTGATCTAAGCTTCCAACTCAGTTTCCAAAAAGGATTCAAGTAAAATTTATCCACCATCAGCAGCCAGGGGGGGACTCAAGTTGAAGGACAAGACAAGCATCAAGAGTCAAGTCAAACTCAAGTAACAAACATCAAATTTCAAACTAGTATCTTTTGATACTACATTGCCATTGCTTGTGTCTTTTGACACAAAATAAGATAAACTCATTGTTTGTTGTGGGTACTAATTTCAGGTCATGTCAATGACAAGCAAGAAGATTTCCATGTGGATACACTTCATGAAGAGTAGCATGACTCATGTTGCTTATCAACACTATATGGAAGACTTGTTTGTCTCACTTACAGAGAATGATGAAGTTGTGAGCATTCAAGTGGTATCATTATTTGAAGAAATGCCTCCTACCTTGAAGATAGTATGAGAGGGGACCCTCATCAACATCCCCATAAGAAACACAAGTGGAGATTAGGTATAGTGGCTCTAAGAGTTATAGTATTTTTTATGACTATTGATTTTAATATGAAAGACACATGCAAAATTGCCATGTCTTAGTGCACACTTTACTCTTGAGGCCTTTGTAGAGTGTGCATAGATAATTAATTGTAATCTTAATTCCTTGATCATTGCCATGTCTTAGTGCACACTTTACTCTCGAGGCCTTTGTAGAGTGTGCATAGATAACTAATTGTAATCTTAATTCCTTGATCATTGACCTGTTAGATATGCTCAATGCCCCACCCTCATAAGGTGCCACCAATGATCCATGGTGCTCAAAGTTGTAAGGCCCCCATTATGAGAAGCCAAATATGAGCACGGATATTGGTTGAGTCATCTTGACTTGTATATCGGATGAGGTCTATGTGACCAGATGGCAAAAAGGTGACCATTGTGGGTCTAATATTTGGGTTGGAATGAGTAGTTAAGATGGTAGCAACTTGAGGCATATTGCATCGAGTTGCGGGGTAAGGGAGTTAAAAGGGGCCCCTATTTTAGGGTTCGAGGGCAGCGCCCCCTGACCGACGGTAAAGGGAATATTTCCTAGTCGACTAGTGGAGGCTCTTATGGTAGGTCGGTCAGGCCGACCTAACCGGCTTTGCAGGCTGTAAAAGCTAAACCCCTTCACAACCATCGATCATCTATCTTTCACCCAGTCAGAGTTGTTCTAGCTAGCCTTAAGCTCTTTACCTATCTTCTGTCTAGATCACCGTCTAAGCTTCACAATGGAAGCGCATGGGTGGACAGAGCCATATTTGTATCAGTTGTTTGGAGCTAAATAAATTTTCTAATTCTCCTCTTATCTATTGTGTACTCTTTATCTCTATCTCTTTCTTAGATTTTGTTCGTTGCACGGTGTAATTTTTTACATGATATTAGAGCCTAAAGGGTTCTAGTGATCGAAGAGTGCACAAGAGGCAAAGGCTTCAACAGTAAAGAGGAACAACGTCGTCTTCTAGAAGGGGTTCTGGTGCATCCGGAAGCGGTGCATGAGGTGATGCTACTGTACCAACTATTCAAACACAGAGGATTCGTCCACCAACCTTCAGCGAAGGCAAGTTAGATGGTACACACTATACCTTGTGGAAGTTCAAAATTACAACTATCCTTGATTCTTATGAGCTTTTGGAGACTGTGCTGGGGGGACTGATGTAGAACCACAACCTACCCCCGACCCATCAAATCCTAGTGTGATGACTCCTCCAAATGTAGATCTTCTACGAGCTTGGAAACGAAGGAATGTAGATGCATTGTGTGCCTTAGTTACAAGCTGTTCTGACAGTGTTTTGACTTTGATTTAGCATACAACCAAAGCATCAGAGGCTTGGAATGTATTGAGGAGTCAGTATGAAACACAAAACCAAACAAGGATTCAAAACTTGGAGAATCAACTAGCAGTGGAGAAGTTTGTTGAAGAAAAAATGATGGTGATAAAAAGAAGAAGGTGGTAAGAAGAAGTTTCAAGGAGAGTGCTTCTACTACAAGAAGAAAGGACATGAAATCGCAGATTGTCGTGTCAAGAAGGTAGATGAAAAGAATGGTACCCTTAAAAGTAAAGGGAAAGAGACATCCAATACGGTTGAATCAGAGTTGGAGTTATTCATGGCGACCATTGAGGAGGTCTGCTCCTCGGTGCAAGAAGAATCTACCACTGACTCATGGGTGTTGGATAGTGGGGCCTCCTGTCACATGACCAACAACAAAGGTCTATACAATTCTATGGAGCCTCTACAAGAATCCATCACTATGACAGTTGGAAATGATGCAAAATGCCCTACTACAGGCACATGTACTATTTCATTTGTTGCTGCAAATGGTGATGTCAAAAACCTTTCAAATGTGTTGTATGTTTCCGAAATTAGGAGAAATTTGTTATTAGTTGCTGCCATAACTGATCTTGGTCATGAAGTAAGGTTCAAGAAGATAGGTATAGAAATTCTTGATAGTGATGGCAAAGTTGTTGGCAAAGGAGAAAGAAGGAACAACCTATATGAGCTAAGTGCTCTTATAGCCACCATTGGAGTAGGCGCAAGTAAGTTTTGGCATGAAAGGTTTGGACACATCGGATTTGTAGTATTGAAGGAGATGCACAAGCAAGGTATGGTTGCTCACCTACCTGCAATGATTGAATTGAAGGAACCATGTGAAGTTTGTATGATGGGCAAGCAACAGAGAAAGGCATTTCCACAAGAAATCAAGAATAGAGCACATGCTTCTCTAGAGTTGGTGCATGCTGACTTGTGTGGAAAGATGCCTACACGAGCCTTGGGGGGATCTTCTTATTTTATGTTGATTGTTGACGACTACAGTAGGAAGATGTGGGTGTACTTCCTTCATGATAAGGCTTTGTTAAGTTTAAAGAAAGGCTAAAACTTGTTGAAAATGAAACAAGGAAAAGTGTGAAGAAATTTAGAACAAATGGTGGTGGTGAGTTCAACTCAAAGGAGTTTGAAGACTTTTGCAAGAGCAAAGGGATCAAGCGTCAATTGACGACGCCTCACACACCTCAGTAGAACGGTGTTGTGGAACGCATGAATTGCACCATTGTGGAGATGGCAAGATACATTCTAAAGGGCAAGGGATTTCCTAACCATTTTTGGGATGAAGCTGTTAATACTGCAGTCTACATTTTAAATCAGTGCTACACAAAGACTCTCAAGGGAAAAACACCTCATGAGGCTTACATTGGTAAGAAACCATCTGTCTCACACTTTAGAATTTTTGGATGTGAATGTGATGCACATATTCTAGATGAGAAGAGAAACACGTTACAATCAAAAAGCAAAAAATGTATCTTCTTTGATTATAGTGATGAGTAGAAGGCTTACAAATTATATGACCAAGAGGCAAAGAAGATCATCACTAGCCGTGATGTGGTGTTCAAGGAGCAGCTACATATAGTGGAGGAGGAGAAGGCAAGCTCTTCCACTTTATCATCAAGTGAAGAAGTAGTCCACTATGAACCTATCGCGAGAGCTGTCCCTATCCATAAGGAGGAGGAAGCATCATCTTCAGATGATGAGGAAAAAGTTCACCAACTTGACATCACCCCACCGGAAAAGCCATTGCCGCACTGGGTGAAGCATCTCTATGACCACAATAATCCTATGTCCACATCTGTTGAGGAGAAGGCAAACCGACTAAGGATATCTCAAAGAATAGAGGAGCAAAGGAGGGCTTCTGGTCACATAGTCAATATGGCCTTGATTGTTGAGATGACAAGCTCAACACATGCAGACATTGATGATGGGCCACCTGGTTAGATGGGTCCACACGTCTAAACTTAGCATTTCGGTGGTCATTATGACTCTCACATGGCCACTGACTTATTACTTATTATATTCAGGTTGTTACACCTATTTACAACTGGCATAGTTATAGCACCAGTCGACTAGTGTAGTCAGTTATGCATTGTTTTACTTAGTAGGCCACTTTCCTTTATGTTGTATCTTATCTATACTTTAAGTACATTGTAAAGTGTGTGGAAGAAGAAGAAAAAACCAGCAAGAAAACGTTTTGGCCTCCATCTCTCTTCTTGTCTCTTGAGTGAGCTTCTCCTTATGCATTTTGTGTGTGTTTGGTGTAGCATCTTGAGCAAGTTCCCCCACCACACGATTCTTGACATGGTATCAGAGCCACGCCGCTGAGAGATGATGATTTCGAAGGTTGAAGTGAAGGAGAAGAAGCAAGGTTCGAGCAAGCAAGCCATGGGTAAGAAGCTCTCCCATTCTTCCACTCTTTCTCTTGGACAGTGCCTGTGGAGGCACCAAAAGCGGGGCAGAGTAAAAAATCTTAGATTGCTGTGAGATTTTGGGCATTTGAGGCCATTTCAGGCCCTGTTTTAAAGCCACAAGGTTGCGGACAACAGTTTCAGAATACATTATGATCTCGATTGTTTTGACTGAAAGTGGGTGCACATGTTATAGATTGCAAATCTGTAATTTTTGAGGTGTTTACAGGAAGCAAACATAAGGTTTATCTGCAAACTAGTTGCAAATTGCATGTATTGTTGAGCAGACAGTGAAAAAGGCTGTCTGGTGTATTGCTGTGCACTATAGGTCGAGGGTTACAAAAGATTTGCTTGCTGTTTGGTATTAGTTTTGTGATAATGGCAGAGAATAGTGGAAACCCCATCATTGAGAAGCTCGACAAGAACAACTACTCTTCATGGAAGTTCCGTGTCACAAACTTCCTTATTGGAAAAGGCCTCTACGAGTTTGTTTCGGGTGAAGAAAAGGAGCCGGAGGTGAGTGATCCTCCAACTGCAGAAGAGACAAAGGCACGAAAGGAATGGAATGCAAAAGACAAGAAAGTCATGTATTGGTTGTCTGTAGTAATTGACAATAATATGCTGGGACATATTAGAAATGCAAAGAATTCATATGCATCTTGGACCATACTTGAAAGTATGTTTTTCGTAAATACAAAGGCACGAAAGATTCAACTCAAGCAAGAGTTGAATACATTGAAGAAAGGGAAGATGTCTATCAATGAGTATGCACTGAAGGTAAGGAGCATTGCAGATGCCTTGGCAATGATTGATGCAATGCTCGATGATGATGATTTGGTGTCATCTACCTTGGGTGGACTTAACAATGAAAAGGCTTGGAAGTCTTTTGTAACTTCCATATATGTGAGAAAGCTATTTCCATCTTTCGTGAGTTGGTCTCCCTTATGATCACTGAAGAGATCAACATGCAGAGTGAGACATCTGAAAAAGATGGTAAACAGGTCCAAGCTTTCTACTCCAGTTCAGGAAGGGGATGTGGCAGGTTCTCTTCAAGAGACCATGGTACAGGACGTGGTAGTGACAACCAGCAAAACAGATTGAATAAGCAATTTGGCGATATGCAGGTTTCAGGAGGTCGTGGTAACTTTAGAGGTAGGGGGAGCTTTAGAGGAAGAGGTGAATGGTAGAATAGAGGGTAACAACTCTGGTATTGTGTGTCACTACTGTGGCAAAATAGGTCATATTATAGCCCAATGTTATGCTAAGAAAGATGATATTCGCAGTGGTAAGTTGCAGCAAGGAAACTATGCATCGTCTTTACGATAGAATGAAGACAAAAATGAACGTTTGTTTGTTATGCAGCATATGCTGAATGCTGTTACAGGAAAGGGAACACATGATGATGTTTGGTATGTTGATTTAGGTGCATCCAATCATATGACCAGCCATGCAGAATGGTTTGGAGAGATGCAGGATTTGCAAAATGCAGGTTATGTGCAAATGGGTGATGATTCATGCCACCCAATTTCACACATTGAAAAATTTCCCTTGTCCTTGCATAATGGTAAGACAAAGAGTCTTTTAGATGTATTACATGTGCCATCTATTACAAAGAACTTGGTTTCAGTCAGTCAGATGGTAGAGCAAGGGCTGCAAGTCAAATTTAATGCAAAGGGCTGCTTTGTAGAAATGATCTTTGAATGATGAGGACAAAGTTCACCAACCTACAATCATGCCACTGGAAAAGCCATTGCCACGATGGGTGAAGCAACTCTATGATTGCAACAATACTATGCATATCACAATTGAGAAAAAGGTAAATGTACCAAGGAGGTCACTGAGAATAGAGAAGCAAAGAAAGGCTTCTACTCACTCAATATAGCCTTGGCTAAGATTATGAGAAGTAAGGGAGCCAATAGACTTGGAAGAAGCACTTTTTGATCTAGCATGGAGAGCAGCTATGCAAGCTGAGTATGATAGCATAATGAAGAATGACATCTGGGAGCTAGTGGATCAGCCAAAAAAGAGAAAGAAGAGGAAGATTATTTGCACAAAGTGGGTTTGGAAGATAAAGTACAAGGCTGATAGTAGCTTAGAAAAGTACAAAGCTAGATTAGTTGCACAGGGAATTTCACAGGTTGAAGGATTTAACTTTCAAGAATCATTTGTCCCCACTACTAGAACGACCACTATTCGCATAGTACTTGCAGTGGCTACTCATAAGAAGTGGCTAGTTTACCAAATGGATGTCAAATCAACATTCTTGAATGGTGATCTCAAGGAGGAGGTTTATGTGGCCCAACCACCAGGGTTTGAGGCCCCCCATTCTAAGAACAAAGTTTGTAAGCCAAAGAAGGCATTGTATGGGGGGTTGAAGCCCATAAAGCATGGTACTAGTACCAGATAGAAAATCTAGGTTTCAAAATATGTTCCTTGGATGCTAGCTTGTATGCTTTAAGGGATAGTGAAAAGTTTATAATGATTTTCCTATATGGACGACCTTCTTATTATATGTGACTATGAAGATATGATCCATCAGACTTAAAAGGCTTTAAGCTTTGAGTTTGAAATGACAGACTTGGGCTTATTGCACTATTGTTTGGGGATTTAAGTCTATGGAAAAATCTTCATCTCTCAAAAGAAGTATGCATGGGAGATCTTAAAAGCGTTTGGCATGATCAAGTTTAAGGATATAGATGCACCTATGGAGGTCAATGTGAAGTTATCCATTGAAGATACATCAGCACTAGTAGATATTGGAAGGTACATGATGTTGGTTGTTGGCAACCTCATCTATTTTTGTAACACTAGGCCATATATCAATTTTGCTATTAGGGTTTTGAGCAGGCTCTCAAACAAACCCTAAGAAAGTCATAAGAAAGCTAGGATGTGGGTGCTCATATACTTGAAGGAAACTCTTGACTATGGTATCACATATAGTTCTGGAAGTGCTCTTATGGGAAATTGTGACTCAGAATGGGTAGGTGATAGTGATTCCAAAAATTTGGTTTCTAGATATTGTTTCTCTTTAGGTTCATGAATCTTCTCTTGGATCAATAAGAAGCAATCAACTATGGCATTGTCTTCTATTGATGAAGAGCTGCTAAAGCAGAGTACAAGGTAGCTTGCTTTGTTGTATATGAAGCAGTATGGTTAAGGAGGATCCTATGGAATATGGAAGTATCATATGAAGATCCAATAGTGCTAAGAGATGTGATAATCAGAGTTGCATTTCCATCGCCAAAAATCCAATTTTTCATGCACACACCAAACACATTGAGATCCAGTATCAATGTACATGACTTGATCAAGGATGGGATACTAGGCCTGGTCTACTATCCAACTGAGGAGAATGGAGTAGATATCTTCATCAAATCTCTTACAAAAGATCTCCTTCAAATTCATCTTTAGAGACTCAACATTGGGATGAGAATGTGGTTTGACATTGAGAGGGGGTGTTAGATATGCTCAATGCCCCACCCTTGTAAGGTGCCACCAATGATCCATGATACTCAAAGTTGTAAGGCCCCCATTATGAGGAGAATCTATGTGTGAGAATAGACATTGGGTGGGTCTTGATTTGTATGTCGTCAAATGAGATCTATGTGATGAGATGGCAAAAAGGTGATCTTTGTGGATGTAGCATTTGGGTTAGATAGAGTTGTTATGTTGGTAGCAACTTCAAGCATGAGGCATCAAGTTGTTGGATGTGGGAGTTTTCAAAGGCCCCTCTTTTGGGTTTTGAGGGCCATGGAAGTAGCCCTTGGTTGGGGGGTCTCAGGAGAGTCAATAGTCCCCCTTAAGAAGGGTCTAGGGGCTATTCCCTCAGCCCAACAAGAAAGGGATATTCCCTAGCCATCTAGGGAAGGTTCATAATATGGTCAGACATGCCGACCAGAATACCTTCTCGTCCTCTAAAAGGAAGATCCCTCTTAAGACATTGTGAATCTATCTTTACCCAATGAGAGTTCTTCTTGCCACCCTAAGCTCTTTGCCTATCATCTATCTGGATCGCCATCTAAGCTTCACATGGAAGCACATGGGTGGATAGATCCATCTTTGCATCAGTTCATTTGAAATTAAAGAAGCCTTTTTTCACCTCATATTTGCCGTGTGTTCTCTACTCCTTGCTAAGATTTTGTCTACTATGCCATGTATTTTTTACAATATCTAAACAATCATCACTAATTACATATACCTCAAGTATGAAGAAAAGTCTTTGCATAGGCTATAACTAGCCAATAAACCCGTTATACCAACAATGTATCAGTTATGAGCTGAGCATTTACTACTCAAAGGACCTCATATGGGATCTCAAAATGCCCAAGCATCATCCGGGCATCAATGGATGTTACCATGAGCTTCAATGAGCTTCAACACATGAAATACGTATCGTTCCTATATCTATGACAGAACCCTGTCTATGTACTTAGCTAGTAGCTGATCTTCAAGTCCTCAAGGTATATACATGCATTACCAAATCAATGCCAAGCATCTTTGCAACGTTTAAGTGTGGTAACTAGGCACCAACTCTAAGCACTTTGCATAAGAAAAACAAGCACAATTTCTCCTTTTTCCACACTTGTTTGAATTGTATGCTTTTGAGCTGCTATTGTGGTTGATGTATCTTGAGCACTCAATAATACTAAGAAAATCCACACAATGGCCAAGATTTCTACTCAATATGGAGTGCAATAACCACACATAACCTAGTATCCATTGACATTTAAAAAATAGGCACAACAAGTCCTCATCCATATAGATGCAATGCTATGATTGCTAGTCATAAAATATACAACCCAATGCTCCAGTACATGCCAATGGAACACCTCTTGAAGCCTCAATAGGCTCTATCAACTTTGAAGAAGATATTCTTCAAATACATACCTTTGAAGTTGAGCCATGGTTGCTAGCCCTTCTAAATAGTTCTTCACACTTTGCAAACCACTTCTCACTTCTCATTCCAACTCTTGCATAGCTGAGATCTCTAGCTTTGATACCATGTTTAAAGAGAGGGGAAGAGATAGATGAAGATAGGTGCCATTGAATTGAGAGCAATGTACTCTCTCTTCTTCCATTCATTCATTCATTCTCACAAAAGTACACAACCTAAGTCACTCATGACAATATAAGTAAAAAGTCAACTGACTAAAACAGCTAAGTTTGATCAACTCATTATCACGACACACAAGAGGGTGATAGCTAGCTACAGTTGTACAACTAGGTTAGTGTAGATATTGAACTTGAATCTCAACAATAAGGACTCAATCCCAAAGGAGTACATCAATCATCTTTGCTGATGTGGTCATCTTCCACAAGAAATGCTCATCAAAGAGATCGATGAGATACTCCTTTGCCATTGTCTACATGGCATGAATTGCTACAGCAATCAACTTCCATGGTATTGGACCATCTGTCACTTGATCCCAAAACCTACCCAGATTTTTTGGTGCAAACCCTACAAGATCTTTTGAAAACCTTTCGGGATCGTGCCTTGGGGATTAGAAGCTCATATCCATACTATATTCACCTAGTCTCCATATTCTCTTTTTCTTTTGGAGATTTGTATGGAGTCTCATGGGATGTTTCACCTATTATAGTTAGTGCCCCAAGGGGCATTATTTGAAAGATCTTAATGGGTTATGGTGAGTGGTTTGCTTGGTGCATGCCATGCAAGCCTAAGAAGCAAAGAATGAAGAAGAGGAGGAAGCTGAGGAGAAAAGAGTGATAGTGATAGATGAAAATGAGAAGAAGATTGAATGTTTAACCCTTTAAAATTCTAAAACCAGCTATATATATTGTCACATGCATGATTTACCATATGATTATAAAGCAATCATCTTTTATCGGAATGTTATGAAACTTAATGTGCACATTCGTTAATGCCCAAGATCACGAAAAAAAAATTGTGCAAAAAAAAAAGCTAAGAAGGCCATGGTCTAAAGCTTGGGGGCTCAGTCATGAATATATGTATATACCACATGAGTTCAAAATAAGGGGTTTTAGAAACACCATTTTTTTACATACAAAAGGGTATCATATAAAGGGGTTACTTAGAAATTGAATTAAAAATGGTTGTATTTTATTCAAGTAAAATTCATAGATAATGATATTTATAAGTACGCCTTGAACGCTCGTCAAACACACACACACACACACACACACACACACACACACACACACACACACACACACACACACACACACACACACACACACACACACACACACACACACACACACACACACACAGAGTGAATCTCCCAAGTTCTAAAAGTGTGGTGTTTGAGGCCATTTTCCTACCATACTTTGGACCAATGCCTTCTTGGCTTTTTTTTTTTTGCACAAAAAAGTGTGCTCTTGGGCACCTAATGGGTATGCACATTGAGTTTTATCACATTCCAATATGGTTATGTATTTTAAAAATTATCTTATTTAAAATCATGGATGGGTAATGTAAAAAATTACATGGCGCAGCGAACAGAATCTAAGAAAGAGATAGAGATAGAGAGTACACAACAGATAAGAGGAGAATTGAAATTTTTCTTTAGCTCCAAACAATTGATACAAAGATGCCTCCGTACACCCGTGTGCTTCCACTGTGAAGCTTAGATGGTGATTTAGACAGAAGATAGGTAAAAAGCTTAAGGCTAGCTAGAACAACTCTGACTAGGTGAAAGATAGATGATCGATGGTTGTGAAGGGGTTTAGCTTTTATAGCCCACGAAGGTGGTTAGGTCAGCTTGACCGACCTACCATATGAGCCTCCACTAGTTGGCCAAGGAATATTCTATGGAATATTCCCTTTACGATCGAGCCAGGGGCACTGCCCTCAAACCCCCACCAAGGGCCACTTGCGTGGCCCTCGGACCCCAAAATAGGGGCCCCTTTTAACTCCCTTACCCCGCAACTTGATGCAATGTGCCTCGAGTTGCTACTAGCTTAACTACTCAGTCCAACTCAAATATTAGACTCACAATGGTCACCTTTTTTCCATCCAGTCACACAAACCTCATCTAATATACAAATCAAGACTCAACCAATATCTGGGCTCACATTTGGCTTCTCCTCATAATAGAGGCCTTACAACTTTGAGCACCATGGATCATTGGTGGCACCTTATGAAGGTGGGGCATTGAGCATATCTAACACCCCCCCTCAATGTCCACCTGTAGGTGAACTATCTCCTCGGTAATATGCCGAGTCTCTGAAGATGAACTTGAAGTAGATCCTTTGTAAGTGCTTTGGTGAAGATATCCACTCCATTCTCCTCTGTTGGATAGTAGACCAGTTTCGCTATCCCATCCTCCATCAAATCATGCACATATTGATACTAGATCTCTATATGTTTGGTACGCACATGAAACACTAGGTTTTTGGCAATGACGATGCAACTCTAATTTTCACATCTCAGCATAGTTTTATCTTCATCCTGCGCTCCCATATGCCATAGGATCCTTCTCAACCATACTGCTTCACATGCAGCAAAACAAGCTGCCTTGTACTCTGGTTCGGTAGAAGACAATGCCACTATTGGTTGCTTCTTACTAATCCAAGAGAAAATTCATGAACCCAAAGAGAAACAATAACCAGAAATTGATTTCTTGGAATCACTGTCTCCTGCCCAATCTGAGTCACAATTCCCCACAAGAGAAGTTCGGGAACTGTATGTGATACCATAGTCAAGAGTTTCCATCAAGTATCTGAGCATCCGCATCCCAGCCTTCCAATGACTCTCATGAGGTTTGTTTGAGAACCTACTCAAAACACCAATAGCAAAATTGATATATGGTCTGGTGTTGCACAAGTAGATCAAACTACCGACCATCCTCCTATACCTCCCAATGTCTGTTACTACCGATGTATCCTCAACGAATAACTTTGTGTTCACCTCCATAGGTGTAGCTATCTCCTTGCACTCGGTCATGCCAAATGCCTTCAAGATCTCCCATGCATACTTCTTCTGAGAGATGAAGATCTTTCCTGGCTCTTGCCAGACTTCAATTCCCAAACAATAGTGCAACAAGCTCAAGTCTATCATTTCAAACTCAGAACTCAAAGTCTTTCGAGTTTGGTTGATCATATATTCATAGTCACTTGTAATAAGAAGGTCGTCCACATATAGGACAATCACTACAGACTTTTCACCATCCCTGTAAACATACAAGTTAGCATCTGAGGCACATCTTTTGAAGTTTAAGCTTAAAAAGAACTTATCTATCCGCTAGTACCACCATGCTCTGGGGGCTTGTTTCAGCCCATACAATGCCTTCTTTAGCTTACACACTTTATTCTCAGAATGGGGGGCCTCAAAACCTGGTGGTTGAGCCACATACACCTCCTCCTTGAGGTCACCATTTAAGAACACTGACTTAACATCCATTTGGTAAACTGGCCACTGCTTGTGGGCGGCCACTGCAAGTATTGCAAATAGTGGTCATTTTGGCAATTGGGAAAAATGACTCTTGAAAATTAAACCCTTCAACCTATGAAAATCTATGTGCAACCAATCTAGCTTTTTACTTTTCTAAGGTACCATCAACCTTGTACTTTACCTTCTAGATCCACTTGGTGCCAATAATCTTCCGCTTTTTTGCACACACTTTACAATGTACACAAAGTATAGATAAGATACAACATAAAGGAAAGTGACCCACTAACTAAAACAATGCATAACCGACTACACTAGTCGACTGGCGCTATAACTATGCCAGTTATAAATAGGTGTAACAACCTAAATATAATAAGTAATGAGTCAGTGGCCATGTGAGAGTCATAATGACCACCGACGTGCTAAGTGTAGACGTGTGGATCCATCTAACCAGGCGGTCCATCATCAATGTCCGCATGTGTTGAGCTTGTCATCTCAACACTCCCCCTCAAGCTCAACTGCATCTCTGCAACTCCAAGTAAGCTTCGAAAATTTTGAAGCTTCTCTGTACCCAATGCCGTCGTGAAGATGTCAGCTATCTAATCCTGTGTGCTGACGTACACCAAGTCAATCTCACCTGCTAGTACCTTCTCTCTCACAAAGTGGTAGTGTACCTCAATATGTTTTGTCCTGGCATGGAACACAGGGTTCCTAGCCAACTGTATACTGCTCATGTTGTCACAATAAATGACAACTGGACCTTTCACCTACACATCTAAATCAGCCAACAACTTTTGTAGCCATACTACCTCACATGCTGCAACAGCAGCACCTCTATACTCAGCCTCTGTACTCGACAAAGCAACTGTAGATTGCTTTTTGATGCTTCAAGCAATTGCTGCACTACCAAGAGAGAACATGTATCCACTGGTAGATCTTCTATCAGACATACTACCAGCCCAATCTGCATCTGTGTATCCAAACACCTGTACATCTGTACCTGCCTCATAGAAAAGTCCATAATGTAATGTGGACTTCACATATCTCAATATGCATCTGACTGCATCCGAATGTGGCTTTCTAGGTACTTGCATAAACTGACTCACAAGACCAACAGTGTAGCTCAAGTCTGGCCTTATAATGGTCATGTAGATCAAACTCCCCACTATCCTCCTGAACATAGTAGGGTCTTCTATCTCATCCCCAACATCACCACTCAACTTTACATTCTGCTCCAATGGGACTGTAAGTGGTTTGCATGTTGTCATACAATACTTGGACAACATATCCAAGCCATACTGTCTTTGGGACAGCCATATACCATCATCACATCTGATCACCTCAATGACAAGGAAGTACCTTAGCTCACCTAAATGCTTCATCTCAAACTTCTTCTTCAAAAAGTCCTTGACTTCAGCAATCCCACTATCACTATCACCTGTAATAATCAAGTTATCCACATAGATGACTATGATGACCAAACCTGCATCTCCCTTTCTCACATAAAGTGAGTGATCAGCATCAGAAACATAAAAGCCAATATTGATAAAATACTCTCTGATCTTGTCAGACCATGCTCTAGGTGCTTGCTTGAGCCCATAGAGCGCCTTCTTCAACCTGCACACATACGTGGGATACTTTAAATCTTCATAACCTGCTGGTTGATCCATATACACTTCTTCCTTCAAATCACCATGCAAGAAGGCATTCTTCACATCCATTTGCTGCATCTCCAACCTTTGGCTACTACCAAAGAAATCACACATCTGACAGTTGCCATCCTAGCAACTGGACTGAAGGTTTCTTCATAATCTATGCCATATGTCTGGGCATAGCCTTTTGCAACTAGCCTAGCTTTGTATCTACTAATAGAACCATTTGCATTGTGCTTAATCTTATAAACCCACTTACATCCAATAGCTTTCTTGCCCTTCGGCAATGATACTAGATCCCAAGTCTTATTGGCCTCTAATGCAGCTTTCTCCTCATCCATTGCTGCATCCCAATGAGCATAACCAACAGCCTCCTCAAAGCAAGTGGGCTCAACATCCTCAACTAGTTTCACCATATAAGCATAAATGGTGAGCTGCATAACCTTCAAAACCAAATCTTTTAACAGGGTATCTGACCCTACTAGATCTGCATACCACCGGATCACTCAATGGAGCCTTTACATTACTATGAGCTCTCTATATACCTGGTGTCCTGACAGAAGGAATACCAAACTCATCATCCAAGATCTCTGAGCCACTGGAGTCTCCATCAAGAACTGCACCAATGCCATCTGACACTTTATTCTTTCCTTTGTCTTTACCTGTAGTGATATTAGATGCACCTGAAGATGTAGAGCTACTCCTTAGTCTCCCAGACCACCATGGACTACCAGATGATGTCTCTGGTCCACTAAGAGTCTGTGATTCTTGCTTTTCAGCCTGCACATGAGTGTCATGATCATCATCATCATCCAATGCATCACCAATAGATGCACATCAACTGCTCATTTCATCAAAGATGACATCCCTGCTCACTCTGAACTTACATGTGACAGGGTTATAACAGTGATACCCTTTCTACTCCAAAGAGTATCCAATAAAGACACATTTTTTTGTCTTTGGATCAAGCTTCTTCCGTAGCTCATCTGGCACATGAACATATGCAACAAAGCCAAATACCTTCAAGTGCGATAATTAGGCTTCTTGCCAGTAAAGCATTCTTCAGGAGTCATCCCATGACCTACAGCCGTGGGAGTTCTGTTCATAATATAAACAGCAGTATGAACAACCTCAGACCAAAAATGCTTAGGCATATTCTTTTCAGCCATCAGGCCTCACCTTATGGCCAAGATAAGTTATAGAAGCAACTGATAAAGCAGATTTCTCTTAATCTCTAGAACATACAATACATTTGAAAGATTCTTGAGTTTACCATTTTTAGTAATAAATGAAATGGTACTTGTGCCCTCAATAGGGCATTGTGCATCATTCCCAACCATCACAATGATGGATTTTTTCAAAGGCTTCATAGAACTATATAGAACTTTCTTGTTGGTCATGTGATGGGAGGAGCCACTATTCAATACCCATGAGTCAGTGTTAGATATTTCCTGCACCGAGGAACACACTTTCTCAATCTATGAATAACTCCAACTTTGCTTCAATCGTATTGGCTTTCTCCTTCCCTTTAGTCTTCATGGTTCCATTCTTTTAATCTACCTTCTTGACACGACCATCTGCAATTGCATGTCCTTTCTTCTTGTAGTAGAAGCACTCTTCTTGAAACTTTTTCTTACCATCCTTCTTCTTTTTGTCACCATTGGTAGCAAAACCACCTTTGCCTTTCGCATTGGTGCAGAATGCAGCATCTCCACTAATGTTACCTTCTCAAGCTTTAAGTCTCAACTCCTCCATTAGTAGTAGACAAAATTTCTCAAATATCATAGCTTGGGGGTCTCACCTAAGTGTTTAGGGAAGTTACCAATCCATCAAACTTTGGTGGATATATCCAAATACACCTTTGAGCTAGCTCCTCACTACTCTTTTGTATCCCAATGTCAGCTTATCTGGTCATGTGGATTCTTGATCTGAGGGATAAATGCTTCAATGGTCTCTCCTTCAACAAGCTTCTCTACTGCTAGTTGATTCTCCAAGTTCTCAATCCTTATTTGATTTCATATTTTATACTGACTTCTTAGTATATTCCAAGCCTCTGATGTAAGATTTTCGTGCAATAAAAGTTAGTTGGCTAGTTCAAAAGTTAGTCAGTTAATAAGTTAGTAAGATTACTAACTAAAGACTAACTAAGGTAAAAACTAACTAACGTTAATAGCTAATAACTTTTATTTAATTAAAAATATATTAAAAAAATCGAGACTTGTAAATTTGATATTTTTCTTAGATTAAAAAGGACGGTAGTCACCCTTCACGAAAGTTACAACGTGAATGAGACTTATGAGCCATATTACTCACTAGTATTAATGTGTATATTTTAGATATTATCCTGAAATGATAGAACTAAAAGTCATTTAAAAGAAATGACAAGTGATGTTTTAGTTAGTTTTGGAGATTGTATAAAAAGAAAAAAATCAAGAAAAATGACTGGCGAAATCGCGTGCCCTGCGATCACAGTCTATAGGCAGTAGACAGCACTTCGAACAGAGAAAAGAAGGAGTGAACTCAGAGCTTTCTAAACAAGTGTCTTGAGGGTTTACCCACATTTTGGAGCTAATGCAACCATCAGATTTATGATCTGAGCATCAGATCACTAAGTCTTCCAAGAGCCCCTTCTCTCTTGTTCTCAGTCTTATCCCCTCCTCTCTAATTCATTATAAATATGAGTCATGGGGAGGCATAAGGGAGCATAAGGAGACCTCAAGAGGCTGCGAGTGTGAGAGGTAGAGAGAAGGATACTCCCTCCAAGAGATTGTGAGAGAGAGCTTGAGAGAGAGAGAGAGAGAGAGAGAGAGAGAGAGAGAGAGAGAAGAGTAACCCCGAGAGGCTACACAATTCCCTCTATCTCAATCCTCAACTTAGCCATCTTCTCTTACTCTCTCCCATCTCGAATCTATTCTGCCTTCTTAACTCTTGAGTCTACTTGTGGATGATGGCCTCTAAGTAAAGAATGTCACGTGCGGATGGCAATCCTACAACCAACAATGAAGCTTCAGGTGAAGGCATCACTGTCAATCCAATTGTAGTATTGGTCGTAAGTAATGTATTTTCAAATTGATAGATACTTGTTTTGATTCTCGCATGAGATACATTAGGCTCCATACTGTGATGGATGAGAATAGGTCATGGGAAGGGATAGGCCTCTTCTCACATAATTGAAAGATGGAATTTGCAAAATGCATGTATCAAGGAAAGTTAGTTGCACTTAGTTGCGTATGGCTTATTCGTTGATAGAGTAATTGGTCGGGGGTTATGAATAGCATAATCGTAAAAAGAATGACATTAAGAATTGTGCATACAAGTATTAAGAAAATTTTGCATAGAATCGCTCTTTGATCCCAAGGGGGGAGAGAAAATATGTGATGGGATTATTATTGTGCCTATTCTTGTATTGTTTGGAAAAAATACAATTAGTTTTGTTGGTTGATTGAACAACACCCTAAATGTTTTTCTTTCAATCAATTGATTGTTGCATTGTGATTTGGATAAATATTCCAAGGCTTGTGTTGATGGCAAATGCATGGCATGGGTCTGTAATGACAAGTTGCCATGGGAATAAAGGGATGTTTTCCTAGAAGATGATATTAGGGCTGATTGCCTTGATTATGTTTGATTCTTAATTTGTTAATTAAGGAAGGATATTTGCACAAGTGGATCATCTCCAAGATTGCACCATGGATTACTCCAAGAGGGGCACTGCTTGATTCATGGGCCAAAGGTCGAGTGGTGAAAATGCCAACCATGAAAAGTGTGTCTCACTCGTAGGTCGCTCAGGATCAGTGGAGCTCTGGGCACCCCTTGCCGAGTTTGGAACGGAGTTGTAGACTGCCGTGAGGCCAATGTCTAGGGCATTGGAAAATCCTATTCTAGATAAAAGATGGAAATTTTTGTGCCATGTGATTTGGACCAGGTACTTTTGTTGGACAGAAGGGATACATAATTCTCTTGTATGGGCAGGAGACAAAGATTAACTTGAAGATAAAGTAAGGAACTTGTTTGTCAAAATATTTGCTTACTCTGTTTTCGTGTATGTGCTGTAAATTATGCGAACGAACCCTGTTCCTCCCTAAAAGGCCTAATTAATGAAGTTGATTTTAAATGTCACACATAAATGTGGTAGGTCCAATTAGAAAACTAAAGCTATCAAGGAAAGCGGGTGGGCAGAATCCCCGATGGGTCCATCCTACGGTTGGGTGGTCTTAGAGAACTAGGAGGCTTCTCACAAGGATTTATTGCCATTCTAAGTTAGGTATTGTTAAGTTAGAACCTGATTCATACCATTTTAGGGGATGGGAATGGGACTATGCCCTATGGGTAGAGAGGTTGAGTGTGCATCCCTCTCGTTTCCCATTCTCTTTGAACCAAGTGCAGTATGGAACTGCTTTGGATTGGGTATCTCTGCGTAAAGTAGAACGTCCAAAACCCAATGCTAGAATGCCGTTAGGAGACCTTGGCCCTAGGAGCCTAGATTTTAGGTCGATCCTAGTGGGTTTGGCTATGGACGTTCCGTTGCGAGGCGGACTCGAGAAACCCTAGGCAACAAACCCCGTGACATTCCATGGGAGTGTTGGGCGGCATCGCTTAGACTCGTCTCCCAATGGACCGTTAAAAGCATGCCTTGACAGCCGATAGGTGGGCATGTTATATCTAATGCCTTGGTTGTGTGGTGCTGAATCGAAGTCAAAACACAGTCAAAATAGCTTGTAACTAAGGCACACATTACATATGCATTCCTTCATTTCCAAGCTTGTAGAAGATTTGCATTTGGAAGAATCATAACACTCAAATTTGATGGGTCTAGGGTGGGTTGTGGTTCTGGGTCAGTTTCCAACACCATCTCTAGAAGCTCATAAGAATCAAGGATAGTTGTGATTTTAAACTTCCACAAAGTATAGTTTTTACTATCTAACTTGCCTTTTCTAAAGCTTGGTGGATGAATCCTTAGTGTTTAAACTATCGGTACAATAGCACCACCACCTGATGCACCATCACTACTACTTGATGCAATAGATGCCATTTCTCCTCTTTGCTGTTGAATCACTTTCCTCTCATGTACTCTTCACTCCTCAAAGCCCTCTAGGTCTGATACCATGTAGAAAATATATGTCATAGTAGACAAAATCTGAGCAAGGAGTAGAGAATACACAACAAATATGAGAAGAACAGAGATTGCTTTAATTTCAAATGAACTAATACAAAGATGGCTTTGTCCACCTGTGCGCTTCCGCTGTGAAGCTTAGATGGTGATCCAGACGATAGATGATAGGAAAAGAGCTTAGGATAACTAGAAGAACTCTGACTGGGTGAAAGATAGATTGAAAAAAACTTTAGAGGGGTATTTCTTTTATAAACCAAGAAGGTAGTTTGGTCAGCATGTCCGACCATATTATGAACCTTCTCTTTTCAGATAAAGAATATTCTAAGGAATATTTCCTTAACCATCAGGCTAGGGATGCTACTTTTGTGGCCCCCAAACCCCAAAATAGGGGCCCTTGATAGCTCCCACACATGCAACTCGATGCATTGTGCCTTAAGTTGCTACCAACATAACTACTCTATCTAGCCCAAACACTAGATCCACAAAGATCACCTTTTTTCCATCTCATCACATAGGCCTCATTTGACATATAAGTTAGGACCCACCCAATGTTTGTGCTCACACGTGGCTTCTTCCCCGAATGGGGGCCTTACAATTTTGAGCACCATGGATCATTGGTGGCACCTTACAAGGGTAGGGCATTGATGAACATATCTAACGTGGATCAACCCTCAAATGTTGTTGCAAGTACTATTGGGTTGAGAATACTCTAATTACTAGAGAGTTTTTCATTGTTGGTTATAATAGGTTGCTTGTCTATCATAAATTATGAAAGAGTTTTAGTATATGTTAGCATGAGTTCGATGCATCCACTGATGCTTATATGAACATATTTTGATGTTGGAATTTTGTGGTGATGTTATGCGATATTTATGAGCTGATTTAAGCATGATTTATACTTAGTTTGACTGTGTTCTGACTACTGTAATATATTTTGCAGCCAACAAACATTTGGACATGGTTTTCATAAAGCGGTTTTGCTATTGGCTGAGTACTTTAACTGGATGTATGGACTATATAGGTGTCATATACATGTATGATGATGTTTGTGGGATTTTTTGAGCTAAGGTCTAAGATACATCTATTATTTTTGGAGCTTGGATATATTACCATTGACTATGGTAAATACACTTGGTTTATGTCTTGAGTCGTTGATGATATTTGCAGATACAACTTGCAGACCATGACAAGGTTTTGAAGATTGTGTGACGGCATTGTTATTGCCTAATTGAAAAGATATTGCATTGCCTTGAACTACTAAGTATTGCATTATGTCTAATGCAATAGGGACTGATAATATTACTCAGATTGTGGGGAAGAAACTTGAAAACAAGAACTTTTCTTTTTATGAATTTCAAAATGCAAATTTTTTTTATTGGAAGAGGCTACTAGGATCTTCGTATAGGAGACAAAGTTGAACTAAAACTCCTAGAGAGGAATTTGAGAGCTCATAGGCAGTGGCTAGAAAGAGCTAGTAAAGTTTTGCATTGGTTTTTTCTATGCATCTTCGATGCAATGGCTATGCAGATTACTAGTTGTTAGAATCCAAAGGGTGCTTGGGACATTCTTATGAAGAATTATGCTAATGTTACTCATGCACAAAGATTTAGATAAAACAATAGTTCAATAATATAACAAGGAATGACAAGAGAATTCAAGCTTATGCTACAAAGATTGAAACCATTGTAGATTGGATTGCATCTATTGGTTCCAAGGTTGAGGATAATGACATGATTATAGTCGTCTTGAATGGTTTGGGAAAGGAATACAAAGCCTTTGACATATCGATCTATGTAAGAGAAAACCCTCTTGATTGGGATGAGTTACTTGCTTTATTGCTACATGAGGAAGTAAAGCTTGGCTTGAATACAGGTTTGAGTACCTCTAAGAGTAGGATACTATATTTTACTCTAGTTAGCGAGCTAGAGGTGGTAGAGCTCATGGAGCTTCTTGAGGCCATAGTGATACTCAAAATGCTTATGGACAACAACAATATATTACATGGTAGAATCAAAATGCGCAAGGCCCGAGAGGGTCTTGATCCTTTAGAGGGAAGGGGAGATCACCTAAAGACAGAGGTGGTTCTTGGTAGTCTCACGATGTTCAGTCCAATAGAGACAAAGATGGTCATTACTGTGGAAAGTATGGACACATAGCGAAGGAATTGCCATAAAAAGTAGGCTAACATGAAAGAAAAAGGCAGATAGTACGGTAACTATGCATCCTCTAATAATACTCATAATATCGATAAGATAGATAAGCATGTATCAAATGATATGCCCAAGCAAGGCAAGATTGATGAAAAGTGGCATATAGACTCAGGGCCCACCCTTCATGACATCCCAATGCCTCTTGCCAGGTGTAGCAATATAATGTGCCACAACACCAACTGCAAAAGCAATATCTGGACAGGTGGCTATCAATGTGGCATACATAAGAATACCCACTGTAGATGCATAGAAAATATTGGCCATCTCGGCCCTCTGCTCATTTGTTTGTGGACAATTGGCCTGTGATACCTTCACATGAGAAAGAAATGGATAGCCAATAGGCTTTACATCGTGCATATGGAAGCATTCAAGGACTTTATGAATGTACTCTCTTTGTGATAGATAGAGTAGTCCTTGATGCTTATCATCCAGCTTATCACCATTCAACAACTCAAGAAAAAGTACAAGAGACACTCATAGATTTTTGTTTTGCACATGAATAAAGAGGTTGAAGATGAGTCCAAAAATTTAGCAAATCATCCGTCTTTGAAAGCTCTTCTTGAGGAGTACAAGGATTTTTTGAATATCTACTTCATTGCCTCCTAAGAGAGTAGTAGATCACCCAATTGATTTGGAGCCCAACTCAAAGCCAATTAATAAGTCACCGTACATATTGTCCAAGTGTGAGCGTGAAGAAGTAGGCAAGAAAATCAAGGAGCTTCTTGAAATGGGATTCATTGAACCTAATTCTTCACCTTATGCATCTCCGATCTTGTTAGTGAAGAAGAAAGATAGATCTTTTAGGATGCGTATTGATAACACGGATCTAAACAAGATCACAGTAAAGAACAAGTACCCAATACCTAGAATTGATGATTTTCTTGATAAGCTCAAGGGGGCTAGATTCTTTACAAAGATTGACTTGAGTCAAGATATCATCAGATCCGTACGTGAGAGGGTGATGAAATCAAGAGTGATCCGTACGTGAGAGGGTGATGAAATCAAGAGTGCCTTTAGGACTGATTGAGGGCTATACCATTTTCTAGTGATGCCATTTGGGCTTACTGATGCTTTAGCTATCTTCCAGAGTTGGATGAACAAGATTTTGCAACCTTTCCTCATTTAGTTTGTCTTGGTCTTCTTTGATGACATTTTGATTTACAACAAGACTCTTCAGGACCATTTATCAATATGAGGAAGGTTTTTAATATATTGAGGCATCACAGACTCTTTGCTAAGGAGAAGAAATGCTCTTTCATGTAGATTGAGGTGGCATACTTGGGATATATTGTTAGTGAAAAAGGGATCCAGGCTGATCCCAAGAAGATGCAGTGTATAAAAGATTAGCCAACACCTACTACCACTACTTTATTTTTAGAGGGTTTCTTGGTCTATCCTCATTTTATTGCTGATTCATTAAGCATTATGCAGCTATTGCATCTTCTTTGATTGACAGGTTGAAGAAGGAATCTTTCTTTTGGGATGCTCTTGCAGATAGTAGCTTCAACCAGTTAAAGGAACTTCTTACTTTTTCTCCCATTCTAGTATGCCCAGATTTTTCGAAGGATTTTACCATACAATGTGATGCCAATGGTCAAGGCATAGGGGCTATTTTGTTGTAGGAGCATGGAGTGATTTCCTTTGAAAGTCTCAAACTCACAGATTAGGAAATGGCTATGAATTTCTATGACCAATAAATGTTGAATAGACTGAGCCTCGGTTAGTTGAGAGGCATCACATGAAGAGATTGCTAAGATGTAGTCACTATCGGACTCCTCAGGTTGCATGATATTTATCTCCTCAATCTTTACACTGGACTTTACAGGTATAATGCTGCGATCATTGGATTTGTCATGCAATTTTTCTTTTCCCTTTTCTTTGTGCTTGTCATCGTGCATCTTATGGCACTATGGCCATATGTGTCCTGTTTTCCCACAATAATGGCATGCAAGATCAGACTTACTTCCACAGGACTTGCTGCATCCACATTGTTGAGATATCGAGCTCCACTCGTGATACGCCAGGGTGACCGTTGTGTATTTATGTCACCGACTTGTCAGTTGCAGACGCAGTTGGTACACCGCCCATGAATAATAGCTACATGATAGCTATCCTTATCTACTCTAGTTCGTGGCTCAGTTAGTATGCCACCTTAGTTAGTTGAGTTTGGTTTGAGACCCATATCTAGGGTTCTTCTATTTTCTTTGTACTTGAGTTCTTTTGGCTTACACAACTAAGAAGAGGAAAACTGTTTTTCAGCCTCCACCCTTGTGTGTATTCCCCCATTGTGCAAGCAAGAAAGCTACAAGTGAGACTCCTTCCTTCTCTCCCACAATCTTGACATGGTATCAGAGCCTTGTTCGTGGTAAGGAGCTCAAGAAAGCAAGCCAAGCTCGCGGTGTTCTGGTAAGAGGAGCAGTGTTGCTTTCATTTTCTGTTTTGGGAGCAGATCTCTGCAGGTAGCACAGCCGGAAAGTGCAGGAGTGCATTGTCTCAGGTTGAGACGCCCTTCGCGGTGAAGCAAGAGGGCAGTATATGCTGCGGGAGAGGGCTTTAGCCCATGGCGACCTTATTTTTTTGATTTGAGGCCATTTCGGGGCCTGTTTTGGAGGCGGAAGTTTTCTGCACGCACTCAGGAAAAGGCCCAGTTTTATGATGTGCAGCCACTGTTCTACAGGTCGGTGAATAATTACTGTAAAAATTGCATTGTATGCTTGTGCGCAGAGACATTGGGAGTTACAGAATCATCCTTGTTGCCTGTTGATGCAAAATCGTCACTAGGAAGTGACTGTGTGGTCAAATACCACTTTCGCCAGTTTTGCAGATTTTCCCTTGTGAGGGTGAAGCTGTGGTTTTTGCAGTGACAGAATTTTTTGCAGTCTTCTATAATGGCATCTGATTCTCTTTCACAGATTGTCACTGAAAAGCTTGACAAGAACAACTTCCAAGCATGGAAGTTTAGAATGACGAATTTCCTTATGGGAAAAGGATATTGGGATTTTGTTGCAGGAAATGAAGAAGAACCAGTTCTTCCTGATGTTCCCAATCAACAGCAAATGCAGGCATTTAAAGCATGGCATGAGAGAGCCAGGAAAGTTATGTATTGGCTGTCTATCAGCATTTCAGACTCTATGATTGTGCATATTCAGGATGCAAGTACGCCAAAGGAGGCATGGGATACTTTGTCAAAAATGTATAGCACAAATACGCAAGCCAGGAAAATGCAGCTCAAGCAAGAGTTGCACAATGTGCAAAGAGAAAATATGAGCATCAACGACTACCATATGAAGGTGAAGAAGATTGCAGATGCACTTGCTTCCATTGGGTCACCAGTGGAAGATGATGATTTAGTTTCTGTGACCTTGAATGGTCTAGGAAAGGATTATGCACAGTTTCGGATATCCATTTCAGTTCGTGAAAGATTTCCTGATTTTGAGGAGTTGATTGCTCTTCTAATTTCTGAGGAACAGAGAAATGGTGGTGCATCTTCTTCAGGAGGAACTTCAAAAGAAGCTGTCTTCTACTCAAATGCTGGAAGAGGTAGAGGCAGAGGTAGAGGAGGCCGATTTGGAGGCCGTGGTAGAAATCAGAATATGCAGCAAACTCAAGAAAACCAGTCCTATGGAGGAGGACGTGGTAACTCTAGAGGCAGGGGGAGCCAAAGAGGTCGTGGTGGATGGCAAAGAGGTCAAAATGCAAACAGTAATGTTGAATGCTACTACTGTGGTAAAATGGGTCATATGGCTAAAGACTGCTATAAAAAGCAGAATGACATCATGAATGGAAAACTGCAACAAGGGAATTATGCATCTTCTAGCAGACAGGGTGATGACAGAAATGAGCATTTGTTCATGGTGCAGCACATGAACAATTCTGTGACAAGTGCAGAAGAAAGCAATGATGTATGGTATGTTGACTCAGGTGCATCAAACCACATGACAGGTCATGCAGAATGGATGGAGGATGCAAGGAAAATGGAAAAACCAGGATTTGTGGAGACTGGTGATGATACTGCACATCCTATTGTGCAGATTGGAAAAATTCCCTTGTCTATGCAGGATGGGAAAAAGAAATACCTGTCCGATGTATTTCATGTCCCAAATATCACCAAGAATCTGGTTTCTGTCGGTCAAATGGTTGAGCAGGGCTTGGAGGTCAGATTTAATCCTCATGGATGCTTTGTTGAGGATATGAAAAATAAAGGTCGCTTGATAGCAAAAGGAAAGAAGAAGGGCAGAATGTTTACGTTGGATGCAGACATGTCTGAATTGAGTGCAGCAATGTTTGCACATGGGACCGGTGTAGTTGCAGATATTGATATCTGGCATAAACGCATTGGTCATGTTAATGTACAACGACTTAAATCAATGCAGGCCCAAAATATTGTTGCAGGATTGCCAAAATTCAAGGTTGCAGAAATGCATAAGGTATGTGAAGCCTGTCAGTTTGGAAAACAGGCAAGGAAACCATTTCCTAGACATATTCAAGAGAGTGAGAAGCCATTGGAATAATCCACTCTGATGTGTGGACTACTAAAGCTGCATCTCTTGGAGGCTGTCATTATTTTGTCACTTTTATTGATGACTATAGCAGAAAAATTTGGGTGTATTTTATGAAAAAGAAAAGTGAAGTTTTTGGGCATTTCAAAACCCTTAAAGCTATGGATGAAAAAGAAACAGGTCTGCAAATAAAATGCCTGAGGTCAGATGGAGGGGGAGAGTACCTCTCAAATGAGTTTGCAAAGTTCTTGCAGGAGCATGGCATAAAGCAGCAATATTCATGCAGTTATACCCCACAACAAAATGGAATTGCAGAAAGGAAAAACAGGCATATTGGAGAGGTATCTCGTGCCATGCTCAATGAAAAAGACTTGCCAGATTTTTATTGGGCTGAAGCAGTTGCTACAGCAGTCTACATAATGAACATGACTCCCACTGCAGCAATACATGGAATGACTCCAGAGGAGAGGTATACTGGTAGGAAACCAGATATTTCTCATTTGAAAATTTTTGGTTGCATTGCCTATGTACATGTGCCAGATGAGCTGAGATCCAAGTTGGATCCAAAAGCTGAGAAGTGCATCTTTATTGGTTACTCTCTGCAGCAAAAAGGGTATAGATGCTATAACCCTTCTACTCGTAAGTTTACAGTGAGCAGAGATGTTGTTTTTGATGAGATGAGTAGCTAGTATAAACCAGTAAATGTGATTGATGATGTAGATGCACAAAATGGTAATGCTGCACAGAATTCACAGCAGCAGTCACAAAATATTAGTGGACCTGGAGCGTCCTCTAGCAGTGGTTCACATTCTTCGCCATGGACAGGCAGATTGAGATCAGGAGAATCTTCTCAAAGTAATACAGATAGTGGTATGCAGGTATCATGGAAAGGAAAAGAGAAGGTTGATCAACCCATGTTTGATGTGAATGCAGGTCACTCTTATGTGGATGGTGAATCCAGTGGCTCAGAACAGAGCATTGATGATGAGTTGGGTATTCCTTCTATTGTTACACCTGGAGTAAGGAAGACCAGGGATGTTTTGAGAGCACCTGGGAGTGAACCCACTTTGCGCAGGTCTACCAGAGTTAGGTATCCTGTGGATAGGCTGAAATATGATGGATTTACAGCCATTCACTATGCATATATGGTCAAGGTGATACAGGAACCAGAACCCACTTCTTTTGAGCAAGCCATGGGAAAAGAAAAATGGGAGAAAGCCATGGATGAAGAAATGGATGCCTTGGAAGCAAATGCTACATGGGAATTGGTACCTTTGCCTAAAGGTAAGAATGCAATTGGCTGTAAGTGGGTTTATAAGGTGAAGCACAATGCTGATGGTTTTGTGAACAGATACAAGGCAAGATTAGTAGTCAAGGGGTATGCACAAACATATGGCATTGACTATGAAGAAACATTCAGTCCGGTTGCAAGGATGGCAACCGTAAGAGCAGTCATTGCTATGGCTGCATCAAAGGGATGGTCTTTACATCAGATGGATGTAAAGAATGCCTTCTTGCATGGTGATTTGCAAGAAGAGGTCTATATGGAGCAGCCACCAGGTTATGTGCATGCTGTTCATCCTGAGTTTGTTTGCAGGTTGAAGAAAGCCTTGTATGGCTTGAAGCAAGCACCTAGAGCATGGTCTGACAAGATAGGACAGTATCTTGTCGCTATTGGCTTTCAGATTTCCAAGGCAAATTTCTCACTTTATGTGAGAAAAACAGAGAAAGGTACTATGCTACTTGTCATTTATGTTGATGATTTGATTATGACAGGTGACAGTGATGAAGATATCCTTCATGTGAAAATGCTATTGAAGCAGAAGTTTGAGATGAAGGATTTGGGAGAGCTGCATTATTTCTTGGGCATTGAGGTGATTAGATCACCAAGTGGGATACAGCTCTTGCAGAGGCAGTATGGATTGGACATGCTGTCCAAATATGGGATGACAGGCTGTAAGCCTATTTCAGTTCCTTTGGAGCAGAATGTGAAGCTGAGCGCAGATGCAGGTGAGCTTCTGGAAGACCCTACTATGTACAGACGCATAGTAGGAAGCTTGATTTATATGACTATTACCAGGCCAGTTTTGAGCTATGCTGTTGGATTGGTAAGTCAGTTTATGCAGGCTCCAAGGAAACCACATTTGGATGCGGCTAGACGCATACTCAGGTATGTGAAGTCCACATTGCAGTATGGACTATTTTATGAGACTGGGGTTCAGATACAGTTGCATGGATACACTGATGCTGATTGGGCTGGTAGTATTTCTGATAGACGATCTACCAGTGGATATGTGTTCTCTTTTGGGAGTGCTGCAGTCACTTGGAGCAGCAAGAAACAGCCTACAGTTGCCTTGTCGAGCATAGAAGCTGAGTACAGGGGTGCAGCAATGGCTGCATGTGAGGTAGCTTGGTTGCATAAGCTACTTTATGATATGCATCAGTCTACAGATGGGCCAGTTGTCATTTATTGTGACAACATGAGTAGTATACACTTGGCAAATAACCCAGTCTATCATGCTAGAACAAAGCACATTGAGGTGCATTATCACTATGTGCGAGAGAGGGTTTTACTAGGTCTTATTGATCTAGTTTATGTGAGCACAGAGGATCAGGTAGCTGACATATTCACGAAGGCATTGGGCGCAGAGAAGATGCGCAAGTTCAGAGACCTGCTTGGTGTGCAGGAATTGGGATTGAGCTCGAGGGGGAGTGTTGAGATATCGAGCTCCACTCGTGATACGCCAGGGTGACCGTTGTGTATTTATGTCACCGACTTGTCAGTTGCAGACGCGGTTGGTACACCGCCCATGAATAATAGCTACATGATAGCTATCCTTATCTACTCTAGTTCGTGGCTCAGTTAGTATGCCACCTTAGTTAGTTGAGTTTGGTTTGAGACCCATATCTAGGGTTCTTCTATTTTCTTTGTACTTGAGTTCTTTTGGCTTACACAACTAAGAAGAGGAAAACTGTTTTTCAGCCTCCACCCTTGTGTGTATTCCCCCATTGTGGAAGCAAGAAAGCTACAAGTGAGACTCCTTCCTTCTCTCCCACAATCTTGACACACATGACTTAGACCGAGACTTTTGAGAGTCCTTCCCATGACAATCATTATCTTTCTTGCCACTTCTACCATCTCTAAAGGATAAAGCATATGAACTGCGGGAAGCATCATTGTTTTTTCTGTTAATTTCTTTAGTTACACTAAGAGCACTCTCTACATCTTGCAATTTCAGCCCATCAAGTTTGTTAGTACAGAAGACAGTGCAAAATACATCCCAAGACTTAGGTAAAGTGTCAGGCAGAAACAAAGGATATAGATTATCTTGAAACTCAATACCTTGTTGAAGCAGATTCTTCATGATAGAATGAAACTAGCTAAAGTGAGCATACAATGGGGTCCCCTCGTTCATGTGGAGATCCATCAATTGTTTAAGCCAATACATCTGTGAAGCAAGGATTTGCTTTGCATAAAGTTCTTGAATCTTTTCCCATAGATTCCATGCACCCTGATCTTCATCTTCAACAACATTATTATGGACCTCTTCAGAGAGTGATAAAATGATAGTGGACTTGCATATTGCATCTAAATCAGCCTAGTCATCATCATCCATATTCTCGGGTTTAATATCTTTGTTTCTTAATAGCTTAATATGCAATTTTTGTACCAAAACTTGCCATATTTGAGATTTCCAATAGCCATAGTTGGTGCCATCCAACTTGGCAATGTTAAACAAAGCCATATCGTTGAGATGACCAGCCATAATGAGTCAAATAGAGGCAAATTATGCAAAAAATAGCATGTTTTAATTACCAGTAAACATGCCAAAACCACTACCAAAACAAGCTGAAAATAAGAGAATTTTCTAGAATGACCCGGTGTCCACCAAATAGTACCAAAAGTATATCAAAAGGACATGATTAAGCTCAGTAAATACATCATGGTCCACATAAAACAACTTGCTGTAATAAATGACATAAGTGAGTAAATGAGAGCAAACAGTGAGCTAATCGAGATCCAATGACAACATTGACTGTCAAGTCTAATCCTACATCAAGCGGGCATAACGAAGGCACTATGATAGCCAATGAACATGAGCCAAACACCCAAATGTGTCAAGAAAGTCCGTCAGTATAACCAATACATCCCCTAAGTAATAAGCAAGATGTACACACCATTGGCAACACTTGACAAAGGTCGGTGTATGCTCAATAAAGATGGATCAAATCAACTCACAAGCATCCAAGAGTTGGCATGGAAGCATCTACCAAGCAAATATCATAGTCAAGGATGTTGATTCGGGTTTTTTACAAACCGAATTTCTACCACAAAATTTGGCCAAAACCCTTATCAAGAGCCTTACCATATCACTTTGGATTTACTCTTCAACCATTAGGTACGCTACATTATTGCTTCTTGGTTATGATAACTCTAGTAAGTGGGGGAACAAGTTCTTAGGAGGGATGTCAATGTAAAGGGTAAAAGGGATGGGTTTTGGAAATGGATTACACCTACGAGTTGAGTGAGTGCATAGATTTTTTCAAAGGACTAGCCTCCAACTACACGTGGGTTCCACCTGTATCACAAAGATTTGGAATCTATCACCATCATTAGAACACACCTCACCCTTGTACACAAGTCAATATCCACATCATGGTGTCATTTAGATCTTACATAAAAGCTTACAAGCATGGAGCCCCTGTGTCAAATACTTATATGTATTTATATATATATGAGGAACTAAAGTCAAAGTAGCTTTTGGAAGCCACTTTTTATAATTTCAATAAATCCCAAATGAAAGAAAATTTCAAGAAAATTCATGCGATGCTTGACTGATTTCAACCTCTCTACAAAGTTGCGGAAGAAAATGTTTTTAGATTCTTCATCGATTTGGAGTTACGAAGGCGCAGACTGTTGGCTACATGCAATTTTCTTCTTTCTTTCACCACATCAGCTTTCCATTTTAACCTTCTTGTAAATAAATCATAATAATGTGCTTTGGGAACCCACCTCTTGTAATCTAGCTCCCTTTCTCTAGCTTGTCTAACACGACCCTTGGCTTCTTATATGATGACCAAGGTGAGGACTTGTCCCATCCACTATTCTCTATATTTTCAAAGATGCTATACATAATCTAAGATTATGTTAATTAAAAATATTAGCTTAATATAATCCCTCATGGAAGCTATATAAAGAGCCCATGGAGATATAAAAAAACACAATGACAAGCACATGAGAGCACTCTAGAACATCCTCATGCTAGTCCATCTCTTTGAGGTAAGCTATGAGTGAGTCTCTTTTATTATGTAGCATAATGGCAATCTTCCTCTACCTCTTCTCCTCTTGTCTCCCTCTCTTCTCATCTTCTCATTCCATGAATGCATAATGGCAAGCTTCCTCTACCTCTTCTCCTCTTGTCTCCCTCTCTTCTCATCTTCTCATTCCATGAATGCATAATGGCAAGCTTCCTCTACCTCTCTCTCTCTCTCTCTCTCTCTCTCTCTCTCTCTCTCTCTCTCTCTCTCTCTCTCTCTCTCTCATATTCTAATATGGTGTCTAAATCATATGTACTCTCTTCTAATTATCCCTCTACATTCATACTTAAACTTATTAAGTAAGACTTGCCATATTCTCTATTGGTGGGAAATCCTCATTTTCTCATGTTATATATATGTTCATGGGAGAATTTAGGAGCCATCACCTCTCTTAACTTTCCATCATCTTCGTTTCCATTAAGATGGGCTACAAATTCTCTCTTGTGAAGTTGTGTTTTTGGTTATTTCCATTCTCTTTGAGGAAAGGGATGTCCTAGCCCATCCTCCCTAAAAAATCACCACTTATTAGCAACTCCCAACAAATGCACCAAGTGTCAAATGGACCTGACACTAGCTCTAGGGCTCTAGCTAGATCTCCTATGCTTACCAAACCACCCTTACCAGCCTTGTGACTAGGAGCATCTGGAGGCTACACACTGCTCTAAATAAATCATATGTTTGTATCGATTTATAGTCCAATGATTTTGCCCCCTCCTAACTCCAACATGACTAATACCTCATTGCACACATATACAGAGCACTCCCCAACCAATTGTTGTGGCTCCTACAATTATGTACACCTTGGGGATTGACCCTAAGAGGATGCACTGTTTAGAACATAAAACACAATCATAAAATTATCAACTATTTTTTCAAACTACACATTTCAAGAGATATTTGTGTTTCCTCATTTAAATCAGCTCCCAAAGAAAATCATACTATCTTATAGCTCAAGGATCCTCACACTCTCATCCTTGGTCAATAGTTTTAGCAGTCAATTGCAATGTATCCAAGAGACTTTCTATTTCATGATACCATGTATAAGAATATAAATGCAAGGGGGATAATAAATTTTGATTTCATACAACAATGAAGACATAGTATAAAGTTTGAAGTATACATGCATAATACGCTTGGGATTCAAGTTAAACTTTAGTTCCCATGTATAGTAAGGGCTCGTTTGTACAATGTGTCGATTGCCTAGTACGAGTTAGCAACTTGAGGTATCAAGAGAACCATGGAAGATGGGGTTTTCCTTATACGAGTAGCCTTATTGAACGTTTGGAGGATTTAATATAACGTGTCCAAATTTTTTTTCTATTTAAGTTTGTGTTTACAAAAGTAAAACTAGCTGAAACATTATTGAATATCAAACCAAGCCAACAATATTGCCAGGTGGCACCTACATGAGGGGTTAAGTGCCTTCAATGGTTCTCCCTTGTGTGTACATTGAAGGGTTGAGTGCCTTGAATGGTTCTTCGTTAATTTAGGGCATGCTTCTAAGAGCAAATATTGGGCAGATGGGGACACCTATCCATTCTAAGCGTGAGACTTGTACATGTGAACATAGGTGAAGACATACATGGGTGATACCATAATACTCATATCTCAAGTGCTAACATCTACGTGGTTTGATTATTTTATGGAATTTCAATTATTAGTTAATTTATTATGGCTAGCTACATTTATTCAGTTATTTATTTTTCTAACATGATTTTTTGAATTTTTGACAGCAAATTGATGTGTAGAGCAAGATGAATTGGATATGCATTATTCCAATCAATTCTTAATTAAAATATTTAAATAAATGCATAGTCTTTTATTCTCATGTGTGCGTACATCCTCTTTGTAAATATTATTGATATTTGAGATTTTAGGAGGTGTAGTGAAGATATTTTAGAAATATTTTATGGCTCTCAACAGTTATGGGTTGTGCAACAAATTGTAACCATTAATTCAATTAACTCAAAACTCTTTTGTGAAAATAGTCATTGTAAAGGGCTTATCTTTGGACAAAGCACGATTCACCTTAATATTATAAGTACGGTATGGAGGAGATACCCACTCTATATATGGGGAAAATTTGCACCCAACACTGTTGCTCAAATTAAATTTACTCTTCTTTTAGTCTATTTTGAGTTTTATGAGTCATACTATCAATTTTTATAAGAAAAAAGAGTAAGGAGAGCTTCTTTGGTTCACTACTACATAGAAGTCTTGCATCAAATCTGCACAACTGTGGTATCAGAGGTCAGCTTGCATTTGCGGCTTCCAATCGCCTATCATTTTGTGTGAAGAGGCAAGCTCTTTGAAGCAATCGGGCTCTACGGTTCAATTGAGTGCATGGCTAGATTCCTAGGGCTTCAAAATCCCAAACCCCTCTATCTTTGCTCAGAAACTTTGCATTCAGGCCAAGATTGAAAAATTCAACCCCCCATTCCATGATGCCATTATTTTGTAAGTTTCAAGCAAAAGCAAGGTTAATAGAAGCTTAATCAAGCTCTTAATTTAATCATTATTTAAGCTTTAAGCTGATTAAATCTTGATTTTTGAATTCGGGGGGGGGGGGGGAAACTATTTTTGGCCGTCGATTGCACTATGCTCAAGTTTTTTAAAAAAAGTTTTCTTAAGTAAAGGCTTAAAGCCTTGCTTAATTTTTCCTAACTTACCCAACTTTAAGCTTCTTGTAATATTTTCAGGCAATAAAAGTTAATTGGTTAGTTCAAAAGTTAGTTACTCAATTAATAAGTTAGTAAGGTTACTAACTAAAGTAAAAAAATTAACTAACGTTAATAACTAACTAACATTAAAAATAAATAAATAAATAAAATCGAGAGTCGTAACTCGACATTTTTTCTGAACTAACAAGGATTGTAGCCACCCTTCATGGAAGTTACAATGTGAACAAGAGAGACGAGCTATATTAATAACTAATGTTAATGTGTATAGTAAGGATGGTCCAAAAATATTAGATTTTTGGACAAGACTAGAATATTTTAGATATTTTAGATATTATCCTTTAAAAAAAAGATATGGAGATTTCTAGAACTGGATGTCATTTAAAAGAAAAGACAAGTGATGTGTTAGTTAGTTTTGAAGATTTTATAAAAATAAAAAAAGAGAGAGATTGGCAAAATCATGTGCATCGCAATTGCAGCCTAGAGACATAAAACAACACTTCAAACAGAGAAAAGGAGGAGTGAACTGAGAGCTTTCTAACCAAGTGTCTTGGTTAGAGGAGACCCCAAGCGGCTGCGAGAGAGAGGTAGAAGGTTATCCCTTCAAGAGGTTGTGAGAAGGAGATGAGAGAGAGAGAGAGAGAGAGAGAGAGAGAGAGAGAGAGAGAGAGAGAGAGAGAGAGAGAGAGAGAGAGAGAGAGAGAGAGAGAGAGAGAGAGAGAGAGAGAGAGAGGGAGGAAGTTAGCTCAATTCCCTTGTCTCGATCTTCAACTATGCCATATTCTCTTACGCTTTCTCATCTCGTATCTATTCCATCTTCCCTGTCTCTTGAACCACTTGTGGATGATGGCTCCAAAGCGAAGAAGTGGAAAGATCATGGGAACCACCATAACTAATCAAGCAACGGGTATTGCCAAAGATACGCAATTTCCCGAGGTTGCCGATGTTGCCACTACCAACGAAACATCGGGTGTGGCTAATGCAAGCACGAGTAAAGACAAAATTTCTAATGTCATCATGCTACCAAACCAGGTTATTCATTATTAGATTATTATTTTGCTATATAAAATAATTACATAAGATATTAGCTTCCATATTCTTCACTTACACGAATTGATAACTCATCTAAAAAACATATTAGTACAATCATAAACAATTAATCATTATAAATTACAGCTAGATTAATTGAGATTCTAAGTCATAAAATCATGTTAGAATTAATGGCCAAAGGTTATTGTACATATGTCTTTATGCGCATTCGATATAGTTGTGATCAAATGCGACAAGGTTAAGAGTTGACTAACACTTGTTATAGAAACTGATTGTCTATTTAAGAGTCCTATAAGTCATCTCGTTGAGTTATTGGCACAATATATTTCTTTAAGGAATTTTGCTTATGTTGGGTAATTGGGTAAGATAGCCCAAATGGGAAATTCATGCCTTGCTTAACATGTTATAAGAAATGTACTCAACACTTCTTTATGGGGAGGAGAATCCTCATTAGAATGTAAGGTTACCTTAGGATAAGGTCTACCTTGGCTATGTGAAGCTGTGAATTGCATGATGGTGTGATTATCGTTGGATCATTTGATATACATTTGAAAGAACTATTTGTGTTTGCTAGAATCTAGATCTTTGATTGAAATTATTGTCAAATAGAATAAAAGGAAGGATCGCACCAGGCTACCCCCAAGCTAGCGGCGAGACCTACTCCAAGGGGGTCATGATTATCGCTACGAGAGGCTTGGACTGGCTCTATAGGCGTGAAAGGTTTGTTAGTAGGGATAATCTTGGGCAGTAGGAAATGTAGGTGCCAGAGGGGACTCTGGCAATAAATCCTACATTGTTCCCAGAATGTGACGAGCCCCTTCATGACCCAGGATGGGATCCTAGAACCCTAAATACTAGTTATGAGGGTGGAATCTTGGTGGATAGAATACCCTCGTGGAATTATGTGTATCTTCCACTGGGTCGAAAAGATGAATATCATAATAAGCTTCCAATATAATAAATAAGTTTGCTTTACTGTTCGAATTGT
The DNA here is from genome assembly GCF_053477565.2 of Lygodium microphyllum. Lineage (NCBI taxonomy): Eukaryota > Viridiplantae > Streptophyta > Polypodiopsida > Schizaeales > Lygodiaceae > Lygodium > Lygodium microphyllum. The sequence continues at coordinate 88,648,346 of NC_141153.1, read as the reverse complement.
ATGCGTGTCGATGAGATAAATTATGTGAAAACACAATATTAGTGAGTTTGGGAATCTCCCAATTTCCCTTTTCTGAATACTAAGAAGGTGGCACTCGGATAACATGCCCATAAGTTTCTCAAAACCATATGATGTGACAAATCCAAAGATTTGATCACATGTCCCAAACTTGTGGGAAATTCCCATATTCCCCAATATGGTGTTTGAAGGAACTTGTGACTTAATGGACTAATTAAGAAAGTTGGTTGTATATGTTCCAATAAATGTGTTGTAGGTAATTAAAAAACTAAAGATGATCCCGTCATCAAAGGAAAGCGGATGGGCATAACCCCCGACGAGTCCGTCCAATGGTAGGGTGGTCCCGGTTAGCTGGGAGCTTTTCTAAATTGGCAATAGAAATAGGAAAATGGTAAATTGACCAACTAGTCATTAGGTAGAACCGACTTGCATTGTTTTAGGGGGTTGGAATGGGATTTTTTCTTATGGGCAGGAGGGTTGATGTACCACTCACGTACTGCACTCCCCTCCGCTCACGTACTGCACTCCTCTCCCATTCTCTTTGAACTAAGTGCAATGGCAACTCCACTTCAGATCGAGTAATCCTGTAAAAGTGGGACTCGGAATTACTGATGCTCGCTAGTTGCTAGGAGACCCATTTGATTTTGGGAACCCAAAACTTCAGGTTGATCCTAGTGGGTTTGGCCAGAACTCTCTTGTTGCGAAGTAGACTCAGTAAGGCCTAAGTGACAAACCCCATGATGTTCCAAGGGAGCACCGGTTGGCATCATTTTTGGAAAACCTACAGATGGACTACTAAAAGGTGTGCCGTGGATTGAGACTAGCAGACACCTCAAACTTCTTTACTCTAAGTCACTTATTACAAACTATCTAGATAAGCTTAAATCATCTCTGACTTCCAACCTCTAAGAGGTGATTCCCGCACAATCATTCTAGATTGCAAAATCTCATCAAAATATCATAAAAGTTTCTCATCTTCCTTATCTATTCCATCTTATTATTTTGCCAAGAAGCCACTCTTTATTTTGGTGCTTACATACCAAAGGTTTATTATTACAAGAGAAGTGTTTCTTCAAGGTGTCTTTATTATTTGGATATCTTTATCAAGCTATCCATAGTCATTATGCCTCATGAAGGCCAATTCATCATTGCAAATTTTGATTCCACATCACCACTTTCTAAACCAACCATGGAGCAACACATGGATTTATTGGCAATGCAGCTAGAAGAAAAGCGACAACATCGAGCCCAACTGGAGCAAGAGCTGCGATCTCTCAAGTGTCTGTCCTCTCAAATTTCTTCTGACAATGACACTATGGTCTGTACCATCAATGCTACCCTTGAAGCACAATCCAACCACAAAGAGGCAAAGATAAGAAAACGAACCTTTAAATTAATACTTACAATTGTATTAAGATGACCATAAGGTTCTCTCTTGGCTAAGCCAATTCGACTCATATTTTGTCATGCTGAAAATGATAAAATCAAGTGTGCTTCACATTATTTTATTGACAAAGCTTCTTTATGGTGGGATGTCGCATGCAAGAGCACTGATCGCCCTTTTACGTGGAAAGAATTTTGTAATAAGGTTCTCATTAATTTTCTTTCTACCCAACCAGAGCTTGGCATGCAACAACAATGGGATGTCTTTATGCAATGAGAGAGAGAGACTATTCCTTAGTACATTGAAAGATTTTGGAATACTTTGCTACAACTTCAAATGGTTGAGCCCGTAGTAGCTGAATGGACTTTTAAAAGAAAGTATATGTCCGACCTTCTTCCCTTTTTCCAAGCTGAAGTCAACATGTTTAAATTTCTCCTATGTTTATTACTAAGCTATTTGAACCTAAAAATATCAATCCAAGTGTCTCAAATACCAATTACAAGAATGTAATTTGTTACAAATGTAATCATTTTGGCCATATTGCGAGTCATTGTCATATGGGTAACATTCATGATTGGAAAAATCCCACTGCATATCCAAATTATATTGGAGTTGACAAAGCAACTGAAGACCTTAAAGCGATGCCTAATTTTGATGAAGCTACGCTTATAGGAGAAAACTCTAACAACATTGACAAACCTACTAGTAAAATTTCTATCCATGCTTTATTGAAAATGAGATGTAAACTCCATAATTACGAAATGACTATTTTGCATGATGATAGAATTACACATTGTGTTAGAAAAGGTAGTTAGAAATTGCAACTTAAAACTGTTCCGTCTACTTATAAAATTAAGGCTGCATTTTTAAAGCAACGATATAATGGAACTAAAGAAGTACATGGATTGAAAAAGTGCATTGGACCTTATAGAGATTTTTTTTTTCTACTAGCACTGTTATAATCCATTGATGTTATTTTAGGTGTGCCTTGGAAACATCAATTTAATCCTAATATTGATTATGACACACATTTCATGCATATTCAACACCAAGGAAAAACTCTTTTTCTTGAAGGACTAACAGATATCGAGTTATACATTAATTAGCCATACTTAGGCAAATCATGCCATTCAAAAACAATCTAAAGCTTTTCTTGTATTACTTAATGAAGTGGAAGCTGTTAATTCTAAGTTAACCATAAGACAGTAAAATTTTATTAATAAATTTTCTAATTGTTTTTCTTAAGATTTGCCTCTTCAACTTCCTCCATCACAACCCGAGGATCATCAAATTGACCTCCTACCTAGAAGTCAACCTCCCTGTAAAGCTTCGTATCGCTTGCCACAATCAGGTAGAACAAAAAGAATCCAAAAACAAGTTGAATAAATATTAAATAGAAAATTGATCCGATCTAGCAGTTCACCTTTTGGAGCTCCCGTTCTTTTAGTAAAGAAAAATAATAAAAACTACCGAATGTGCATAGAGTATAGAGCTCTAAATAAAATTATTGTTGAAAATTGATATCCAATTCCTCGTGTGGGATGATCTGTTAGACAAATTGCAAGGTGCTACTATGTTGAGAAAAATTGATCTTAATTTTGGTTATCATCAAGTATACATGGCTATCCCTAACATTTACAAAATTGCATTTAGGACCTAATTTGGTCATTATGAATTTTTAGTAATGCCCTTCAGTCTTACTAATGCACTTGTCACTTTGAGTAGAATGATGAATCGAATCTTTTTTAATTTTTAGCATTGTGTTATTGTCTTTTTCGATGACATCCTTATGTAGTAAAACTGAAACTAGAGAACATGAATATAATTTATCTTTAGTCTTTGGTTTACTAAAACAAAATCATCTTGTTGCTAACCAAGAAAAGAGTACTTTCTTTCAAACAATAATTGAATACTTAGGTTTCTGCTAAAGGAATTCAAGTTGATCCATGCAAAATTGAGATTATTAATACATAGTCTACACCCAAAAATGTGCATGAAGTCTACTCATTTTTAGGTTTAGCTAGTTTTTATTGTAAATTTATTGAAAAATTTTAATTACTTTCTTTTTCATTAACTATATTATTAAAGAAAGGTCTTATACTTCATTGGGGTGATAACCAACAACGATCTTTTGATTTACTAAAGCATGCATTATCTCACACACCTATTTTACAACTTTCTGATTTCAATTGACCATTCTTCTTAGTCATTTTTCTTGACGCCAGTAGTTCTGACATTGGTGCTATATTGATGCAAGATGATTATCCAATTGCATACTTTAGTTGTAAATTGAAACCTTTTGAACTTAAGTGTAGTACATATGAAAATGAACTTTTAGCTATAGTACATGCACTATGAATGTGGAAACATTATTTAATGGATTAAGAATTTATGACTAAGACAAATCAAGAAAGTATCAAAAACCTTCTTTCTCAATCACAAATTTCTAATAGGCATATGCAATGGGTATCTTTCATTCAGTATTTTCATCCTTTAATCCATTATTAGCTTGGTAAAGAAAATATTAGACCTGATGCATTAAGTTGTAGACCATCTATCAATACACACAATACTTATCCTTGCTATCTTGTAAAAGTTCAAAACCATCATGTTGAGGAATCTCAATAGATCACTACTCGTTCTTTGCATGATTATGCATATTTATAGACTCCACATCTAGCCAATAGCAATTGAGGACACTTGCTATCCCACCCCAGGGGTATGTTACCAGGTGGCACCTACACGAGGGGATGAGCACCTACAATGGTTCTCCCTTGTGTGCACATTGATGGGTTGTTGTGGGGCACGTTCCCAAGAGCGAATCTTGGGTGGAAGGCTAATGGGGATGCCTATCCCTTCTAAGCATAAGCCTTGCAAGTGTGAGTGCGAGGGGTGAAGCCATACGTGGGTGATACCACAATATTCACATCTCAAGTACTAACATCTACGTGATTTGATTATTTTATGAAGCTCCAATGATTAGTTAATTTACTATGGTTATTTACATTTATTTAGTTAATTATTTTTCTAACATAGTTTTTTGAATTTTCGACAATTGATGTGTAGAGCAAGATGAATTGGATATAGATGGTAATCACAATTTATTCCAAAGACTTCTTAATTAAAATATTTAAATAAATGCACAACCATTTACTCTCAGGTGTGCGTACATCCTCTTTGTAAAAATTTATTGATATTTAAGATTCTATGAGATATATTGAATATATTTTAGAAATATTTTGACTGTCAGCACAGTTGTGGGTTGTGCAACTAATTGTAACTATTGATTCAGTTAACTCAAACTCTTTTGAAAAAAGAGTGATTGTAAAGGGCATATCTTTGGGCAAAGCAATATTCACTTTAATATTATAAATATGGCATGGAGGAGATACCCACTCCATGTACAAGAGGAAATTGCACCCAATAGTCTGTCGCTCAAATTCATTTTACCTTTCTTTTAGTCTATTTTGAGTTTTATGAGTCATGCTATCAATTTTTATAAGAAAAGAGAGTAAGGGAGAGCTTCTTTGGTTCACTACATGCAAGTCTTGCATTCAATCTCTACGCAACAAATAATATGTTTTGTTTGAGTTTATCTTTATGAAGTTATCTTGTTTTTATTTGAGTTTTAATTCATTAAGATATTATAATGCACATTGTATATGAAATTATCTTTTTGAAGTATCATAATCATATTCTATATATTTATTATCTTTTTGGAGTATTATCATCCACATTGTATATGTTCTCGAGGGGTTCACTATATATATATTCTCTATATAACGTGCGTTCATGGCCTATTGATAAATATCCTAATCTATGAATTTTTCTTGAATAAAATACAACCCTTTTCTATTCAATCTATAAGTAAACCCTTTATATGACACCCTTCTGTATGTAAAAAATGTATAAAATTGGTGTTTTAAAAACCCCTTATTTTGAACTCATGTTATATATACATATATTCATGAGTGACCCCCCCCCTCCCCCTCGCCCCCCCCGGAGTATATGCTTGTCTTTTCAATGTGTCCAAATAGATTGCTTTAAAATGACCAAGAAAATAAAGGCAATAGTTTTAAAAGAGCCATCTACAATAAACTTTGCATCCTTGGATGTAAGGAGTTGGTACATTGATATATTCAAACCTTCTTGTGAATTTCTCAACAAGCCTCATTCATATTGGATCATGTGGATGATGAGATGAGTTGGGATAATATTGGACAAGCAAAGAAAGTTGCTTCTAGAAGGCTTAGAAGTCAAGAGGAATTGTCTTGCCTTGATGTGAGTGTCAACAAATTCATTTATCAAGTACTCCTTGATTTATATGAGGTTCAAAAAATGCAACAAGATGGTGATGATACAATGTTTACTAGGAGACGGGAACTCACATTGTGAGAGACTGGCCATAAGGGAACTTGACCTATTATCATCCTTCTGACTTGGATATTTGATTTGATCCAATCAATGCATATTTCTTGCAATTTACCATATATACTTTCCACAATCATGAATTTTCCACACAACTCTTCCTAGCTATTACATTTTTTCTTAGCAAATGTGTTGAATATGGGAAGTAGCTCCACCTACACAATCCTATCTTGCTTGATCCATTTTATCCTATCAACTATTTCAATCCTACATGAATCCATTGTATCCTTTGAAATTAATATCTTTTTTTTGCATAATCTCTCTCTATAACATTCATATATATTTGTCTAATAATCTAATCAGATAATGAAATGTACTTATCATTGTTTTCTTTCCCATCTAGTTTCCCTTCCATTACATTGTCCAAGATCTTGAGCCATATCTTTTAGATATTTTCTTCACGCATAAGCATATGGGAAAACCTTTATTGAAAGCCTTGGTCAATGCTCATTTTAGGAATACTAACAAGTTGTCACATTGACAAAAGTACAAGGACCAATTTGTTTTTTACAAAAGCTATACAAATGAGAAACTATAGATTAATCAAACTAGTTGGAAGAATGACTAGAGATACATCCCATTTTTGGCAACTTTCAATGGACTTAGTCACACATGGTGTAGTTTTTGAAGGTCTTCCATAGGTTATCCAGTGGGATTTTAAGTGCTCTAAAGTACTCTTATAAGGTTGTTTCTCTAGGTGCTCCTACATTTCTTCATTTTAGCAAGATGGATATGGCCACCAAAACCTTTGGAGGGGCATCCACAACACTACGTGCAATTTGCCTAACATAATGTTACTTAATGATCTCATTTTGATGAAAATTCACTTTAATAAGTATTCTTGTTCCATAAATTGGGTACTGGCTACCCAAGATGTAGTAGTAATAGTTACCTAATCTCTCCTCTTTTGACAATTCCCTTGGCCATAGAACAATCTCCCCATGATTATCCTTATATATGGGCATCAAATATGCACGGAAGGAAGTTGGAGTGGGCTTTGATTGAAACTTGGTTAGCAGATAATTTACATGACATGCTCCTTTGGCCTACAAATATAGTGTGTGGAGCTTCCCTACATTTGACTATGGGAATAGAGTATTTCTTGTCTATTCCAAATGGAAAGCATTCTACATATGCATTTAGTCTCAGGGCCCTTGACTTCTATTTGAGATTTGTAACTTGTCTCTCATAAATCTCTAGTATTGATAAAGGCTCTTGTTCCTTTATTGGATCTAGTGGATCAATTGGAATGATTGATACAAGTGCTAGTTGTCCTTCTTTTAATGATTGCCCTTTTTGTGTTAATATATTGGTCTCTATAGATACAATCTATTTCTTTTGTGAGGTTGTCTTTTTTGTACTATCAAATGCTTTGACTCAGCAAATGTTGATATGGAGGTTGATTTTTTTAAGAGAAAAACTTTTCCTCAAAAATTCTATCTTTGGGCATGTGTATAATTGGCCAATGTACTTCAAAGATGTCATGGGATTTCCAAATGTATTTAAAGTTCTTTGAGGCACTCATGAATGTTGTAGAGCATATCATTATTCTTGGCTTCATGAAAATGGAGAGCTTTGGGTTGATGCAACGAGCCTTGAAATGAGGAACTTGGAAGCATAAGATCTTTGGATGGCAAGCACAATAGATCATACACCATTCAAGCATGTTCGTGACATTATATCAATGCTTGTCTTTATTGCAAAGGAACATGAATATGGGTTTTGATACATATTTGAGTGTTTTGAATGAATATAGATCTCAATATTTACAATCTAGTGGAAGGAAACCTCCAATTATAGAAGAAGACACACTTGATCTATACATGCATAAGCAAATTTTGTAAGATTGAAAACTACATCATGGATGCTTATCTAATGGATATATAGCAAGGATAGTCCTAGAAATTCAAAGACCTATGATATGTTTGGTAAAAACACCAAAATTCAATGACTATTCAAAGAGAGGGGAAGAAATATAAGAATGAAATCCATGAATAGAGAGCAATGTACTCCCTCTTCTTCCACATTCATTGTGTAACACACCAAAAGTCTTAGTCTTAGTCAGATATACAATGTGTGAAGGTAGGTCACTAAACTGACCAAACACCTCTATCCCTAACCAACTCAATATTATGCAACACATCACTCATAACAACTAGCTATAGCTATACTAAGTAGAGTCAGTGTCACTACCACTAATGAGCTTCATTGTCAACAATGACAAGCTACACAAAACATTGATGGCATGGGTGGAAACTAAACCAAACAAAAGAGTTTGGGTAGGACTATCAGAGGAGGTTCAAACAAAAGAAAAGGCCACAAGCAATAAGGCTTATACAAGTGAGAAATGAAAACAAACTCCAAAACCAGGACTTGCACAAATGATCTAGAAGGTGCGACAAACCTTGTAGCCCAGGAGGATGATATGGATATAGAGTAGATCTATATTTTGTAATGATTTTACAAATTTTTTTATGAATCTTATATACCCAAAAAAAGGGTGATTTATATATTCTTTTTATGTGTTTTAGATATGAAACTTTAATGGATTTGTGTCTTCTTTTTTATGTGTTGATTGTTCTCGTGTTTTAGAAATGTTCCTTTATTAAATACTAGATCAAGATCAATATTAAACTACTAATTCAAGATAATTTTTCTAGCTTAAAAATTGACATGCATATGCAACAAATACAAAGAAGAAATCAATTTGGCTATCAATATAGTTACATGCCTAGTAGGAGGTTAACATAACTCATTAGTTTTTCTATCAAAAGAAATAAGATTGGCCCTATGTTCACAAATATTTTGATTTAAGAGTGGTCACATACCCAACCCCAACTCAGAAGGGAGCTCCTTTAGATCTTAGGGGGAGTTTGATTAGGTTTAGAAATATATCCAAGTTCAAGATAAAATTAAGTTTAAAGAAATATCTTGATCTTGGAGGGATGTTAAAGTGTAGCATACTACTATAGGTTCAAATGCATGCTCGAGCTCTATCTCCTTAAGAGTTGGAACCAAAGAGACAATTTCTACAAGAGTGCAAAGCTATTTATCAAAGAGAAATTGAAGAGAGATGTTTAATATATGCTCAAGGACATAGAACAAATCTTGAGCACATGGTCATAGCATAAAGCTTGAGCACAATGATGGCAAGAATATTTCAATGAGGGATTTTCTCTAAGCTTGAGCACATGCTCAAGGTGCCTCCTTAAGGCTTGGAACCAAGGAGAGAGTTGCTATAAAATTGAGTATATGGTCAAACAACACATTAAAGAGAAAAACTTTGACACATGGCTAAGCTTTGACTCAACAAACAAATCTCCAAGAGAGGGCTGCTACAAACTTGGGCAAAGACCTCAAAAAAGTATCTCAAAAAAAGAGTTGGCCAATTTCATCTCAAATGCAGCTTCATTATTCTCATGGATTTTATGAAAGCCTAATCTTATAGTAGGGAGAGTCAACCTCAAAAGAGAGTATGATTGAGATTGGGAACGTGGTCAAGCTAAATGAGAGCCTCTTTGATTAAATTATAGATTTTCTTATCATGATGTACCATATTATATGTAATTTTACTTACATATACAACTTGATATAATAATTTAAAAGAGAAATATTAAGTTAATTTTGGAATATTAAAGTCTTGTATTGTGCATAATATAAGTGATTATATGAGTTCAACTATCCAATCCACTGTGATCTTTACTAATCTTTCAATTGAGCAAGATATAAGATAGAAACACCAAGTGTTTCCAATATTGAGATGCAAATAGAAGTGTTATCAAAGAAAAGGATGATGATATGCTTATGGGAAATTTACTCCCCTATCTTCTTATGTTGAATTATATGTCTAATGTGTGAAGTGTCATTACAAGCACTCGATATGAGCAGATACCTCTATTTGAAGGGCACAATTGGTACACCCAAGTTAGAGGAGTCATGAGTTAGTAGGATGATATGAATACAAGATGGTATAATAAAAAATTTCACATGAAGATATTGTCTCCTATAAAAAATCTACAAAATAAAAGTACAAGTCTAGATACAGCCGATCAACACATTTTGCAAGTTCTTCAAAAAGAATAATATAGAATTCCTAGATTGAAACCAACTAAGTTGATTCAACTAGCAAACTGGTTGGGTTAGAAAAAGAGAAGTAGGATGAATGCAAGGGTTGCGTTTTTTTTTGGAAAGATTGCTATACCAATATGGATTTTTAAAAAGTAATCGTGTGAGTATATGTGTGTATAACAAGTTAAAATCTTATAAAATCTCTATACTTTTGCAAATAGTATTAACTATATCATTTTCATGTTGTGTTTTCAACTGATACTACTGATACATCCCAATATTAATGAGAAAAAATCTCATGTTATAAGGCATTGTCAAACCTCTTATGGAATCAAGCAACATGTAGATGCTTGGTATAATTTGTTTATAAAATCATGCCAATGATCCACTTTTATAGCTCATATTATGCTATAATTGAATAGTATGTTATGAACGATGGCTACATGCCATATTGTTATTAATGATGGTATAGATTCTCATTGTATTGGTTCCCTTTCTATTTCCTTTATGTCTTTCATCAATCATTAGTGGGTTAAATTATTATTACATGATAAGGGGTTGTACAATTTTCTATATAAGTCATGTACACAATCATTAGAAATTTTGGTTGAGATAATTGGCCCATGTATGTATCCACCATGTGTGTTTTTGCTTGAGATCTAAGCTCGTTTATACATTGATAATGTTTATGTATGCTTGGAGACCAAACTATATTAATATAGTATTGACATAAATTTCTTCCTTCCTAGGCATGAGTCTTTGATAGTGTTGATACAAGCTTAAGCACATCCTCAAGCTCTATCTCATAGACATCTCAATGACAAAGGAAAAACTACCACGCTACACTCAAAGATAGAGGTTCTCCCCCATAAAGATAGAGTTAATAGAAGCTTGAGCACATGCTAAAGCTCATTCCCAAAGACATCATCTCGGGATAAAAAACAAGCCTAACATTGGCTCTAAGGCTCTAGCCAGGCCTCTATACTCAACCAAAATACCCCACGGCCTCACGACCAAGAGCATCCAGAGGCTACACACACTGATCTAGCTTAAACATGTGTTTGTATTGTTTATAGTCCAATGGATCCCTTTCCAACTCCTCATAGGGAGTACCCACATAGATCATATCACATACACAAGGCTCCCCTCGACTAACTGCCATGGTCTACTTCGGCTCTCCTACACCTCAAGGATTGGCCCACAGATGCATCATTTAAACATATAACATGTATGATACATAGTCTTCTCTTTTAATCGATCGTTCCAAGAGATAAAGTATAATCCTCACAAAAAAAGTCCCCCAAAGGGAATGAATCACTAACCCTATAGCTCCGGACTTCTTACCCTCAACATGAGTCAACATTTATAAGCGTATGTTATGCATCTAGGATATATATTTCCAATATCATGTAATGAATGCAATGTAAGAGTCGATGATGTGTTGTGCTCAACCATTTTATTTATTCAAAAAAACATTGTGACAATGCATAAACAGTTCTCTTTATGCTTTCATACTAACACATTTGCTTCGTTGCATAGGAAACAACATCGAGTATAGTTGTGCTACTAAACCCTTTAACTTTCAAACCAAATGTGTCCTATATGTAAAGTGCATCATAAAAAATAGATTTCAGCCTATTTTTAGCACTCATAAATCCCACTTCCCTATTGTTTAATGTTATTCTTGTGGTGGTAGGTGTAGAGAATATTTCCATATCATTTTATTATTAGAAAAACAATAAATCGTGTGTTGAAAGATGGAAATGGGGCTAAGCTGAGGCTAAATCTCATGCCTTAGACCCACCATATATCCACAAACACATATGTAATTTTATTTAATTTTTTAGCACATAAGAATTATTTTTCACATTTTTCTTGATTTATTAACTAATAAATTACTATTATTTTTTGATTTTTTGATCCAACTTGATTAGGATTACCAAGATACATAATTATCTTTCATTCCATTTGATAAGAACATGATTTTCCTACCCAAAATGACAAAAACCCCTATTTTTTCGCTTAAATACTGTATTTTGAGCTTTTAATTATTAATAACAACCATAGTTAATTATAGGTTTTATATATTGCCACTTGGAACCCTCAAAGACATGTTAAAAAAGGTTTGTATAAATGTTTATTCCATATGCACTTCATTTGGACCATAAACAATAAAAAACAAGTAATTTTTATTCATAAAATAGACATACCATTAAATTGCATGTTTCGAGTTACAAAAATTGAATGCGTGGATAGCCATCACACCCATCCTTGATCTCTACATAGCATTGAACATCAATTCTCAGCATCTTACAACAACCCGGTACATGCCAAACAAGCATTCTTTATCCGATTCTTCCCTTCCACCCACATGAATTGCCTCTTGGAGGAAAGAGATTAGAGTGATAGCTTCTTCTTGGCCTCCAACCCCCCTCTCCAAATGGACATGGCATGGGGGGGGGGAGGGGAAGGGGTGTCATTTTGCTCCTCCACACAGTTCATACAAATTTTTATTCCATATGCACTTCATTTGGACCATAAATGGTAAAAAATAAGCAAATTTTATTCATAAAATAGACATACTGTTAAATTGTGTATTTTGGGTCACAAAAATTGAATGTGTGAGGACAGCCATTGGACCCACATCAATATCTACATAGCATGGAACATCAATTCTCAGCATCTTGCAACAATCTAATACATGTTGGACAAGCATTCTTCATCCTATTCTTCTCTTCCTTGCACCTGCATGAATTGCCTCTTGGAGGAGATAGAGGGAGGAGAGTGAAAGATTGAAATCCCATCTTCTCAACTGGGCAACTATTCCTCATGCAACGACAAGTGATATGAAGCAAAAAATTGGAGAAATCTGTAGGAATGATCGGAGTGATAGTTTCTTCTTGGCCTTTAATCCTCCCTCTCTCCAAATCGACATAGCATAGGGGGGCATCATTTTATTGCTTAATGCCGTTTTAAAACCCCCCGCCCCCCCACCCCCCCCCCCGCCGGCCCCTTGAATTGTTAAATTTTTTTTGGGGCTTATGACCCTCTAAAGCCCAAAGGCCATACCCACTACAACTTCGCCACTATTTTGACCGCCCAACTCCAGTTCCTTTGCATCTGGCACCCGATTCATGATTCAAAAGTTTCTACACATCCACCTTGAAGTTTTGAATGGCAAGAATTGTCCTACTTTGATCTGACACTCAAAAAAATTATGAAAAATCTGCAACCAATGCGAAGGTCGGTCTTTTGAAGTAAATTGAATTCCTCTCTTCCATGGCCACTTAAAATTGTCAAATCCGCATCTTCCTCTTCTGTCGAGCTTCCATTTCCGCTTTAAATTTGTATCATTCAGCACTTATTTAGCATCTCCTAGATATCTAAATCCTGCTCTCATTAGCGATCACCACGGGATAGGGCAACTCAGCCTGTCAAATCCATGAATTGATATGCACATACAGAACCATAAAAAGCATTAAGGTGCTACAAAACAAAAGACTCAACAAAGATAAATAATATCTCTCACCCTTCCCCCCTGACAAGATCAAGGCATGAAAACCACAAGGGATCGGCCAAGTATAACTTTACAGAGATCCAAAGCGAGTCGCTAACCAACTAATCCAACACAGACAAGCAGAAAAGAGCTATTAAAGAATTTATCCTAAGTGGTGGTTTAAACTACCTACCTACCCTAGGACAACTCGACCAGAAACTCCTACTAGGTGAGAACTCCTATAGCCTGATCTTATATTTTCAGATACTTTGACTCATCACTTTTTTCATACTTCTGGACTTGATACGTGGGCATGTAAAAAAGAGGGAGTTGAGCATAGTGACCCAAGGAGGATAAGGCATCAACCTTAAGTCCTGACTTGGTACCCAAGAACCTACCAAGATCTCGTGAGACGACACTTAATTTTTTGTCTTTTTACTCACTTTTACTTTCTCTCTCTCTCACCCATATATATACGTATATAAATCTTAGTCACTCACTCGCTCTCTGTGTTTATCTCCCTCTCTCTCATGCAAGCAACCAATCCATGCTATATAATAATGCCTCACATAAGATTATGGCACGTGTTGTAACAAACACTTCTCTTAAATCCTAGGTCCTCTCTCTCTCTCTCTCTCTCTCATAATGTGAATGCTTGTGCGACCACTCTATGTTTTTAGAACTTTAATTGCAATAGATTGATAGCTCCCTCCCCTTCCCCCTCACTCCCTTCCCCCCTCCCGCCAACAAATTTGATACAAGACAATTCATACAAGCAATCCAAATGTACATTTACATTGTGTTATCTCTGAAAAAAGTGCTTCAAGAAAATTAAGAGAGACAAGGTTACCAAAGGCTTTGTCAAAATTTTGACACAAGCCATCCAAGTGGATTGTATAATAGTACTTTCTCAAAAAAATAAAATGTGGTTGTGCTAAGAGGTAGTGTTGGCATTGCATTGCTGGTCACAGTGTAAGTGGTGTTGGAAAAGTTCTTCTACTTCCAAATATAATATGCAAGTTTTCTTCAATGAGTGTGAGTTGGTGTATAAACATGTTGGCATTTTCATCCATTCCAAACACTCAAAGGTATACATAGTATAGGTGCTTGCATGCCAAATACGCTTTTCCTTCAGTGACACAATCCATGAGATCCCGAGAAATTACATGTTGGATTCTTTGCAATGTGCACATCATAGCACTCCTATACAACACTTGATTTAGATATCTCTAGTTTGAAAACCTCATATTTCAAGGGCTTCACCACTGTGTGGCCCTTCACAATTGCATCTAAAGACAATGCTGAGTCTATATCCTTTTCCTTATAGCCTGTGAAACACCTCTTTGATATCTACACGAGCCCTCTTAGCATCCACCTCTCGTGCCACCTTTTATAAAACAAACCCACCACTCTCCAACATGTGGATTTCTTCTACAGTCAAATTTGTGCCTCATGCCACTAGCCATACTCGTGGAACATTCCTTGGGCGATGCATGATGAATGGAAGAACAAATGTTCCATGTATGGTCCACACTATCATTACAAAACCACATGAAGTGGCACCACATTCCATGTTAATTGCTAGCTTCTCCTCTTGAGCTGGACCACTCGATGATGCCCCAAAATGAAGGTGTAGACACTCCATGTGTCATATTTTTGATAGGTTTTTTGCCTTTTTCCTCTCTAGCTTTCCTAACCATCCTTGACATTGTACATGACTGCGAGTTGGAATTTTTTTTATAGCCCAAATGGTGTCATGAAGGACTATCTCCACCACCATTTCCTCCAAGAATTTGGTGTTATTTCCCTTAATTGTTCAAAAGGTAGAGGGTCCTCAAAGTTTAGTTTTCTTATACCCTTTCTTCTAGGTATGTTTTTGGTCACATACTTAGGCCTGTGAGAGGCGTTGGCTTCCTCAGTTTTCCATCAACCTTATATTTTCTTGCTACAATCACGTTGTCCCCTAAAAAATCAAGAAGTTGATGCAATTCATTTCCTGCTATTCCTCCTTCCACCTCCTTGTTGAGATATCGAGCTCCACTCGTGATATGCCAGGGTGACCGTTGTGCATTTATGTCACCGAGTTGCCAGTTGCAGATGCGGTTGGTACACCGCCCATGAATAATAGCTAGATGACAGCTACCATTATCTACTCTAGTTTGTGGCTCAGTTAGTATGCCACCTTAGTTAGTTGAGTTTGGTTTGAGACCCATATATAGGGTTCTTCTATTTCTTTGTATGAGAGTTCTTTTTGGCTTACATAACTAAGAAGAGAAAAACTGTTTTCAGCCTCCACCTTTGTGTGTATTCCCCCATTGTGCAAGCAAGAAAGCTACAAGTGAGACTCCTTCCTTCTCTCCCACAATCTTGACATGGTATCAGAGCCTTGTTCGTGGTAAGGAGCTCAAGAAAGCAAGCCAAGCTCGCGGTGTTCTAGTAAGAGGAGCAGTGTTGCTTTCATTTTCTGTTTTGGGAGCAGATCTCTGCAGGTAGCACAGCCGGAAATCGCAAGAGTGCATTGTCTCAGGTTGAGACGCCCTTCGCGGTGAAGAAAGAGGGAAGTATATGCTGCGGGAAAGGGCTTTAGCCCTTGGCAACCCTGTTTTTTTGGTTTGCGGCCATTTCGGAGCCTATTTTGGAGGTGGAAGTTTTCTGCACGCACTCAGGAAAAGGCCCAGTTTTATGCTGTGCGACCACTGTTCTACAGGTCGGTGAAAAGTTACTGTAGAAATTGCATCGTATGCCTGTGCGCAGAGACATTGGGAGTTACAGAATCATCCTTGGTTCCTATTTATGAAAAATCGTCACTAGGAAGTGACTGTGTGGTTAATTACCACTTTTGCCAGTTTTGCAGATTTGCCCTTGTGAGGGTGAAGCTGTGTTTTTTGCAGTGACTGAATTTTTTGCAGTGTTCTGTAATGGCGTCTGATTCTCTTTCACAGATTGTAACTGAAAAGCTTGACAAGAACAACTTCCAAGCATGGAAGTTTAGAATGACGAATTTCCTTATGGGAAAAGGATATTGGGAATTTGTTGCAGGAAATAAAGAAGAACCAGTTCTTCCTGATGTTCCCAATCAACAGCAAATGCAGGCATTCAAAGCATGGCATGAGAGAGCCAGGAAAGTTATGTATTGGCTGTCTATCAGTATTTCAGACTCTATGATTGTGCATATTCAGGATGCAAGTACGCCAAAGGAGGCATGGGATACTTTGTCAAAAATGTATAGCACAAATACGCAAGCCAGGAAAATGCAACTCAAGCAAGAGTTACATAATGTGCAAAGAGAAAGTATGAGCATCAATGACTACCACATGAAGATGAAGAAGATTGCAGATGCACTTGCTTCCATTGGGTCGCCAGTGGAAGATGATGATTTAGTTTCTGTGACCTTGAATGGTCTAGGAAAGGATTATGTACAGTTTCGGATATTCATTTCAGTTCATGAAAGATTTCCTGATTTTGAGGAGTTGATTGCTCTTCTAATTTTTGAGGAGCAGAGAAATGGTGGTGCATCTTCTTCAGGAGGAACTTCAAAAGAAACTGTCTTCTACTCAAATGCTGGAAGAGGTAGAGGCAGAGGTAGAGGAGGCCGATTTGGAGGCTGTGGTAGAAATCAGAATATGCAGCAAACTCAAGAAAACCAGTCCTATGGAGGAGGACGTGGTAACTCTAGAGACAGGGGGAGCCAAAGAGGTCGTGGTGGATGGCAAAGAGGCCAAAATGCAAACAACAATGTTGAATGCTACTACTGTGGTAAAATGGGTCATATAGCTAAAGACTGCTATAAAAAGCAGAATGACATCATGAATGGGAAATTGCAACAAGGGAATTATGCATATTCTAGTAGACAGGGTGATGACAGAAATGAGCATTTGTTTATGGTGCAGCACATGAACAGTTCTGTGACAAGTGCAGAAGAAAGCAACGATGTGTGGTATGTTGACTCAGGTGCATCAAACCACATGACAGGTCATGCAGAATGGATGGAGGATGCAAGGAAAATGGAAAAACCAGGATTTGTGGAGACTGGTGATGATACTGCACATCCTATTGTGCAGATTGGAAAAATTCCTTTGTCTATGCAGGATGGGAAAAAGAAATACCTGTCCGATGTATTTCATGTCCCGAATATCACCAAGAATCTGGTTTCTGTTGGTCAAATGGTTGAGCAGGGCTTGCAGGTCAGATTTAATCCTCATGGATGCTTTGTTGAGGATATGAAAAATAAAGGTCGCTTGATAGCAAAAGGAAAGAAGAAGGGCAGAATGTTTACGTTGGATGCAGACATGTCTGAATTGAGTGCAGCAATGTTTGCACATGGGACCGGTGTAGTTGCAGATATTGATATCTGGCATAAACGCATTGGTCATGGTAATGTACAGCGACTAAAATCAATGCAGGCCCAAAATATTGTTGCAGGATTGCCTAAATTCAAGGTTGCAGAAATGCATAAGGTATGTGAAGCTTGTCAATTTGGAAAACAGGCAAGGAAACCATTTCCTAGACATGTTTAAGAGAGTAAGAAGCCATTGGAATTAATCCACTCTGATGTGTGGACTACTAAAGCTGCATCTCTTGGAGGCTGTCATTATTTTGTCACTTTTATTGATGACTATAGCAGAAAAGTTTGGGTGTATTTTATGAAAAAGAAAAGTGAAGTGTTTGGACATTTCAAAACTCTTAAAGCTATGGTTGAAAAAGAAACAGGCCTGCAAATAAAATGCCTAAGGTCAGATGGAGGGGGAGAGTACCTCTCAAACGAGTTTGCAAGGTTCCTGCAGGAGCATGGCATAAAGCAGCAATATTCATGCAGTCATACCCCACAACAAAATGGAATTGCAGAAAGGAAAAACAGGCATATTGGAGAGGTATCTCGTGCCATGTTCAATGAAAAAGACTTGCCAGATTTTTACTGGGCTGAAGTAGTTGCTACAACAGTCTACATAATGAACAGGACTCCCACTGCAGCAATACATAGGATGACTCCAGAGGAGAGGTATACTGGTAGGAAACCAGATATTTCTCATTTGAAGATTTTTGGTTGCATTGCCTATGTTCATGTGCCAGATGAGTTGAGATCCAAGTTGGATCCAAAAGCTGAGAAGTGCATCTTTATTGGTTACTCTCTGCAGCAGAAAGGGTATAGATGCTATAACCCTTCTACTCGTAAGTTTACAGTGAGCAGAGATGTTGTTTTTTATGAGATGAGTAGCTGGTATAAACCAGTAAATGTGATTGATGATGTAGATGCACAAAATGGTAATGCTGCACAGAATTCACAGCAGCAGTCACAAAATATTAGTGGACCTGGAGTGTCCTCTAGCAGTGGTTCATATTCTTTGCCATGGACAGGCAGATAGATCATGAGAATCTCCTCAAAACAATGCAGATAGTGGTATGCAGGTTTCAAGAAAGCCTTGTATGGCTTGAAGCAAGCACCTAGAGCATGGTCTGACAAGATAGGACAGTATCTTGTCCCTATTGGCTTTCAGATTTCCAAGGCAAATTTCTCACTTTATGTGAGAAAAACAGAGAAAGGTATTATGCTACTTGTCATTTATGTTGATGATTTGATTATGACAGGTGACAGTGATGAAGATATTCTTCATGTGAAAATGCTATTGAAGCAGAAGTTTGAGATGAAGGATTTGGGAGAGCTGCGTTATTTCTTGGGCATTGAGGTGATTAGATCACTAAGTGGGATACAGCTCTTGCAGAGGCAGTATGGATTGGACATGCTGTCCCAATATGGGATGACAGGTTGTAAGCCTATTTCAGTTCCTTTGGAGCAGAATGTGAAGTTGAGCGCAGATACATGTGAGCTTCTCGAAGACCCTACTATGTACAGATGCATAGTAGGAAGTTTGATTTATATGACTATTACCAGGCCAGATTTGAGCTATGCTGTTGGATTGGTAAGTCAGTTTATGCAGGCTCCAAGGAAACCGCATTTGGATGCGGCTAGACGTATACTCAGGTATGTGAAGTCCACATTGCAGTATGGACTACTTTATGAGACTAGGGTTCAGATACAGTTGCATGGATACACTGATGCTGATTGGGCTGGTAGTATTTCTGATAGACGATCTACCAGTGGATATGTGTTTTCTTTTGGGAGTGCTGCAGTCACTTGGAGCAGCAAGAAACAGCCTATAGTAGCCTTGTCGAGCACAGAGGGTGAGTACATGGGTGGAGCAATGGCTGCATGTGAGGTAGCTTGGTTGCATAAGCTACTTTATGATATGCATCAGCCTATAGATGGGCCAGTTGTCATTTATTGTGACAACATGAGTAGTATACACTTGGCAAATAACCCAGTCTATCATGCTAGAACAAAGCACATTGAGGTGCATTATCACTATGCGCAAGAGATAGTTTTACTAGGTCTTATTGATCTAGTTTATGTCAGCACAGAGGATCAGGTAGCTAACATATTTACGAAGGCATTGGGCGCAGAGAAGCTGCGCAAGTTCAGATTGGTGTGCAGGAATTGGGATTGAGCTCGAGGGGGAGTGTTGAGATATCGAGCTCCACTCATGATATGCCAGGGTGACCGTTGTGCATTTATGTCACCGACTTGTCAGTTGCAGATGCGGTTGGTACACCGCCCATGAATAATAGCTAGATGACAGCTATCCTTATCTACTCTAGTTTGTGGCTCAGTTAGTATGCCACCTTAGTTAGTTGAGTTTGGTTTGAGACCCATATATAGGGTTCTTCTATTTCTTTGTATGAGAGTTCTTTTTGGCTTACACAACTAAGAAGATGAAAACTGTTTTCAGCCTCCACCTTTGTGTGTATTCTCCCATTGTGCAAGCAAGAAAGCTACAAGTGAGACTCCTTCCTTCTCTCCCACAATCTTGACACTCCTCAACCATCCTTGTCGTTGCTCAAGGTATAGGGCTAATTCCTTGTTGTAGTCGACTCAAAAGCTTCTCTACACACTGGCCAAGAAGCTTCCTTAGGTGGAAAACCTCTCCATTTAATCAAATACTTGATGATAGAGTGAGAGCAAAGATTCTTCTCATGCTGACCTATGACAACCTCAGGGATGTACTGAATAACACCTTCTTCATCAATTGAAGGTGGCAGCTCATCAACTGTATCAACAGGAGTACCATAGAATGGCTTGAGGTGACTAACATGGAATAAATTATGAATCTTAGTGGGAGAGGGGGTAGTTCCACTATATATGCCAAGTCTCCAATGTGTTTCAAGATCTTGTAGGGTCCATAAAATCTATGAGCAAGCTCGTTACTGGATCCATCCTTTAAGGTAGAATAATGAGACTTGGACACCTTCAGCAAAACTAATTCTCCTTCTTGGAACTCCAAGGGTTGCCTCTTCTAATTTGAACATATCTTCATCTGGTCTTGGGCTTTCCTAAGATTCATCTTGCACTGATAAAGAGGGGTCTGCATTCTTTCCAACTCTTCTTTCCCATGAGGATTGATTTTCTCATTGAAAATGACTATGGATAAGGGCACCTCATAACCATACATAGCCTCAAAGGGTGAAACTAGAATGCTAGCATGAGTGGAGTTATTTGTAGGCAAACTCAGCCAAGTGCAACCAAGAATCCCATGAGTTTTGCACATCATGACAGAAATGGAAAAGATAAGTCTCCAACCATTTGTTTACCCTTTCTATGTGTCCACAATTTGTGGATGATAGGATGTAGAAGGAGCCATTTTAGTGCCCATGGATGTGAATACCGCTAACCAAAAGTTACTCATGAACTTTGAATCTCCGTCATGAAAAATCACTTGCGTTAATCCATGTAATCTAAAAATATGCTTCATAAAATTACTAGCCACTTGAGAAGCAGTAAATTGGGTCTTGGTTGGAATGAAATGGGCTACCTTGGTGAGTCTATCCACCACCACAAATATATGCTGAAATTCATGGATCTAGAGCATGGCTATGGCAGATGGAACACAAAGAAAATTTTCATGATGACATAGATTAGATAGACCAACTATTACTCAAGTGAATTAGGTTCCAAGATGGAAGCTTGGACTCCTAAACACAATCTTGAGTATGACACTGAATATGACTGAAAGGAAAAAGTACAACTGTATTCCATCATTAAATGATAAGAAGGTACATCACTTTATAGGTTCATGATGGTTCCCTTTTTCTCCACTGTGCATATGGGATTCAGGACATCTCTTCTTGGAGCATAAATCATTTGTCATTTCTCAACAATATAGACTATTCTATCCCTTTTTGGTAGTATGCAAGCTAGTAATGAAGTACATAGTAATATGTGTCCATTTCTCTTGTAGTAGAAGTAGGTAATGGCTGCAACAAACCACCTAGCTTATGGATGTTGTCCTTATTTTGCTGACAAGGCATGAACTTCATGACAAAATCTTTGACATATTTTCATATTCCTTTCCAATAAAAGCTTTTAATGATCTTATCGTAGGTTTTAAAAACTCCAAGGTGTCCAACTAAAGGTGAAAAATGCAATTCCTCCATAATTTTCCGTGTAAAAGAAGAAGTAGAGGAGATAAAAATCTTGCCATTTAACTAGATTAGCCCATTTTTAAGCTGATAATGTGAGTTATCCTCCATGAGACCTTACTGTAATTTATGAAAAACATGGCTGAGCTCTTGATCCAAAAGATAGGCTTCCTATAATTCTTCAATCCAGTCACTATGTAGCTTAGTCATAGAGCTAAAAATTTACATACCCACATACCAGAAAGAAAATGAGACATTTTATTGTCTTTATCCCTCATATGAGCGATGCCAAAAGCATAATTTTTTAGTGTAGCCACCTATACTACTTAGGAGTAAGATTGGACTAAGTGAGGAAATACTTTAGAATCTTATGATCACTTTCAACTCTAGACCAACTACCATATAAATAGTAGTGCCATTTCTTTATCCCATGTAAGGTAGCCAACATCTCTTGATCATAGACATTCATAGCCATTTTCTTATCTATAAGCTTGTGACTTTCATACACGTTATCACTCCATGCTGCTATAATAAAATAGCCCCTATGCCTCACGGCCACTAGCATCACACTGAATGGCAAACTCCTTCAAAAAATCCAGGCATACTAGAATAAGAGCAGAAGTAAAAAGTTCATTTAATTGGTTGAACCTACTACCTACAAGTACATCCCAAAAGAAAGCTACCTTCTTCAACTTGTCAGTCAAAGGAGCTACAATAGCCACATTATGCTTAATGAATTGGAGATAAAATGAGGATAGACCAAGAAACCCTCTAAGTGAAGTAGTGATAGTAGGTGTCGGCCAATCTTTAACACATTGCACCTTCTTGGGGTCATCTTGGATCCCTTTTTTTACTGACAGTATGTCCCAAGCACGCCACTTCAGTCTACACAAAAGAGCATTTTTTCTCCTTACCAAAGAGTCTGTGATGCCTCAATATATAAAAAAAACCTTCCTCATGTGTGATAAATGGTCCTAAAAGGTCTTACTGTAAATCAAAATTGTTGAGATTCAGCAATCACACTCACTAAACAGCCTCTTTGTATGGAGCTTCAGGGCCAAGGACATGCAGGCTAACCTATCCCATATGCACAATGGTGCCTACTGCAGTTTCCTACTTTCCTATAAAGCATTGTACTTGCTTCCTTTTCTTAATGCAATGATAGTACTCTTTTCTTTTCAGTGAAGTGTCAATGTCATTGTCCACATACACAAGATTGTGTTTATGAGTCCAAGTCTCAATCTTGGAACCTAATTCACTTGTGTAACAAACAGTGTCTTTATCTTCTTCATCATGAGTCCACACTTCTCCTTTCATCCACCATAACTCACTGCCATGCTCTAGATCCCGCATTTCTCACATGGTATCAGAGCCCAGTCGGGCATGGCTCAGCTCGGCTTAGCTCTCCTTTGCTCTCTCTCAGCTCATGATAATCTCTGGTCAGCTTAGTTCCATCCCATGACTTCATCTCCCAACTCTACCCTCACTGAAGCTTCCATGGCAGCCATAGCCAGCAGCACCCTATCAGATTGAGCTGCTTATATCTCACTCCACAGGTCAAATCTCTTGGAGCTTCCTTCTGGAAAAGTATTCCCCAACTCACAAAACTTCCCTGTATCACATCAATCCATGACATTTGGCTATCTGAAGCTCAACATTGTGAAAATTCTCAATCTCTGCTCTGTGTCTGCCATAGCCAGACAGGACCTACCTCACTTCGAGCTTCCATAACTTCTCAACCAGGCCACTTTAGCTCCCGATTCCTTCTAGGGGATTGTTCTCCTACTCAAGGCGCTTCACCTTGGCACATCAATCGACCACATTGCTGCGCCCTGACCCTGGCATTATGGAAATTCGTCATCGCTGTCCTGAATCGCGCCGTGTCTGATCGAGCTGTCTGCGCGCGCCGTACTGCCTGCAATCTAATCGATTATCATGGGGCTTTGATAGCCCATGAAGTAAGCTTCCTAGACGTGTAAATTTTTTTGAAAATGATCAAGTATACCTCCTGCAATTTGAGAAAAACCAGGGCCCTATCTCAGAAAACCTAATTCCACCATAGCCAAAATCTCCCAAAACTCATTTTTCTTTCATTTTCTCTCTCCTGACACTCAACCCAAGCCTCTGTCACTCTAATCCATTGACCCAGCATCAAATCAAGGAGGGGAAGGACCTGAGAAGATTGAAGAACGACCAAACGATCCCGAACAAGAAGAATCAAGCTCAACATCAACACTGACATAGTGTGTTTTCACACTGTCACTAACTGTGTCTCTTGACACACTGCATTCTGCTCTTCTACTGATAAAATCTCAGAATTCTGGTGTTGATTTGCTGCTGATCTTGCAAACTCAACATGGGAAAAGACTCTCCAAATGCTCGATTCAAAGGAGTCGGGTTTCACACCTGGCAAACCCGCATCAAGCTCATCTTGATGAAAAAGGGTCTCTGGGCCATCACAAATGGCAAAGAGAAGAAACCTCGGGATGCAGACCTTGCAACTACTTAGCAAAAGAATGATGACAGAGCCCAGGCCATTATCAAACTGGAGCTAGACGACAGTTATATCCACCATGTGGATAACTGTGAGACCTCACAGGATACATGGAAAAGACTTGACATCTTGTTCGGTGCACAATCTAAATCATCAAAGTATGGTCTCCTGATTGAGTTCTTCAGGCTTGAAATGAAGTCCAGCACATCACTTGCCACACATCTCAATTACATGGAAGGACTCCTAACCCAACTTGCAGGAATCAACATTAAAATGGATGAAGATGTTTGCATCGGTGTTCTACTTAAGAGTTTGCCTCCTGAATATAATAAGGTATCAACAACTTTAATCAACATGCCAAATCCTGAACTTGTTGATATCCAGGCATCACTGTTAGAAGAGGAAAAGAAGCTAAAAACTAAGGAAGAACCAAGTACCTCTAGAGATGAGCATGCATTATATGTTGGCAACAGGTACAAAGGCAAGAAGGTTCAGCTCTTTGTGACTTCTGCAAAAGGACCGGACACACCGAGAAGTTCTGCCACGCAAGAAAGAGATCCCAAAAGGCCTATCTAGTCGCAGTCAAAGAAGAGGAAGAAAATGGAGCAAAGGAAGAAGAAGATGAAGATGAAGACCACCAGGATCGGAAGGAAAAGACTCATCAGTCCTTCTACTCTCATAACTCTGATAGACTGTTTTAAAAGCCTTGTACTTCCTTGCCCTAATGCTTCCTGCCATAAGCTTTGTAAACTCCTCATGTAACTTGGCATTACAATCCCTGTACACTTTGTGAGGCCCCTGTTACAGCCTCTGGATGTCCATCATGTTTTGGTGCCCACACTTAGCCGTTTCTGCGATAGCCTCTGGTGTCTTCCATGTTTGTGGTGTGCCCACACTTTGCAGGTGGTTCTCATTATAGCCTCTACACACTTTGTGCCTTTCTAGTTGTGATTGAGGAGGGGTGTTGAGATTCAGAAATCACACTCACTAAACAGCCTCTTTGTATGGAGCTTCAGGGCCAAGGACATGCAGGCTAACCTATCCCATATGCACAATGGTGCCTTGCAGTTTCCTACTTTCCTATAAAGTATTGTACTTGCTTCCTTTTCTTAATGCAATGATAGTACTCTTTTCTTTTCAGTGAAGTGTCAATGTCATTGTCCACATACACAAGATTGTGTTTATGAGTCCAAGTCTCAATCTTGGAACCTAATTCACTTGTGTAACAAACAGTGTCTTTATCTTCTTCATCATGAGTCCACACTTCTCCTTTCATCCACCATAACTCACTGCCATGCTCTAGATCCCGCATTTCTCACAAAAATGTCATCAAAGAAGGCCCGGACAAACTGAAAGAGGCTACAAGATCTTGTTCATCAGACTCTGGAAGGTAGCTGGAGCATTAGTAAGTCCAAATGGTATCACTAGAAAATGGTAAGAGTACTCGATCTGTCCTAAAGGAAGTCTTGATTTCATCACCCTCTTGCATATGGATCTGATGATATCCTGATCTAAAGACAATCTTTGTAATGAAACTAGCCCGTTGAGCTTATTAAGCAAATAATCAATTTTGGGTGTTGGGTACCTGTTCTTCACTTTGATCTTGTTTAGATCCTTGTAATCAATACACATCCTCAAAGATTCGTCTTTCTTCTTCACTAACAAGACCGAAGATGCATAGGTGAAGATCTAGATTCAATGAATCCCATTTCAAGAAGCTCCTTGATTTTCTTGGCTACTTCTTCATGCTCACACTTGAACAATCTATAGGGTGGCTTATTAATTGGCTTTGAGTTGGGCTCCAAATCAATTGGATGATCTATTGCTCTCTTAGGAGGCAATAAAGTAGGTACTTCAAAGAAATCCATGTACTTCTCAAGAAGAGCTTTCAAAGCTGGTTGATTTGCTTAATTTTTGGACTGGTCTTCAACCTCTTTATTCAAGTGCAAAACAAAAATCTATGAGCGCCTCTTGTACTCCTTGAGTTGTTGAATGGTGATAAGCTGAAAATCTAATTTAGTAGATATTCTTGTAAATGGATGAGTCGTGTATCAAAGATAAACTCTATAGACAACTGTGAGAAATCCATAGTAATTTTGCTCAATGTCATCAACCAATCACACCCGAGTACAATATCTATGGGCCCCATTTCCAAGGTTATCAGGTTTACTTTTGCTTCATAATTTTCAGGTAGCTATAAAGAAACCTGTGGGCATATTTGAGTGATGATTTCTTCCTCACCATTGGCTACCTGAACTCTTATGGGATAATGTAAGTCAGTGGGAAGTCAATTCAATTTATTCACAATGGACTTATTCATAAAAGTGTGTGTACTACCACTATCTATTAGGATAAACACATCCCTCCCATGAATATTTCCCTTCATACAAAGTGTATTGGGACTCTTAGATCCTGTCCAAGCATCCATGAAAATGGAACAATTAGTGGCAACAAAAACGGCTCATCATGAATTTCTCCTGGATCAAAAGGAACAGTATCGCCTGAATCAAAAGGAAAAGTATTTGCAGGATCATAAAAGTATTCTTGCTTATCCAGCCACTCCCACGAGAATCGACCTAAGTTTTTTTGGTTAAATCTATTACTAGCGACTAATTGGTATTAGCTTAAAGTGATGCGAATAAGGATTTCTAGTTTCTAATGGTCCATCAAGTGCGATTTTTATTCCTCAGGAAAGCTCTCGGCTTACTGAGACTACCCAGTCTCATAGGTCTAGATCCATCGGGGATCCACCATCCTCCCACTTCCCTTGAGAGAGTAGTTTTAGTTATCTAATTACCTACCACTTTAGGTGCAACATATAAAATAGCTTCTTTGAATTATCTCATGATACAAATTCATTACACGCCCTTAATTCATGCCCGGGGAGGTCAATCATAAATATATATATGTCTCATGTGGGTTCAACATAAAGGATTTTTAAAATACCATTTTTTCACATTTTTTACATACAAAATGGTCCCATATAAAGGGGTTACTTATAGATTGAATATAAACAGTTTATGTTTTATTAAGGGACAATTCAAAGATAAGGATATTTATAAATAGGCCTTGAATGCACATGATATAGAAGGTATATATATAGTGAATTACCCAAGAATTCATGACACAAAAATAGAGTAAAGAAATTCCTTCTTAATAGTTCCTTTTAGAAAAATGACATTTTACAAATATTTTCTTGTTTGAAGGTATTATTCTCTTCAAGTTCCGTTCCCCAACTAGTATTGGAACTTCCAAACACATTCTGAAAAGTGAAGGGTAGTTGGTAGTTTGTAAGAGCCTAAGGAGTTTATGACCAGAGCCCCCTGGTATCCTCACCTCCTTCTGTTGACTAGAGTTCCCTATGACAAAACCTTTCCCATCATGATTGGTCTAAATACACTAATGTGAAACAAAAAAAAGGAAAAACCCCTTGGAGTAGGTTTTATTCATGCTCGCCTTGGGGAGGTCTAGTGCCATCAAGAACACGGCATGAGTCAGTGTTCTGTGTTCAACGAAATACTGCCTCAGTCTGCGATCTATACTCAATCATCCATCTTTTAGCCAGATGATTTTAGGAAAGATCAATACCTAGCTTACAATCACAAACATCTAATTTCAAATGCATTATACATAAACTTTTAACAAGTTTATTTCCAAGACAAATATTTTCTTTCCAAAAATAATAACATCGAGGCAAATTAGTATAAGTGGCAAAATAACTTCAAGACAAATTAGCATAAGTGGCAACGTAACTTCAAGACAATTCAGCATAAGTGGAAAAATAACTTCAGAAGTGGCAAGATAAGTTCAAGACAATTCAGCATAAGTGGCAAAATAACTTCGAGGCAAATCAACATAAGTGGCAATACCTTTCAATAGTCTTCTTGGACTTTCTCTTCCTTGGGGATTAGTTTGGATTGAATTTAAGCAAGAATTTCATACTTGAGGGTAAGTCCCTTGGAGTTTCGTGGATCTTTGCCTGCAGTAAAAGAAAATATTGGTTAGTTTAATTACGAACAATATCATTTGGCAATTGCATCTCAAGGTCTCTTATATACTGAGGATTAGCATTCGTGATTACCCATCATAGATTTTGTTTGATCAACACAAAAAAAACAAAAAGTATTAAATCTTTTAGGGATGTAGTACCTTCCTCGTACTTGCTTAGTTTCATCTTGTACAAACCCAAGTTATGCCTTGGAATTCGTGGTTAAGAATTTCACAAAGAAAGTATATGTAGGAGTCGAAATAAAATCTTATTTTATGCACACAGTTTCTGTTGCTTGTTCACGGATAAAGGTCTACTAGCTGTTTTTATTTCAAAAAAATAGTACTTGAAGATCCATGACGGGTGCTTGGTTGATGGTGTTTGTGGCTTCATTTGTGATTCCAATACTCGCCAATCCATTTGTAGTAATTGTATCCGCAGCATTATTAGCAGCTCTCCTGTCTCAGCGACCTTTGTAGCTTTCTTCTTTGGGGCCATGGTCTTTAATCTTGAGATCGCAAAAAGGGAAATTTAGCGAAGGAGATTGGGGGTAATTAGATTGATAGAATTTTGATTGACGGGGAAAAAAAAGAAATAACCAAGAATTTCAAGAAATCGAGAAGAGTCTTGATTCCACAAGGAGAAATAGGATAGAAGGGATGGAGGAATTGAATTTGAGAGCTTGCGGAGTATCCTCCTTATCTTCTTGATGAGGAATTCCAGTGCTCATGCTTCTCTTGCTCCACTCCCTCTTGCTCTATACTCCTTAGAAAGTCCTCTCCCCTCTTGCTCTGATTGCTCTCAACGGTTTCCCATGCCTCTTATTATAGATAAATTAGAGAAGAAGGGTTGTGACTAAGAAGAAGAGCTCTTTATGGAGGGAATCTTAGCAAAATCAACAATCTAAAGCTTCCAAGGTGCAATCTGATGCTCAGATTGCAAATCTTATGGTTCGGTTGGCTTCGAAAGGCTGGTAAAACCCAAGGACATCTAATCAAAATTCTTCCAGATCACTCCTTCTTCTCCACATTCTTTGAGTGTTGTTTACTGCCTGTAAACTACGATCGCAACGTATGCGATTTCATCAATCCTTCTTTTTGCATAAAATCTCCAAAACTGGTTGAAAAAGCCACTTGTTTTTTTACATGACATCCTGTTCTAGAAGTTTTCATAGCTTTTTAGGATATTTACAATAAATAATATCCAAAATATAAAAAAAAGCTAGTTTTGTCCAAAAATCTAGTATTTTTGGACCATCCATACTATGGACACTGACAATAATGAGAGTAATATGGCTGATAACTCTCGTTCTCATGCGGTAACTTCCATGACAGGTGGCTACAGTTCTTGTTAATCCGAAAAAATATTGGGTTATGATCCTCGGGTCTTTTTGCTCGAGGTATTCTCTATTTAATGATTTTAGAGTTCTTCAAGTCCATTTTGCGAGAAGTCGGGAAGATTTTAAATCAAAGTCGGGATATCACATCTTCTCCCCCTTAGAGGAATCAAGATGTCCTCATCTTGAATGAAACTAGGAATATTGGTTGCATAGTGACTCATGGTCAATCCAAGTGGCATCCTCTTCAGGGTAGTCTTTCCACCACTGGACAAGATATTCTCTAAGGGTTTTTCTTCTGAGAGTCTTCTCTTGCATTTCAAGTATCTTTTTTGATTGAAGGTCGAGGATTCCTTGATTGGGAATTACAATTTGTTGGCTATCTAGTACATGGTCTAAGGTTAGGGATATATGCTTTCAATAGACTGACATGAAATACATTATGTACTTTCAAGTTACTAGGGAGTTACATCTTGTAGCATTTGGTCCTAGACACTTTAGCACCTTATATGGCCCACAATACCTGGGACTTAGCTTCTTGAATTCCCCCAAATATAAGGAACTTTTCTTTGGGCAAACTCATAGGAAAACCATGTCACCTTCTTTGAAGATGTGTTCTTACCTTCATTGATCGGCATATGCCTTCTCTCGATCCTTAGTAGCTTGAATATCTTACCTTGTAGCTTTCACTTTTGCTAATACATTTCTTCCAGCATTTGCCTAGGTGCTTCTACCTGTAGGGTAGGATCGGAAAAATTTAATGTTGTAAGACAATCTTGCCCATATAGTGCCTGAAAAGGAGTTATTTGAATACTTTGATGGTATGATGCATTGTAGGAAAATTCAACTAAGGGTAGGTATTGGATCCACGATTTGGGTTCCCTATTACAATAAGCCCTCTGTATGTTCTCAATAACTTGGTTGACCCGCTCTATTTGACCATTGATTTGGGGATGGTAAGCAGTACTGAAGCAAAGCTGGGTTCCTAGAGCTTTAAACAAACTCCTCCAAAAGTTTGAGGTGAAGAGAGAACTTCAATCGCTGATGATTCTTTGGGGTAATCCATGTAACCTAAAAATTTCCTTAATGAATAGCCTGGCGATAATCAAAGCCTTGTAATTGGTTTTTACAGGAATAAGGTGGGTAACTTTTGTTAGCATATCAAAATGACTACCATTATGGAGTTATATCCTCCTTGGACCAGGGGCAATCCAACTATGAAATCCATGCTGGTATACTCCCATTTCATTTTAGGGATGTCAAGTGGCTAGAGCTTTTCTGGCAACTTGATATGCTCGCCTTAATTCGTTGACAGTTCAAGTATTCGGTGACATACTTGAGCACATTACCCTTGAGTCTTTCCTAGTGTAGAAGCTTCTTTTGACTAATTTAAGAGTCTTAGCATAACTAGGATGACCCAAGAATAGGGAATCGTGATCTTCCCAAAGTATTTTCCTTTTGAGTTCATGACTTGTAAGAATACATAGTCTTGTCTTGCAATAGGCAAGCTCCTCGTTTATGGAAAAATCTCTTGATACTTAATCTTGAGTTTTGGATTTGAATCCTTGATAGAAATTTCTCTTAACAAGTTCTGATAGCTTGGATACTTTGTTGCCTCTTGTTTAGCCATTTCTATGAGAAGATTACTGGGCATTGAAATCATCGTGGGAAGAATTCCAACCCTAGAGGGTTTTTCTAGGATTAGAGCATTAAGGAATAATTTACAGCTTAGGGCATCTGCAATCACATTCTCCTTGCATGGTCTATACTTGATTTCAAAGTCAAATTATTTCAAGGTCTCAACCCATCGGCATTGTCTCATATTGAGATCTAGTTGAGTAAAAATCCACTTTAGGCTTTTATGATCAGTGACTAGAGAAAACCTATTACCAAGTAGTAATGTCTCCATAGTTTAAAGGCATGAATTATAGCAAGTGATTCTAGATCATGTGTGGCATAGTTTCTTTCGTGGATCTTTAGTTTTCTTGAAGCATAGGCTACTCGATATCCTTCTGGCATAAGCACACAACCCAAAGCAAGAGAGCTTGCATGAGTTATGACTTCGAATTTTTTGCTAAGGTCGGGTAGCCTCAAGATAGGGGCGGTTACCAAAATTTGCTTAAGCTTCTCAAAGCTAGATTGTTCGGTGGACATCCATATAATGGAGATCTACTTTTTGAGAAGGTCGGTGAGAGGTGTGGCAATTGAGGCATATTCTTTAATGAAGACTCTATAACAACCGGTTGTTGTGATGTTATGATGAGGACACAGTGTGAAAAAGTATGGAATGAATCATCATCCAACTTCTCTATTGATCTAGAGAGTCAATGTGATCTGAGCCATTAGTACTAGTGTGAGTTGCATGGATTATCCAAAAATTCTAGATTTTTGAATAATTTTAGTCTATTTTTTATATTATTTGTTGTAAAAATATGAAAAAGTTAAAAAAAGCTTCTAGATTAGGATGGCATGCAAAAAGCTAGTTGCTTTTTCAGCCAATTAGGAGATTTTTCATAAAAAAGACAAATTGACAAAATCGCGCGCGCCACGATCACCATGAACATGCTGAAAACTGCAGATTGAACTGAAAGAAGAAGAAGGAGTGATCTAGGAGACCCGTTATCAGGTGTCCTCAGGTTTTACCCCCTTTCCGAGTCAACGGAGCCATCAAATTTGGGTTCCGGGCAGTAGAGAAAGAGCTAATTTTTTTAATCCACGTTTTTGGTCTACGAAGGAGCTCTAGGAGAACTAATGCCTAGAGATTGCTTCTGAGTAGTGCAAAGATTCCAAGTTCTTTCAATACATATTGAATCAATTCATTGTGATTTGTTTTTGTCGTGTTTACCACTTGGGTATTCTTTATCTTCTCTTCCATCTTCTATCTCTACTTCCTTCTACTTTTGATCTCCGGTGGATTCGACCTTTCGACAAAAACCACTCTAACATTGGTGAACCCGACGTGAAAGGTCGTCATTGAAGAAGGAAAGATAATATGGGAGAACCTTTGAATACAATCTCCAATGATGTTTTGCAACAGTTGGTGCAAAATATGAATATGCTTATATAGGTACAACAACAACAACATGTGATCCAAGCTTCAGCTCAAACAGAAAGTGTTGTGATAAATGCTTTGCAAGCAGTTGAGCGTGAGGTGAAGTTATTCAATGGTAGGAATGTATCTGCATATGTACATACCTATGCTCAGAAGATGGAATTCTTTGGAGTGGCTCAATTTACATGGAGCCAGTATTTTGTACGTGTTACTGTTTATGAACTGAAAGCACGGATTACTGAATTATACTTGTAGGATGCAGACTGGGTAGCCTTCAAGAAGACACTCATGGAAGAAATTTACATTGAGGACAAGGCTTTTCAGGATTAGACTACAGAGACAGGTTTGATTACGCACAAGACTTTTTAGGATTAGACTACAGAGACATGTTTGAAAATAGAGTGGAGACATGTCAAGGAAGTTGTTACAGCGCTTGTGTAGAAGCATAGAAGAAGAGAAAGATTGCATGTCTCTAGCTTTCCCACTGTTACGGGTAAGACAGTTGAAGTATCCAGTAAGCCACCTGTTGAGATGACAAGCTCAACACATGCGGACATTGATGATGGACCGCCTGGTTAGATGGGTCCACACGTCCACACTTAGCATGTCGGTGGTCATTATGACTCTCACATGGCCATTGACTCATTACTTATTATATTCAGGTTGTTACACCTATTTACAGTTGGCATAGTTATAGCGCCAGTCGACTAGTGTAGTCAATTATGTATTGTTTGACTTAGTAGACCACTTTTCTTTATGTTGTATCTTATCTATACTTTGTGTACATTGTAAAGTGTGTGAAAGAAGAAGAAGAAACCGGCAAGAAGACGTTTTGGCCTCCATCTCTCTTCTTGTCTCTTGAGCGAGCTTCTCCTTGTGCATTCTGTGTGTGTTCGGCGCAGCATCTTGAGCAAGTCCCCCCACCATGCGATTCTTGACATGGTATCAGAGCAACGCCACTGAGAGAGGCTGATTTCGAAGGCTGAAGTGAAGGAGAAGAATCAAGGTTCAAGCAAGCAAGCCACGGGTAAGAAGCTCTCCCATCCTGGCACTCTTTCTCTTGGATAGTGCCTGTGGAGGCACCGGAAGCAGGGCAGAGCAAAAATCTCAGATTGCAGTGAGATTTGGTGTGCGCGAAGAGCACTATGTATTCTGCAAAATAGCCCTTTAGGGTTTTCCCGCAGTTATTTTGGGCATTTGAGGCCGTTTCAGGCCCCGTTTTAGAGCCGCAAGGTTGCGAACAACAGTTTCAGGGTACACTGTGACTTCGATTGTTTTGACCAAAAGTAGGTGCGTAGGTTACAAATTGCGAATCTGTAATTCTTGAGGTGTTTGTAGGAAGCAAACATAAGGTTTATCTGCAAACTGGTTGCAGATTGCATGTATTGTTGAGCAGACAGTGAAAAAGGCTGTCTGGTATATTGTTGTGCACTACAGGTCGAGGGTTGCAGAAGATTTGCTTGCTGTTTGGTATTAGTTTTGTGATAACGGCAGAGAACAGTTGAAGCCCCATCATTGAGAAGCTCGACAAGAATAACTACCCTTCATGGAAGTTCCGTGTCACGAACTTCCTTATTGAAAAAGGCCTCTACGAGTTTTTCAGGTGAAGAAAAGGAGACGGAGGTAAGTGATCCTCCAACTGCAGAAGAGACAAAGGCACGGAAGGAATGGAATGCAAAAGAGAAGAAGGTCATGTATTGGCTGTCTGCAATAATTGACAATAATATGCTGGGACATATTAGAAATGCAGAGAATTCATATGCAGCTTGGACCATACTTGAAAATATGTTTTCCATAAATACAAAGGCACGAAAGATTCAACTCAAGCAAGAGTTGAATACATTGAAGAAAGGGAAGATGTCTATCAATGAGTATGCACTGAAGGTAAGGAGCATTGCAGATGCATTGGCAGCGATTGATGCAATGCCCGATAATGATGATTTGGTATCGTCTACCTTGGGTGGACTTAACAATGAAAAGGCTTGGAAGTCTTTTGTAACTTCTATATATGTTAGAAAGCCATTTCCAGATTTCGATGAGTTGGTCTCCCTTACTGAAGAGATCAACATGCAGGGTGAGACATTTGAAAGAAATGGTGAACAAGTCCAAGCTTTCTACTCTAGTTCAGGAAGGGGACGTGACAGGTTCTCTTCAAGAGGCCGTGGTACAGGACGTGGTAGTGACAACCAGCAAAACAGATTGAATCAGCAATGCCTAAGCATTTTTGGTCTGAGGCTGTTCATACTGCTATTTATATTATGAACAAAACTCCCACAGGTGAAATTCATGGGATGACTCCTGAAGAATGCTTTACTGGCAAGAAGCCTGATGTATCGCACTTGAATCTATTTGGCTGTGTTGCATACGTTCATGTGCTAGATGAGCTACGAAAGAAGCTTGATCCAAAGGTAGAAAAATGTGTTTTTATTGGATACTCTTTAGAGCAGAAAGAGTATTGTTGTTATAACCCTGTCACATGTAAGTTCAAAGTGAGCAGGGATGTCAAGGCAAATGCAACAATATGGAGAAGAGACTCTAGGATTTATTCCTCGAAGTCACTACACAAGAAATCATTGGGCTAGAGCTACCATTGAAATGGTAGTCAAAATAGGGGAGCGTGAAACTCCTTGTGTTGCTTTACTTGACCATGGGTCTGAGATAAATGTCATTGAGCGTGGATTGTATGAAAATGGTGCATGGCCTATAGGCACTAATCATGGTTGGCGAATGAGGGCTGCAAATAATTCTTCACGGGAGCTCTATGCTGCATGTCCTAATGTAAAAGTGACGATTGGTGATGTACAGGAAGAGCAACACTTCTTTGTGCAAGATAATCCCTCATATGCAGTGATTTTGG
Organism: Lygodium microphyllum; assembly: GCF_053477565.2. Taxonomy (NCBI): domain Eukaryota; kingdom Viridiplantae; phylum Streptophyta; class Polypodiopsida; order Schizaeales; family Lygodiaceae; genus Lygodium; species Lygodium microphyllum. The sequence continues at coordinate 88,612,753 of NC_141153.1, read as the reverse complement.
GATAGCCCTATATTATAGGTGTGCGTATGGAAACAAAGGTGCTTGATGATGGTTCTACTTATCCAAGAGTCAGAAGCAAGGATGAGAGAAAAGTAGTCCAATTTCTTACTGTTTGTGTTAATCATCCTAGAAATCGTGATACGTGTCGAGATTCTCCTAAATGCAAGGGAATTCAACGACCTGGATTTTCATTAAGCACTGTTGTAATGGGGGCTACAGTAGTGCTATTTAGAGGGTGTACTTGCCTCTTGATGAAATGAAGCATGTATTTACTATTGGTAATTCTCAGTTTATAGCAAATAGTTCTTCTTGGTTTAAGCCTATGGAAGCTATGTGTAGGGCTGAATGCATATCTATGAAACAGGCTATTAAGAAACTGAGATCATTGGGGGTGTTAGCTGAAAATGATGGCATTTCAGGCATCTTTTATGGGCTGAATATTATTGACACTGTGGCTGAAATTTCAACAACTATACATGTAGAAAATGAGGCTAAAAACAGAGTGTTGTCAGTATGTTCTTTGGATATGTATGATGTTATAGCATTGTTTGCTTAGCAGGAAGGATTACAATGGGCTAAAGCACTTGTGGAGACAAAGTATAAGACAGTTGACAAAAAGGTGAAACCAATTGCTTTGCCACTTCCACCAGAGAGTGAGGGTATCTATGAAAAAGTGTCAAGAGAGCCAAGCTTATGGGATCCTAAAGATATAGGGCATCAGTTTACATTTGAAACATTACAGGAATTGAAAGTTGGTGCAGAAGGGTTTCTTTTGCCTACTGAGAGAAACTGTTTTATGCAGATGTTGGCTAGGCATGGAAAGGCATTTGCATTTCAGCCAAGTGAAATAGGTTGTGTGGATCCAAATGTTGTCTCTCCTATGGTCATATTTACTGCGCCACATATACCATGGAACTTGAGGCCTATTCCAATGCCTAAAGCTTACTTGCCAAAGCTGATGGATTTGCTAAATGAAAAGATTTGCATGAAGATTTTGGAGCCTTCTTCAACGCCGTACTCAAATCGTTGGTTTACTGTGCCCAAAAAGAATGGGGCTTTGAGATTTATTCAAGACATGCAACCGGTCAATAAAGTGACCATAAGAAATGTGGGTGCAAGTCCTGTGGTTGATGAATTTGCAGAGGCTTTTGTAGGCAGAGCGATCTATTCTTTGGGTGATCTTTACTTGGGGTATGATCAGTTTCAGCTTGCAATTGGAAGTGGGAAAGGAAGCATCAGAAAGCAATGAAGAAATTGAAGCAACTCTTTAAATCTGCTCCTACGTTGAGAAAGGTTGACTATTCACATGGAAAGCCTATCATTATTACTGTTGATACAAGCCCAATCGGGATTGGATGGGCAATTGGGAAAGATGATAAGGAAGGGCAAAGATATGCAATACGCTTTGGTGCAAAAGTATTTACTGAACGACAGGGAAGATATCCATAGGTAAAAAGAGAATTATGGGGAATTGTGATAGCCCTTAAATGTGATAAGGAGTATTTTATGGGTGCTCATGTAGTCATTGAAACCGATTGTTTTTCCGGTATTGGGTATGATTACTAGTTGTGCTACTTCGGATATTTCTATGCTCCGGTGGATTGCATACATCAAATCTTTGAACCCTGAATTTCAGCATATTACAAGAAGAGATTACCCAGTGGCAGACATGTTATCGCGAGCACGCTATGAGAATGAAGATGGGATGAGGAGGAAGATGACTTTCTTATGACTGAAAATGATGTTGCAAGAGTGAATTTAGCAATGCAAGGTGTTGCTATAGCATTAACAGAAGCTTGAACAACAAAGAGAATACACTTTAGATGTTTTGCATCTTGTGTAGAAGTGTTTCTGGAAGACAAATATGCAAGAGAGTGGCTAAGAATTGGTCAATATCTCAGTACATTAACAAAGAGAGATGAATGGTCAGATGAGGAGTTTAAGAAGATCAAGAGGAAAGCCTATGGATTTTTCTTAAAAGATGGATACTTATGGAAACATGCTAAAAAGAAACAGGGTACGCCATTGTGAGTTTTGGGTGACAAAGCTTCACAAGCAAAAGTAATGCAAGAATTTCATGAAAGCTTGTTGGCTGGTCATAGAGGTATTTGGGATACTTTTACAAAGATCAAAGAAAGATATTGGTGGCAGGGTATATATAAGGATGTTGCTCACTTTGTGGAAACATGTACAACATGTCAAATGTATTCAACTGTGAGACATCGGGATGGATTGCAACCCACATATCCATTGTCTCTTCATTTTAAGTGGGTGGTGGATTTGGTCACAATGCCTACAGGTCTTTGGCAAATGAGGTATCTTGTGCTTGCTCGTGAGGACTTGACTAATCAAGTGGAAGGGAGAGCTCTACGTACTAAGACGACAAATGCCATATGTACTTTTCTCTTAGAAGAGATCTTTTGTCGATATGGCTGTGTGGGAAAAATTACAGTAGATAGGGGTGAGCTGGATGCAGATGAAGCTCATGATTTCTTTGCACGGTTGGGGATAAAGCTTGCTTTAACTTCAGCCTATAACCCTGAAGGAAATGAAAAAAGTGAAAGATGTCATCCACCTATTGTGAAGGCATTGGCAAAAGCATGTGGAGAGAAGATAAAAGAGTGGCCACGATTGCTCTCTTATGCTTTGTGGGCTGACAGAACAACTCATAGTGCTATTACTACAGGATATATGCCTGCAGAATTGATGTATGGTCAAAAACCTATCATGCCAATAGAAGAGATGACAGTCACATGGAGTGTGTTACCTTGGGAGGAGGAGTTGAATCGAGAGGATTTGTTGGCCTTACACATTAGACAGTTGGAAAGAAACTCAGAAGACATAGAGGCAGCAACTACAAAGTTAAGGGCAGCAAGGATACAAAACAAGAACTGGTTTGACAAAAGACATAGACTGAGACTAAGAACCATACAAGATGGGGATTGGGTATTGGTTTATGATAGCAGTTTAGTTAACCAGCATAGTGCCATGCGTAAAGTTTCCAAAACATGGTTTGGACCCTATGTGGTAAGATAGGTATTTGATAATGCTACTTATGCATTAAATGAGCTGGATGGGAAATCCATAAAACTTTCGATAGCAGGAAAAAGAATCAAATTATGCAAAAGGCAGGAATCTACTGCCTATGAGTTGCCAGAATTGGAAGAAAATAGTGGCCATGATACAGGGGCTAGCCAGGAAGATATGGAAGATGAAGAAGTAAAGGATATGGTTGCAGAGGATGAGGAGGACTCAGAATCTGGTGAAAACTAGGATTTTGGCACATACCAGAGGATGTGCAGGTTCAGAGGGGGTGGATGTCGTAATGTTATGAGGACACAGTGTGAAAAAGTATGGAATGCATCATCATCCGACTTCTCTATTGATCTAGAGAGTCAATGTGATTTGAGCCATTAGTACTAGTGTGAGTTGCATGGATTATCCAAAAATACTAGATTTTTGGATAAATTTAGTTTATTTTTTATATTACTTATTGTAAAAATCTCAAAAAGTTAGAAAAAGCTTCTAGATTAGTATGGTATGCAAAAAGCTAGTTGCTTTTTCAGCCAATTAGGAGATTTTTCATAAAAAATATAAATTGACGAAATCGTGCACACCGCGATCACTATGTAAACAAGCTGAAAACTGCAGATTGAACTGAAAGAAGAAGGAGTGATCTGGGAGATCCGTGACTAGGCATCGTCCTAGGGTTTTACCCCCCTTTCGGAGCCAAGGGAGCCATCAGATTTGGGTTTCGGACAGCAGAGAAAGAGCTGATTTTTTGTGTGAAAAAGTATGGAATGCATCATCATCCGACTTCTCTATTGATCTAGAGAGTCAATGTGATCTGAGCCATTAGTACTAGTGTGAGTTACATGGATTATTCGAAAATACTAGATTTTTGGATAATTTTAGTCTATTTTTGATATTATTTATTGTAAAAATCCAAAAATTGTAGAAAAAGCTTCTAGATTAGGATGGCATGCAAAAAGCTAGTTACTTTTTTAGCCAATTAGGAGATTCTTCATAAAAAAGATAGATTGACAAAATCGCGCGCGCCGCGACTGCTGTAAACAGGCTGAAAACTGCAGATTGAACTGGGGTTCCGGGCAGCAGAGAAAGAGCTAATTTTTCGTTTGAAAAAGTATGGAATGCATCATCATCCAACTTCTCTATTGATCTAGAGAGTCAATGTGATCTAAGCCATTAGTACTAGTGTGAGTTGCATGGATTATCCAAAAATACTAGATTTTTGGATAATTTTAGTTTATTTTTTATATTATTTATTGTAAAAATTTGAAAAATCTAGAAAAAGCTTCTAGATTAGGATGGCATGCAAAAAGCTAGTTGCTTTTTCAACCAATTAGGAGATTTTCATAAAAAAGACAGATTGACGAAATCCCGTGCGCCACAATAGCTATAAACAGGCTAAAAACTGTAGATTGAACTGAAAGAAGAAGGAGTGATCTGGGAGATCCGTGATTAGGTGTCTTGGGGTTTGACTCCCCTTTCGAAGCCAACAGAGCCATCAGATTTGGGCTCCGGGCAGTAGAGAAAGAGCTAATTTTTCTGATCCACGTTTTTGGTCTACGAAGGAGCTTTAGGAGAACTAATGCCTGGAGATTGCTTCTGAGTAGTGCAAAGATTTCGAGTTCTTTCAATACATATTGAATCAATTCAATGTGATTTGTTTTTGTCGTGTTTACCACTTGGGTATTCTCTATCTTCTCTTCCATGTCATATCTCTACTTCCATCTACTTCTGATTCTCGTTGGATTCGACCTTTTGACAAAAACCCCTCCGACACCATTACCCCTAGAAAGCTTCACACTTCCTTGACCATTGTTGGGGTGGCTTGTCTTGTACATCTTGGACATTGGAAAAATCCATTGAAATGCCATCTACTGATACTTTGAATCCTAGATATTCAATCTGCTTCTTGAAGAAATTACATTTTTTCCTTTTAGGATACAGTTTGAGGGCCCTCATTGTTTCAAGAAAGAAAATGAGGTACAAAAAGGAGGGACTAGTGAGTCCTATCCTTTTGTTCTTGGGTGCCTTCTTCTTCTTCTTCTCCATTGTTGTCTTCATATTCTTTGACTATTGAAATATATGGTCTTTGAGATCTTTTCCTAGCATGAAAAAACTTCTCAATATACCCAGTTTTCTTACAAAAATCACAAACTATGGTCTTCTTCCCTTTGTCCTTCACACAGAGGAGTTGTTGGTCTCCTCTTGGGATGCTTTCTTCTCCCTTACTCTTGATATTGTTTTCCTCTTCAAGGAGAGAGGCTTTGATATCCACAAGCTTTAGAATTGGCATGTTGATTAATGTGGTAGACACATTATCATACTCAGGTGGATGAATTTTGAGAATTACTCCAATGGAAATGTCTTCGTCCATCTTCAAGTTGATTCCTACAAGTTGTGTTAATAAGCTTTCCATGTAATTCAAATGAGTTGCAAGTGAGGTACTACTTTTTATGTCAAGCCTAAAAAATTCAATTAGCAAGCCATATTTGGAGGATTTTGAGTGAGCTCAAGACAAGGTTTCTAACCGATCCCATGTTGCTTGAGAGGTTGCACAATCATCAACATGATGAATGTAGCTATCATCAAGTTCAAGCTTGATAATAGCTTGAGCCTTATCATCATTTTTATCCCATATTACTGAGAGTGTAGCTTCCCTTGGTTTCTTCTCTTGACCACTTGTGATTGACCACCACAGGCCTTTCTTCATCAGAATCAGTAGTTTGCCATGTGTGGAATGTTGAGAAATAAGGCAAAAGCCTAAGCTTTATCCATGGTTGTACTCAGTGTGTGTGAGAGACTTGTAAGATAAGATTGAAGAGAAGATAGAATGAGAATAATAATGAAAGGGGAGGAGAGCATGTATCTCTTGACCTCTACTTGCTCCGTCATGGTCTTCCTCTACTTGAAGTTTTGTCAGTTGGTATCAGAGTGGTATGGATAATTGTCCAAGGTTTTGCCGTTTAAACCCTAGCATTTTTGTTTCTGAAAAAGCATTCTGTGGAATGGGTTTGTTGTCACTAGGTGTGTGACCATGAAAGTAGAGAAAACCACGAATGCAGATATGGTGGACTAGCCAGATGTCTAGCTGCTACTGCTGCTGGCAATGGCTACTCCTAATTTTGCAGTCACTTGCATCTAGGAGTAAGTTGTCAAGTTGATTGATCAACTGTGACTCATGTCATGCTGAGATTATGACGTGTCTAGTTTGCGTGTTATGTGGATCGAATCAGCAAGAGGCTCTAAGGCAGTACGAAGTTCGTCCTCCTTCATATCCTCTTCTGCAAAATTCTATTGTGGATGTGCATGCCTTCCCAAAACATATCCAATGTCCCTCATCCAAGGAGTGTAGAACCTGTGAGAAGGAGGGACATCATTGTAGCCTCCATGCTGATGCTCATGGTGATGGAGCGGATAGTGGCGATACTTCATGATGCCTTTTTAACACGGTAGTGGTATTATATTTAGAAGGGTGTTATGCACAGCAAAATTACAAAAACCTACTCACAAAATTCTACTATATTAAAGAAATTGGGAATCTCCCAAGTTCCACTCTCAAATTAGAAATAAAAATTTGACCATGTGGCTAAATCTTAGTCCCTTTTTTGAAGATGGAACTTGGTACTATCATCTATATAGTATCTAGAAAAAGTTTCACCTTCAAGGAAGGGGGTAATAATTTGACCATGTGACCAATTATTGACCATCCTATAAATTCCAAAAGTATATGAAAATTCCCAAACTCCCTAATATAGTGTTCAAAGGTGAAAGGAAGAAATAGAGAATGTTGAAGAAAGCAAAAGACATCTTGAAGAGGCAGAAGCATACTAGAGATCACTCAAATGTGGACAATGATAGGGACACCAAGCCCAAGAGTGCATCACATAAGGCTCTTTCAAAAGAAGATTATTATGAGAAGAATAAGGAGTTTTCAACATGGCTAAAGGAAGAGCGTAGTGCATTTTTTTCTAGCCTCTTAGCAAATGATACAAGAAGACTTTTTGTGGATTTTGTGGAAGCTTGGGATTTAGGGAAACTATCAAGGAAGTATTATGAAGGCATTGACTTTGTTGCTCGCTTTGGACACAAGTGGCAAATAAGAGGGGAGAAAGAATTTGCTGTTAATAGGGAAGAAGAGCAATAATTTTTTAAAAAACTTGAAAAAACTCAAAGAAAGAGGTTTCACAGAGAGTGTAAGGAGCTTATGGATGAGCTTCTTCCCAAGGCCACAAGTAAGGATTTCTAGGAAAATTGTATAGCTTTAGCTTGACTGGGACTTTATTCTTGGCATAGAAAATTGCAAAAAAATAGTAAGGAAATTGGTTGATTTTAAGCCCGTATTTTGATGCTTTTTGGGTCATATGAGCACCGTTTTGAATGTTTCTTGTTGGGATCAGCCAATGTATGATGTATGGGCATCATGTATGAATGTATATGATAGATTTTGAGCTTATATATAGCAGCCATTCTCTTGGAAGGGAATTTGTATCAAGTTTTGGGGTATTTTGGTGCATTTTTTGTCTCAGGTTGACCATTTGAGGCTGTGGATTAGTTCATGTTGCTAAATGCTTGATTAGGACAACACATATTGCTAGTTTTTTTTGAAAATCTAGCCATAAAAAATTTCAAACATAGCTCAAATTACCCAAATTGTTGGAGATAAATTGACCAAGGACAACTATAGTGTCTGGTCATACAAGATGGAGAACTTTCTGATGGGGAGAGGTATTTGGGACCTCATTACAGGTGATGATGCATGTCCAAAGCTCCTTGAGGAGCCCATGGAAGAGCAAAAGAAGTCATATAGGGATTGGACTAGAAAGAACAGGAAAGTTTTGCATTGGATCTCCATGCATATTAGAGACTTTGATTCCTCATATCAAGAAGGTAAACACTTGTAAAGAGGCATGGGAGATCATTGAGAAAATGTATGGGACATGTATAGAGGCAAGGAAGATACAACTTAGGCAAAGATTGCATGGAGCATGGAGAGGAAACCGCACTATCAGTGACTATGTTGCAAAGATCAAACAGGTTGTAGAAGATCTTGCATCTACAAATGCACCAGTGGATGATGATGACTTGGTTTCGGTCACACTTAATGGACTTGGCCCATCATATAAATCTTTGGATACCTCTATTTCAATTAGAGGAGGCTCTATGCCAGACTTTGAAGAATTGATTTCTTTGCTACTTACAGAAGAAATAAAGTTGGGTTTGAATGCATCTAGAAACAGCAAGAATACAAGTGGAGACAGTGTCTTTTATCATCAGAGAGGGCGTGGTAGCCCATCTAGAGCTAGAGGCTCATCTTATGGCTATGGAGGTGATAGCTTTGCATGTGGTCATGGTGGTTTCATGCCCACAAGCAAGGGGAGAGCTTACTCTAGAGGTAAAGGATGATCTACTCCTCCACATAGAGATGGTGCATGTAATTATTATGGGTAGTATAGACATTTTGAAATGGAATGTTATCACAAGAAAAATGCTATGCCTAGGGGTCGAGGAAGGACTCAATATAACCATTATGTAGGTGGCTATGGAGGTGCAGGTTATGGAACTAGAGGTGGCTCTGCTAGAGGCCATTTATTTGCCCTGGAATATGTATTAGGGAGCATGGTACATCCTCCTAGTGAGGATGATTGTTTTTTGGACTCAAGGGCTACAAATCACATGACTCATCATGCTAATGGTTTGACACAGAACAAAAAATGAAAAATGAAGAATATGTGGCTACTAGGGATGATACTTTGCATAAAATTACTCATATTGGTAGTGTGCCACTTGTCACTAGAGATGGAGTTGAAAATAAGCTTGGGGATGTACTTTATGTACCTACAATCACTAAGAACTTAGCATAAGTTGATGCAGGTGAGATTCAATAGATATGGATGTTTCACTGAGGAATTTTGAAATGGAAGGCCTAGTATATTGATTGTAAAAGGAAAGAAGAAAGGCATGTTATTTGCCTTGGATACAGGTACTCCCATAATTCAGAATTCTATGTATGTTGAAAGTGGGCATGGTCAAGATAAGGATGTTGAATTATGGCATAGGAGAATTGGTCAAGTAAACCTACAAAGACTGAAACAAATGCAAACTAAACAGGTGGTTCCTGGTTTGCCCCATTTTGGTTATGTGAATTATGATCATGTATGTGAGGCTTGTCAATTTGGCAAGCAAGCTAGATTACCATTTCCAAAGAGGGGGAGAATCAACATTTATCCTTTGGAAATGGTGAATTCTGATATTTGGCATCTATCTCAGAATGTCTCATTGAGTGGGACATGTAGGTTTTACATCACTTTTATCGATGACTTTAGTAAAATGACCTGGGTGTATTTCATGTAGCATAAAAGTGAAGCCTTTGAAATATTTTTGGAGTTTAAAGCTATGGTTGAAAAACAATTTGGTTGTTACATAAAATTCTTGAAGTTTGATAATGGAGGAGAGTGCATGTCATATGAACTTTCAGATTTTTTGAAAGATCATGGAATCAAAAGACAAGTGACATGCAGATACACACCTCAGCAGAATGGTGTGGCAGAAAGGAAGAACCATATCATTGAAGAGATTTCTAGGGCAATGATGAACCAAATGATTATGCCATTGACATATTGGGCAGAGGCAGTGCATACTGTAGTATATATCATGAATAGGAAACCTACAACATTGACTCATCATGTATCACCATGTATGAGAAGATGTATGGTAGGACACCCCCATTGTTTCCTACTTTAGTGTTTTTGGATGTGTTTGCTATGTTCATGTTCCTGATGATTTGAGGAAGAAGATGGAGCCAACGGCTATAAAATGCATCTTTCTTGGATATCCTAATGAGAAGAAGGGTTACAAATTCTATGATCCGGTGAGACTAAGGAAGTTTACATTAGTAGGGATGTCAGATTCAGTGAGTATGAATCATGGTACAAGCCTAAGATTGTAGTGGACTTGGATTTTTATGAGAGTAGTGATGATGATGCTCATGGAAAGAAAACTTCAGCAAATGGTAAGTTTGGAAATCAACACTTAGAAGATATGTCTGGACCTCAGGAAAATGCAGAAAACAGTGGCAACTGTAGTCCATGGACTGGCAGGTTGAGGAGTTCACAAAAGAGTGCAAAAATTGCAAAAGGCAAGAGGCCTATGGCTGAGAGTTCAAAGGATGAATCTATCAATGATGAGTATGCCATTCCTCATGTAAAAACTTTGGGTACTAGAAGTGCTAGAAAATATGTGCCACCACATGCAAGGGTAGTTGAGACTCTAAGTAGCACACCTCAGTTGAGGAGATCAGAAAGGGTTAGATATCCTGTTGATAGATTGACATATAATCAGTTCATGAAGATGCATTATGCTTATATGGTTTCTTATGTATAGCATGTGGGACCTACTTGCTTTGATGAAGCAGTGGAAAGCAAAGAATGGAGACAAGCTATGGACGAGGAGATGGGTGCATTGAAGAAAAACAAGACTTGGGATTTAGTGCAGTTACCTCAAGGAAAGAAATCAATCGGTTGCAACTAGGTGTAAAAAGTCAAGTGCAAATCAGATGGTTCTCTAGAAAGGTATAAAGCGAAGCTGGTTGCAAAGGGTTATGCACAAACATATGGATTGGATTATGAGGAGACATTCAGTCTAGTGGCAAAGATGACTATAGTGAGATCAGTGATTGCTTTGGCTTCTATATATGGCTAGAAATTGTATCAAATGGATGTGAAAAATGCATTCTTGAATGGAAATTTATAAGAGGAAGTGTACATGGATAAGCATGAAGGGTATGTTAATCCTAAATAACCACATTATGTATGCAAGTTGAAGAAGGCATTGTATGGACTAAAGAAAGCACCAAGAGCTTGGTGTGAGAGGATTAGTTGATTCTTGTGAAGCATGGGATTTCAGTAGAGTATGGATGATTACTGACTCTATGTGAAACGTATAAAATATGGTATGGTTGTGATTTTCATCTATGTTGATGACCTCATTATTACAGGTACACTTGAGAGCGAGATTATTGAAGCTAAGTATGGTCTTCATAAGGAATTTGACATAAAGAGCTTGGTTTGTTGATATATTTTTTGGGCATTGAGGTCATTGATACACCTCATGGTATTTGGCTGGTACAAAGATAATATTCTCTGGAGATGTTGGAGAAGTATGGGATGACATTATGTAAGCCAGAGGATAATCCCTTGGATCAGAACATCAAAATGATTGATGATGGGCAATATGTAGGCTAAAATATGATGTTTATGATGCGCTTTGTATATAGGACACATTTGGTTTGAAAGTTAAAGGGTTCAATAGCATGATTATACTCGCTGTTGTTCCCTATGCAACAAAGCAAATGCATCAATATGAAAGCATAAAGAGAACTGTTTGTGCATTGTCACAATGTTGTTGTAAGTCATTCTACAGGTAAATTACAACAAAAGCCATCCACAACAATGACCTTACAAGGCCCAGTAGGTGCAACAACATTGAAGTACAATATCATGTTAACCAACCAATAAGCAAGATTGATAGCAATTCCGAAGCTACAACAAGCATGCATTGACTGACTCTCACCCAGCACTCAAGAAAGCATAAAACCAGGGTACCGAGCAGCAAAGTATATGCTTGGAGCTTTGCTCCTCACCATGAAACCTGCAAACAAGCCTCTCTTGCCATGAATACACACACACAAAAGACTCAAGACACACCCTCACCAATCAAGAAACAAGATCAGGAGGCTCCTCCTCTTCCTCTACACACTCAAGATCCATGGTTGCAGCACACAGGAAGAGCAAGAAGAAGGATGGACAAAGAGAGTTTTGGAAAAGAGGGAAGAGAGAAGTTAAAGAGGCACCACAATCTGCCGTGCTCCAACCTCCTCAACCACTTTTCCCCAAGAACCCCAATTGCACCCTTTTGAACCTTTATTAAATCAAATATTTTGACCATACAAAAGCAAAGGTTGAAGCCCTTATGTGTTGCATGTATTCTAGGTAAGATTCCTAAGGTTTTTAAAATAAAAGAACATATGCAATGGCTTTTTTAGCTCCAAGCCAAGCATTTACAATGGTAAAAATATATATCAATGAAGTACAACTTAGATACAATATCACAAACATTTTTGATAAAGTGAATAATTTGTCGATGTAGATCCCAAATCTTTTAGCCTTTTTGATGACAAAATTGGAGGCTATCATTCCTCCCACACTTAAATTGGTGAGCTCCTGTGAACCAAAGAACCATGGTAAACTTCCATTGTAAGCTTCAAGAAAAACATCATATCCTTCTTCTCATTTCTTCACACTTCCGTGGATCATTTGTCCACTTCTTCAACAACCATTATCTCTTCACATCAATATTTTGTCTTGATTCCAAACACCCATCACTAACTAATACACTGATAAGGATGAATACCACAATGCTTTGATTTTGGGAGACACACTATCTCCATGAAGAAGAAACATTGAAAATCCACCAATTTGACACCAAAAAGGTGAAAAACCCGCAAATGATCTTCAAAGTAGCACTCCCACTTCATCAGATTAATCTTTAATGTTCTCCCACCCGAAAGATTCTAATGCTTTGGCTTTCCTTTCAAAAGCAAAGATTGATATGTTGCATATGAACTAGCTTTATAAAGACCTTAGGATTTTAAGGTTTTATTAAAGCAAAAGATTATCTTCTTTTTCATTGTCGTTTCTTGCCGATGGCTTCTGTGGATAAGGATGAGGATGCACGGTCTGCTGTAAACCATTGAGGGAAACGAGAGCAAAACAGATCGCAATGTGGAAGCTTGCTTCCTCTTCTCCTTCTTCTTCATCATATTCTTCTTCTCTGCTTTTCCAGCTGTGACCTGCAGCACTAAGAGCATTGCTGCTGCTAATAGAATTCGCAGTTGCTGAAGATTCTCCAGGAAGTCGCATATGACAGAGGCTCTTCACAGCCCTATGGAGACGCTCTAATCTAAAACTCAAATGATTCCATCAAGCTCTTTGCAGTCTTCGCTATTTCCCTGAAATGAGATCTTCGATTTTCCAACTTGATTGTTGCAAAAGTCAACGGTGACCTTATTGTTTGTACTTTTGAAGAGTGATCCAGGACGTGTGGTATCTATTGATGCTGGTTTGAATTCATATCGCAGGCTGTAGAACCGGGTAGACGAAGAGGGCTCCCGAAAGGTAGACCCGAGGGTCAAAGAAAACCATTGTTCTAGGGGTGGCGCCGAGTCAGGTTCCTTGACCTTTGAATTCATCTCCTTCTCCTCCTCCTCCTCCTCCTCTATGCTCCTTGCCCACCACCTCGTCTCTGGCCCCATCGTCCATAAGATCCGCCATGACGAGGCCTTCATCTCAGACCCATCGCACTCCGTTGCCGCTGATGCCCGCGTCGAGGAGGACCTCGCCTCTTCCTCTTCTTCATTACCTACCTTCTTCTCGTGCTCGGCTTCTCCCTCCTCTCTAGGCTGCTGTTGTGTACAACGTTGCCTGTGTGTACACTCAGAAGTCTCTATCTTACTGCAGGGTCCTCACCGTCGTGCCTACTGTGTGAAAGAGGCTCCTCTGCACATTCCTGTGGGTTTTCCTCATCATCGCCCTCTACCATACTCTCACCATCCGCACGTTCGTCTTCTTCAGGGGTCTTCTTGCAGTAAAATAGAGCCTGTGAGAAACAAATCTACATGTAGCTCCCTGCTGTGCTGCTTCAAAGATCTTCAACACCTGCTCTTCACTTTGCAGAATCCATGGCTAGCCCAGTCCCGGCAACGGAACCAAAAATGACTGACTCTCACCCAGCACTCAAGAAAGCATAAAACCAGGGTACCGAGCAGCAAAGTATATGCTTGGAGCTTTGCTCCTCACCATGAAACCTGCAAACAAGCCTCTCTTGCCATGAATACACACACACAAAAGACTCAAGACACACCCTCACCAATCAAGAAACAAGATCAGGAGGCTCCTCCTCTTCCTCTACACACTCAAGATCCATGGTTGCAGCACACAGGAAGAGCAAGAAGAAGGATGGACAAAGAGAGTTTTGGAAAAGAGGGAAGAGAGAAGTTAAAGAGGCACCACAATCTGCCGTGCTCCAACCTCCTCAACCACTTTTCCCCAAGAACCCCAATTGCACCCTTTTGAACCTTTATTAAATCAAATATTTTGACCATACAAAAGCAAAGGTTGAAGCCCTTATGTGTTGCATGTATTCTAGGTAAGATTCCTAAGGTTTTTAAAATAAAAGAACATATGCAATGGCTTTTTTAGCTCCAAGCCAAGCATTTACAATGGTAAAAATATATATCAATGAAGTACAACTTAGATACAATATCACAAACATTTTTGATAAAGTGAATAATTTGTCGATGTAGATCCCAAATCTTTTAGCCTTTTTGATGACAAAATTGGAGGCTATCATTCCTCCCACACTTAAATTGGTGAGCTCCTGTGAACCAAAGAACCATGGTAAACTTCCATTGTAAGCTTCAAGAAAAACATCATATCCTTCTTCTCATTTCTTCACACTTCCGTGGATCATTTGTCCACTTCTTCAACAACCATTATCTCTTCACATCAATATTTTGTCTTGATTCCAAACACCCATCACTAACTAATACACTGATAAGGATGAATACCACAATGCTTTGATTTTGGGAGACACACTATCTCCATGAAGAAGAAACATTGAAAATCCACCAATTTGACACCAAAAAGGTGAAAAACCCGCAAATGATCTTCAAAGTAGCACTCCCACTTCATCAGATTAATCTTTAATGTTCTCCCACCCGAAAGATTCTAATGCTTTGGCTTTCCTTTCAAAAGCAAAGATTGATATGTTGCATATGAACTAGCTTTATAAAGACCTTAGGATTTTAAGGTTTTATTAAAGCAAAAGATTATCTTCTTTTTCATTGTCGTTTCTTGCCGATGGCTTCTGTGGATAAGGATGAGGATGCACGGTCTGCTGTAAACCATTGAGGGAAACGAGAGCAAAACAGATCGCAATGTGGAAGCTTGCTTCCTCTTCTCCTTCTTCTTCATCATATTCTTCTTCTCTGCTTTTCCAGCTGTGACCTGCAGCACTAAGAGCATTGCTGCTGCTAATAGAATTCGCAGTTGCTGAAGATTCTCCAGGAAGTCGCATATGACAGAGGCTCTTCACAGCCCTATGGAGACGCTCTAATCTAAAACTCAAATGATTCCATCAAGCTCTTTGCAGTCTTCGCTATTTCCCTGAAATGAGATCTTCGATTTTCCAACTTGATTGTTGCAAAAGTCAACGGTGACCTTATTGTTTGTACTTTTGAAGAGTGATCCAGGACGTGTGGTATCTATTGATGCTGGTTTGAATTCATATCGCAGGCTGTAGAACCGGGTAGACGAAGAGGGCTCCCGAAAGGTAGACCCGAGGGTCAAAGAAAACCATTGTTCTAGGGGTGGCGCCGAGTCAGGTTCCTTGACCTTTGAATTCATCTCCTTCTCCTCCTCCTCCTCCTCCTCTATGCTCCTTGCCCACCACCTCGTCTCTGGCCCCATCGTCCATAAGATCCGCCATGACGAGGCCTTCATCTCAGACCCATCGCACTCCGTTGCCGCTGATGCCCGCGTCGAGGAGGACCTCGCCTCTTCCTCTTCTTCATTACCTACCTTCTTCTCGTGCTCGGCTTCTCCCTCCTCTCTAGGCTGCTGTTGTGTACAACGTTGCCTGTGTGTACACTCAGAAGTCTCTATCTTACTGCAGGGTCCTCACCGTCGTGCCTACTGTGTGAAAGAGGCTCCTCTGCACATTCCTGTGGGTTTTCCTCATCATCGCCCTCTACCATACTCTCACCATCCGCACGTTCGTCTTCTTCAGGGGTCTTCTTGCAGTAAAATAGAGCCTGTGAGAAACAAATCTACATGTAGCTCCCTGCTGTGCTGCTTCAAAGATCTTCAACACCTGCTCTTCACTTTGCAGAATCCATGGCTAGCCCAGTCCCGGCAACGGAACCAAAAATGACTGACTCTCACCCAGCACTCAAGAAAGCATAAAACCAGGGTACCGAGCAGCAAAGTATATGCTTGGAGCTTTGCTCCTCACCATGAAACCTGCAAACAAGCCTCTCTTGCCATGAATACACACACACAAAAGACTCAAGACACACCCTCACCAATCAAGAAACAAGATCAGGAGGCTCCTCCTCTTCCTCTACACACTCAAGATCCATGGTTGCAGCACACAGGAAGAGCAAGAAGAAGGATGGACAAAGAGAGTTTTGGAAAAGAGGGAAGAGAGAAGTTAAAGAGGCACCACAATCTGCCGTGCTCCAACCTCCTCAACCACTTTTCCCCAAGAACCCCAATTGCACCCTTTTGAACCTTTATTAAATCAAATATTTTGACCATACAAAAGCAAAGGTTGAAGCCCTTATGTGTTGCATGTATTCTAGGTAAGATTCCTAAGGTTTTTAAAATAAAAGAACATATGCAATGGCTTTTTTAGCTCCAAGCCAAGCATTTACAATGGTAAAAATATATATCAATGAAGTACAACTTAGATACAATATCACAAACATTTTTGATAAAGTGAATAATTTGTCGATGTAGATCCCAAATCTTTTAGCCTTTTTGATGACAAAATTGGAGGCTATCATTCCTCCCACACTTAAATTGGTGAGCTCCTGTGAACCAAAGAACCATGGTAAACTTCCATTGTAAGCTTCAAGAAAAACATCATATCCTTCTTCTCATTTCTTCACACTTCCGTGGATCATTTGTCCACTTCTTCAACAACCATTATCTCTTCACATCAATATTTTGTCTTGATTCCAAACACCCATCACTAACTAATACACTGATAAGGATGAATACCACAATGCTTTGATTTTGGGAGACACACTATCTCCATGAAGAAGAAACATTGAAAATCCACCAATTTGACACCAAAAAGGTGAAAAACCCGCAAATGATCTTCAAAGTAGCACTCCCACTTCATCAGATTAATCTTTAATGTTCTCCCACCCGAAAGATTCTAATGCTTTGGCTTTCCTTTCAAAAGCAAAGATTGATATGTTGCATATGAACTAGCTTTATAAAGACCTTAGGATTTTAAGGTTTTATTAAAGCAAAAGATTATCTTCTTTTTCATTGTCGTTTCTTGCCGATGGCTTCTGTGGATAAGGATGAGGATGCACGGTCTGCTGTAAACCATTGAGGGAAACGAGAGCAAAACAGATCGCAATGTGGAAGCTTGCTTCCTCTTCTCCTTCTTCTTCATCATATTCTTCTTCTCTGCTTTTCCAGCTGTGACCTGCAGCACTAAGAGCATTGCTGCTGCTAATAGAATTCGCAGTTGCTGAAGATTCTCCAGGAAGTCGCATATGACAGAGGCTCTTCACAGCCCTATGGAGACGCTCTAATCTAAAACTCAAATGATTCCATCAAGCTCTTTGCAGTCTTCGCTATTTCCCTGAAATGAGATCTTCGATTTTCCAACTTGATTGTTGCAAAAGTCAACGGTGACCTTATTGTTTGTACTTTTGAAGAGTGATCCAGGACGTGTGGTATCTATTGATGCTGGTTTGAATTCATATCGCAGGCTGTAGAACCGGGTAGACGAAGAGGGCTCCCGAAAGGTAGACCCGAGGGTCAAAGAAAACCATTGTTCTAGGGGTGGCGCCGAGTCAGGTTCCTTGACCTTTGAATTCATCTCCTTCTCCTCCTCCTCCTCCTCCTCTATGCTCCTTGCCCACCACCTCGTCTCTGGCCCCATCGTCCATAAGATCCGCCATGACGAGGCCTTCATCTCAGACCCATCGCACTCCGTTGCCGCTGATGCCCGCGTCGAGGAGGACCTCGCCTCTTCCTCTTCTTCATTACCTACCTTCTTCTCGTGCTCGGCTTCTCCCTCCTCTCTAGGCTGCTGTTGTGTACAACGTTGCCTGTGTGTACACTCAGAAGTCTCTATCTTACTGCAGGGTCCTCACCGTCGTGCCTACTGTGTGAAAGAGGCTCCTCTGCACATTCCTGTGGGTTTTCCTCATCATCGCCCTCTACCATACTCTCACCATCCGCACGTTCGTCTTCTTCAGGGGTCTTCTTGCAGTAAAATAGAGCCTGTGAGAAACAAATCTACATGTAGCTCCCTGCTGTGCTGCTTCAAAGATCTTCAACACCTGCTCTTCACTTTGCAGAATCCATGGCTAGCCCAGTCCCGGCAACGGAACCAAAAATGACTGACTCTCACCCAGCACTCAAGAAAGCATAAAACCAGGGTACCGAGCAGCAAAGTATATGCTTGGAGCTTTGCTCCTCACCATGAAACCTGCAAACAAGCCTCTCTTGCCATGAATACACACACACAAAAGACTCAAGACACACCCTCACCAATCAAGAAACAAGATCAGGAGGCTCCTCCTCTTCCTCTACACACTCAAGATCCATGGTTGCAGCACACAGGAAGAGCAAGAAGAAGGATGGACAAAGAGAGTTTTGGAAAAGAGGGAAGAGAGAAGTTAAAGAGGCACCACAATCTGCCGTGCTCCAACCTCCTCAACCACTTTTCCCCAAGAACCCCAATTGCACCCTTTTGAACCTTTATTAAATCAAATATTTTGACCATACAAAAGCAAAGGTTGAAGCCCTTATGTGTTGCATGTATTCTAGGTAAGATTCCTAAGGTTTTTAAAATAAAAGAACATATGCAATGGCTTTTTTAGCTCCAAGCCAAGCATTTACAATGGTAAAAATATATATCAATGAAGTACAACTTAGATACAATATCACAAACATTTTTGATAAAGTGAATAATTTGTCGATGTAGATCCCAAATCTTTTAGCCTTTTTGATGACAAAATTGGAGGCTATCATTCCTCCCACACTTAAATTGGTGAGCTCCTGTGAACCAAAGAACCATGGTAAACTTCCATTGTAAGCTTCAAGAAAAACATCATATCCTTCTTCTCATTTCTTCACACTTCCGTGGATCATTTGTCCACTTCTTCAACAACCATTATCTCTTCACATCAATATTTTGTCTTGATTCCAAACACCCATCACTAACTAATACACTGATAAGGATGAATACCACAATGCTTTGATTTTGGGAGACACACTATCTCCATGAAGAAGAAACATTGAAAATCCACCAATTTGACACCAAAAAGGTGAAAAACCCGCAAATGATCTTCAAAGTAGCACTCCCACTTCATCAGATTAATCTTTAATGTTCTCCCACCCGAAAGATTCTAATGCTTTGGCTTTCCTTTCAAAAGCAAAGATTGATATGTTGCATATGAACTAGCTTTATAAAGACCTTAGGATTTTAAGGTTTTATTAAAGCAAAAGATTATCTTCTTTTTCATTGTCGTTTCTTGCCGATGGCTTCTGTGGATAAGGATGAGGATGCACGGTCTGCTGTAAACCATTGAGGGAAACGAGAGCAAAACAGATCGCAATGTGGAAGCTTGCTTCCTCTTCTCCTTCTTCTTCATCATATTCTTCTTCTCTGCTTTTCCAGCTGTGACCTGCAGCACTAAGAGCATTGCTGCTGCTAATAGAATTCGCAGTTGCTGAAGATTCTCCAGGAAGTCGCATATGACAGAGGCTCTTCACAGCCCTATGGAGACGCTCTAATCTAAAACTCAAATGATTCCATCAAGCTCTTTGCAGTCTTCGCTATTTCCCTGAAATGAGATCTTCGATTTTCCAACTTGATTGTTGCAAAAGTCAACGGTGACCTTATTGTTTGTACTTTTGAAGAGTGATCCAGGACGTGTGGTATCTATTGATGCTGGTTTGAATTCATATCGCAGGCTGTAGAACCGGGTAGACGAAGAGGGCTCCCGAAAGGTAGACCCGAGGGTCAAAGAAAACCATTGTTCTAGGGGTGGCGCCGAGTCAGGTTCCTTGACCTTTGAATTCATCTCCTTCTCCTCCTCCTCCTCCTCCTCTATGCTCCTTGCCCACCACCTCGTCTCTGGCCCCATCGTCCATAAGATCCGCCATGACGAGGCCTTCATCTCAGACCCATCGCACTCCGTTGCCGCTGATGCCCGCGTCGAGGAGGACCTCGCCTCTTCCTCTTCTTCATTACCTACCTTCTTCTCGTGCTCGGCTTCTCCCTCCTCTCTAGGCTGCTGTTGTGTACAACGTTGCCTGTGTGTACACTCAGAAGTCTCTATCTTACTGCAGGGTCCTCACCGTCGTGCCTACTGTGTGAAAGAGGCTCCTCTGCACATTCCTGTGGGTTTTCCTCATCATCGCCCTCTACCATACTCTCACCATCCGCACGTTCGTCTTCTTCAGGGGTCTTCTTGCAGTAAAATAGAGCCTGTGAGAAACAAATCTACATGTAGCTCCCTGCTGTGCTGCTTCAAAGATCTTCAACACCTGCTCTTCACTTTGCAGAATCCATGGCTAGCCCAGTCCCGGCAACGGAACCAAAAATGACTGACTCTCACCCAGCACTCAAGAAAGCATAAAACCAGGGTACCGAGCAGCAAAGTATATGCTTGGAGCTTTGCTCCTCACCATGAAACCTGCAAACAAGCCTCTCTTGCCATGAATACACACACACAAAAGACTCAAGACACACCCTCACCAATCAAGAAACAAGATCAGGAGGCTCCTCCTCTTCCTCTACACACTCAAGATCCATGGTTGCAGCACACAGGAAGAGCAAGAAGAAGGATGGACAAAGAGAGTTTTGGAAAAGAGGGAAGAGAGAAGTTAAAGAGGCACCACAATCTGCCGTGCTCCAACCTCCTCAACCACTTTTCCCCAAGAACCCCAATTGCACCCTTTTGAACCTTTATTAAATCAAATATTTTGACCATACAAAAGCAAAGGTTGAAGCCCTTATGTGTTGCATGTATTCTAGGTAAGATTCCTAAGGTTTTTAAAATAAAAGAACATATGCAATGGCTTTTATAGCTCCAAGCCAAGCATTTACAATGGTAAAAATATATATCAATGAAGTACAACTTAGATACAATATCACAAACATTTTTGATAAAGTGAATAATTTGTCGATGTAGATCCCAAATCTTTTAGCCTTTTTGATGACAAAATTGGAGGCTATCATGCATGAAATAGCAATAGCATATTTGGAGTAGAAAATTTGAGAAGCAAAAAAATAAAAAATCTTGGCAATAACTATGGACCTACAACAATGGATAATAATATTCATAGCAGCAATTCTATTTTCCACAATAGTTGTAAGAATCATAAACGTAATATTTTATCATGATCTAACATCTCAAAATTGCAAGGATTTAGAGCATGTAGATTTTAAGGCAGTAGCACAAGGTACAACTAAGATGATAGCTAGTAAATCTAACATGATATACAAGGATGCTAAACCAATTTATGCTTGAATACTTGTTTTGAAGCATTGTTATAACATGAATATAGAAAGTATGCTCTTTTTAAAAAAAAAATATGACTCATCTTTATTGAAGTAAGAGAATAGCAGATACCATCTCCTTGTACATGCTTACACAAAAAGATTGAGTTTTTTTCTTGATCTAAAGTCACCACTCTAAATACATGCTTTCCATGATGATATTGATTGCATATCTTAAGGAGTTGGATTGCAAGTTTTTAGGTTTAATCCAACATGGATAGAAGTAGATACCAGCACCTTAAATGGGGATCTACATCACTTTCTAGCTAGATTGGGTGATCATAGGGAATTCAAAATTGGGTGTAGAGCTCACTAAGAAAGGTGTGGGAACTAATGTAATATGTTAGTAAGATACTCTAAAGTGGGAAGGGACACACTTGTCCATTTGCATGATAGTGCTATAGGCAGAATCCATTGATGGGTTACGGAAGAAGATTACCTTGCAAATCAATGAGGTAAAAAGAACTAGTGGATGTGGCATGGAATATCCAAAAGGGGCCACTCCACTACACTTTTAGCTTTTTGAGAAGCTTTCCCATGCAAACGAAAAAGACTAGGATGGCCTACCCATGCTCAAAGAGCCACTTCTTGGCAAGAGGTAATTCACTTGGTGCTTCTATCTGGATTGAACTTTAGATAGGAGGTATGAACTTTGAATGTGATCCTTGTTGAGATGAGCTAGGTTTTCTATGTAAAATGGGAGGGATTCCTAAGGGAATAGGTTATCCTTGACTGCAATTTCAATGTTCGTGACTACAAATTTTAGAGGCATGATGGCCTCTATGCTAAAGGCAAGCTTAAATGGAGTGAGGCTCATAGCTACATTGAATAAAGTATGCTAAGCCCAAAGGGATGCTAGGATCTTGGTATCCCAATATTTTCAATCATGCTTAATTATTTTGGTAAGTATTTTGCAAAGTGTTCTGTTGGTAGATTCAACAAATCCATTAGCTTGTGGGGATAGTACTAGGATGATTTCTTATGATGCACTAGGAAGGTGAACATCATATGCTTGATGACATTTGTTACAGCCCAAGGAAGCTCAAGACAGAAAGGCCCAAAAAGTCGGAAATGGAAGACAACCCAAGGTGAAAAAAGTAGAAAAGAAAGGCAAGCTTAGAAAAATGTAGGAAAAGCCTTAATGCAAAAGGAAGTGCACAATAATGAGTGCACCAAATATTCTAGCAAAGAACGTGTTGGGCGCATTGTAATTCATTTTGTAAAAGAGCACCAAGCTCCCTCCTGTGCAATTTGTAAATGTAGAAGAGCACGGGCAAAAGAACAGTGAAAAGAGAAAATAAATAAGGAAAGAAGACCTTGGATAAAATGGTCGGTCATGTAAAAAGGAATGGGTGCCCAAAAGAGGAGGGGGGGCATGTATAAAAAGGCAAAAAGAGGGAGTGAGTGCGTGAGGGTGAGGGACTGTGGTGGAGAAGCTCTCCATCTTCTCCCCTTTTTCTTCTAACACTATATTAGGGAATTTGGAAATTCTCATATAGTTTGGGAATTCCCAATATAGTTAATATTTGGAAATCTTGTCCCCTTACTTGAAAATGGAGTCTACCCTAATTACCATATAGGTTGTCTTTCCATGTCCCACTTTGAAGCATGGGTTAAGATTTAGCCACATGGCCAAATCTTTACCCCTTATTTAAAAATGGGATTTGGGAGATTCCCAAATTCTCTAATATGGTGTTTTCTTCTCTTTTCTTCTCTTGTCTCACATGTCACAATGCAATGGAGTATGGAGTTTGGAGCTTAAGCATCTAGCATGCTTGAGGTTGCATCTTGGATTGTGGCAACTCCGAAATGGGACTTGGTTTTAGGTAGGAAGCAAGGGAGTCGAAGGTCATTTGATCTCTCTTGTAGATTAATTTAGGTTTCCGACTCCCTATTTCCCTTGCTTTCAACACCCCTATTTCCCTTCTTTTGGCTCTCTTGTTTCCGTTGCTTTCGATTCCCCTATTTCCCTTTCTTTCGACTCCCTTGTTTCCCTTGCTTTTGACTCCCCTATTTCCCTTGCTTTCGACTCCCCTGTTCTTGGAATCTCTTTTTTTTCTCTTCTTGGACATGCAAAATCTAATTCCTTTCTTCCCTCATTTCCCTATTTCCTGGTTATCTAGATATTTGAGACACTAATGTTTGGAAAATAGGGAAAATCTCTAGATAACCAAGAAATAGGGAAATGGTGGAAGAAAGGAAATTAGATTTTGTATGTCTAAGAAGAAAAAAAAATAGAGGTAAGGGGAGAAAGAGAGAACACAGAAGGTGGAACAAGGGGGAGAGAGAGCTCATTTACATTAGGGAGATTGAGAGAGAGAGAGAGAGGCAGAGAGTTACAAGTTTGTAGATTGCATTGTCTGCAATCCTTGGTTTGACACATTCATTAGTCCTACCAAGTATGCTCTAGATCCATGTTGCTATCTGTTGTGTTGTTTTGGAATCACGGTAGCATTGATTAGCATGCATTAAGTGAAATGAAAGAATATTTGTGCCATTCGTTGGGTTTTGCATGCCACTTGGATGGCAACTGTAAGTCTCAAACAATCGAGTTGACTGTGGGCTTGGACATCCGAGCCACTTAAGTGTCCACTTGGACAACTCGGCCTCGGACGGCCACCTTGGACAAGAACCACTTGGCCTCAGATGTCCAAGTCTGAGCCTTGGGAGGCCCACCATTGATATTCAGCCTTGGATGGCCTTGGATAGCCACCCTCGGACATGTACCTCTCATCTGAGTACGAGCCGCCAGACCACTTAGATGTCCGATTCTGGGACTTGGATGACCAAATAACCAAAACCCTATCTGATTGACTTTTCAATCGTCGAGGGGCTAGCTAGATGCCTTAACTAACCAGTGTGACCAAGCTAGAGCATGCAAATGAACCCATAGAATTGTTTGCAAGTGTAACGTGTCCACTAGTATCATCCAGGACACGTCTTAGCAGTCCATTGGGAAGGATGTCTAGAAAGCTCCACCCGGCACTCCCATGGAATGTTACGGGGTTTGCGATCTAGGGCTTTCCGCGTCTGCCACGTAGCAGAAGTATTCTGGTCGTTCCCATTTAGGATCGACCGGAATTTGGGTTTTCCTGATTGGTCATTTCCTAACAGCAACTAGCATCGGACCCAAGGGAACTACTTTACGCAGAAACACCAGGTCCGAAGCAGATTCACGCTGCACTTGGTTCAAAGAGAATGGGAAATGAGAGGGACCCAAAGCTCAACCTCTCTGCCATAAGGCATAGTCCCATTTCGTTCCCCTAAAATAACGTAAATCAGTTAAGACATAACTCTAGGTCAATGCTTTTGTTGTTCCTATCCTTTGACGATCATCCCACTGTTCTTCGAGATTTGAGAAAAGTTCCCGACCAACTGGGACCACCCAACCGTAGGACGGACCCATGGCCCATCCTCCGCACTTTCCTCGGTTTGTTTTAGTTAGGTAATTATCTAACACGTTAGTTGGACATGTAACAATCAGCTTCTTTAATTAAACCATTAAGCACTGGTTCCTTTACGTAATCTTATCACGTGACATAGAAAAACAATATCAAACAAGTTCTTTATTAACATATCATCATTTTTATCTTTGAAATACAAAGAGTTCCGCCCGTAGGCTTGTCCACAATCCACCCGAAGGCTATCCAGTAATCCACAGGGATCACTATTCCAAGCTTCCGCCTGTAGACTAGTATGCGGGCCTCGAGATCCAATCCTGAGTCACGTTAGCCTCTTGTGCAGGACCCGGAAGGCGAGGGATTTACGGCCAGAGCCCCCCCTGGCACCCAAGCGTCCTCCTGCTCCAAGTAGTGCCCAACGGAGAGACCTCTCGCGGTGGGTTCGGTCCACATTCCGGCGCAGTCAACAACCCCCTTGGTTAGGGTCAGGTAGGCAGTCGGGGGTAACTGAAGCTGCCTCTCCCTTCAGGCCTTCAACCTGAAGTATAGATATTCATTTAATTTGTAATTCATAAATCAAACAGCGCTCTAAAATCTCTAGCAAGCACAAACATTTCCATTAATCGATCTTGTTGTTGGCAAACTGCTAATGAAAGAATCTTTCCTTTTGAATGTATCTAGCACTTGATCCGGGGTACCTTGCAACTTGGCAAGATCCTTTATATTCTGGGTTAGGGCGTACCCTATTAACCCAACTTGGTCAACCCTAAATTTCATTGGATACTTTAGTTTCCGTTTTTTAACCTTCCTTACTTAGAAGGATATCAAAGAATACATCCTTTTCCAAGATAACTTGCGTAAGGATCTGCCATCCTTGTTGAGGGTATTTAACCTTTCTTCTTGTGAATCAATCACAAGACCATATGACTTCGTACTTGCTGCGCAAGTCCTGCATCGTAATATGCGATGAGACAATCCGTTTCAATTTCTTTAAGCTGACGTTTGTCAGACTTAGGGTCTTCTTTTATTATTTTCTTTAAGAACCTCAGGGACAAACCCTAGTTCTTTTACATTTACGATTTATTGACCCTACAATCAGGGAAGGTGGGAAAGTATTTAATGTATAAACGTTTCTTGGATTTTAAATCATTCCCAATGCATATTTCGCAGCATAGGTATTTCTAAGTTTATATTAATTCGGTTAACTTTTAGAAGGTAATATCAAGATCACATCGGCACGATTTGTTATCTATGTGACCATTGATTTTTCAATCCTAAACTTTATTGCTTTGAGCTTAGGTAAATTCAATTAACCTTCCTTTTTCCTTGCAAACAAAACTCATGCCAAATAAACAATCTTTTCCTTGCTAAGATATGCAGTTAGCAATGATAACTTCCTAGAGTTCAAGCAACGTAAGAAACCTTTCATGAATTTCACCTTCTATGATGATTCGTTGTAAAAAGAATAGGGGTTGATGGTGCAAGATGCAGTTTTTATACCTTCAAGATTTAACCGAAATATAATACTTTAGTGGGTAAATAATCTTGCTCATAATTCGTTTCAGTGCATAATGCTATTTGAAGGAAAACTATGTTTATACTTTATCCATTTTTGCATGTTCAATTAAACTAAATTCCTTCATCGTAAATAACTAAGACAAAATATATATTATCCCTAACAATTCATCTTGCATGTTTGAATTAAAACCGATATAAAATTAAGAAGGAAAAACCTGGTTTTGGGGTGAGATATCCACATGGATACCGGGAGATGACCCTCCCGCAGCTACTCCTTGGACTTTCTTAGGCGGCATTGCAGTTGTAATCCTTTGAACGTGAAAGCAGCTTTACACTCCTTTTCGGAATTCACTGTCGCTTCAATATTCTTCTTCTCTCTTTCGAGTCAAGGAATTGTTAAGCGATTAACCATGAGAAAGGGGTAACAAGACCTTTAAACCCGGGTGAAAGGGGAAAGGTGAAGGGTGAAGGCTTATAGCACGGGGGAGGGAAAAGGGTGTGTAAAAAAAAGGGGACATGAGGGAGTTGAAACACGAGGTTCCAAAAAAACACAAGAAGGGGGCTTATAAATTTAAGCACGGGGGGGGTGGGGGGGGGAAGGTAATAAGGCTTTTTTAATCCTTAGTTCTTTTTTCTTTTGGGGGGGTCCATCCATGGGAAGGGGGCTTAAGGGTTTAAAACCGGGGGGGGGAGAAATAAATGGGGACACGGGGGGGGGATAAAAAGGGGCTTAGGGGGTGTGTTAAAAAGGAATATGAGGGGGTGAAAGGGGTCTTAATTAGCCCCCCTTAAGAAGCTTCTATTAAGAAGCTTCTTTGACGTGGCAGGGGGGGTTCGACACCTCCACGACGGCTGGCGGCATACTCTGGCTTCGGGCGGCGACAGCTGGCGCAGCGTTCCTCCACTCCACAACGGTAGTACGATGGCAGTTCCCTCAGTCACAGCGGCAGCGTGTACTTTCTTCTCTCCCTCTATTAGCCTTCCGATTCTCCTTTCAGCCTCTCCACCACTTTAGCTCTCTCCCCCCTTGCTCTCATGGCGAAGGTTTTATAGGGGGAGGGAAGGAATTCTTCCCTCATGGCATGTCGCCTTGCATGATGATTGCGGATATGCAAGCTCCAACGAGGAGCTTGCTGTCCTTACTAAATACTCACTCCCTTCCAGCACGATGCACCGCCGAGAGAGGAAAAAAATATTTGATATATATTACATTCTCTCCCCCTTAGAGGTATCGAGATGTCCTCATCTCGAGATAAACTGGGGGTTTTGATGGTTGAGAGTGCCTTCATCTACCCAAGTGGCATCCTCTTCAGGATAGTCTTTCCACTGGATGAGGCATTCTCTCAAGGTTCTGGATCTTAATTGTCTCTCCCTAACATCTAAGATCCTATCAGGCCTTAGTTCAAGGACTCCTTGACTAGGCATTACAATTTGTTGGTCATCAAGTACATGGTTAGGGTTGGGTACATATTTTTTCAATAAGCTGATATGGAATACATTGTGAACCTTTAGGTTCTCAGGGAGTTGCAATCTATAAGCATTAGGTCCTAGGCATTTGAGGATTTTGTACGGCCCACAATACCTTGGACTTAGCTTCTTGCAATCTCCTAAGGATAGAGAACTCTTTTTAGGGCATACGCGAATGAAGACTATGTCTCCTTCTTCGAAGACCCTTTCTTGACGCTTCAAATCCGTGTATGCCTTCTGTCTATCCTTGGCCGCCTGTATGTCCTGTCTTATTGACTTTCTTTGATCATCCATGTCTTCCAACATCTGTCTTGAAGCTTCAACCCTTAAGGTTGGATCGGAAAAATTTAGGGGACTTCGACAGTCATGACCATACAATGCTTGGAAAGGAGTCATTTGAATGCTCTACTGATAAGAAGCATTGTATGCAAATTCTACCAAAGGCAAGTATTGAATCCACCTCTTCGGCTCTCGACAGCAGTATGCCCTAAGCATATCCTCGATGACTTGATTTACTTGCTCTGTTTGGCCATCTGTTTGGGGATGGTAGGCGGTGCTAAAACAGAGTTGAGTCCCAATAGCTTCAAAGATAGCTCTCCAAAAGTGTGATGTGAACAGAGAATCTCGATCACTAATGATTCTTCTGGGTAAACCATGTAGTTTGAATATTTCTTTGATAAACAATCTTGCAATGTCAGAGGCTTTATAGTTTGTCTTTACTGGAATAAGGTGTGCAACTTTAGTAAGCATGTCAACTACAACCATGATGGAGTTGTATCCTCCCTGGATTTGGGGTAGGCCTACAACGAAATCCATACTGATGAATTCCCATTTCATTTGGGGGATGTCAAGCGGTTGCAGTTTCCCTGGCATCATGACATATTCGGCTTTGATACGTTGGCAAGACAAACACTCAAGTGACATATTTGAGAACGTCTCCTTTGAGCCTCTCCCAATGGTAGCTCTTCCTAACTGCATTAAGAGTCTTAACATAGCCAGGATGTCCTGCGAAAGGGGAATCATTAGCTTCCCACATTATCTTCTGCTTAAGTGACTGGCTTGCTGGTATACATAGTCTTGTTTTGTAGTAGACAAGTCCATTATCAATGGAAAATTCCTGATACTTAGCTTGCAACTTTTGATTCTGATCCTTGATAGAGATCTCCTTTAGCATTGATTGGTAGGCCAAATCATGGCATGCTTCTTCTCTAGCTAACTCAAGTATAGGGTTTTTTGGCATAAATACCTTTGTAGCTAGAGATCTGGCCGTTGATGGATTCTGCAAGATTAGGGAATTTAGGAATGCCTTACGACTAAGTGCATCGGCAACTGCATTCTCTTTCCCTGGTCGGTACTTGATTTCAAAGTCATATTCTTCCAACACTTCAATCCACCGATGTTGCCTCATGTTGAGCTCGTTCTGGGTAAATATCCATTTGAAACTCTTATGGTCGGTTACTAGAGTAAACTTGTTACCCAACAGGTAGTGTCTCCAAAGTTTTAAAGCATGGATGACAGCTAGTAATTCCAGATCATGCGTAGCATAATTCTTTTCATGTTTCTTCAATTTCCTTGAAGAGTATGCTATTGGATGACCTTCCTGCATAAGTACACACCCCAAGGCAAGAATGCTAGCATCAGTTACTACCTCGAACTCCTTATTGAGGTCTGGAAGTTTTAGAATAGGTGTTGATACCAAACTTTGCTTCAATCTGTCGAAGCTATTTTGTTCGGGAGTTGACCATGTAATGGAAGTCTGCTTCTTTAGTAAATCCGTCAGAGGTGCTGCAATCAAAGCATAGTTTTTGATGAAGATCCTATACCATCCTATCAATCCAAGAAAGCTGCGTATTTCTTTGACAAATACTGGTGTTGGCCATTCAAGCACATCTCTGACCTTGGCTGGGTCCACTGATATTCCTTCTGATGATACTATGAATCCCAGATATTCAATCTGACGCTTGAAGAATGCACACTTCTTCATTTTTGCATACAGCTTATGTGACCTCATTGTCTCAAGGACAATCCAAAGTTGAGGTTCATGATCTTCTTCCTATTTAGAATAGACTAAAGTGTCATCGAAGAAGACAAGCATGAAATCATCAAGATATGGCCTAAAGATATCCTGCATTAACCTATTGAAGGTGGCAGGTGCATTCGTAAGCTTGAATGACATAACTAGGAACTCAAAGTGCCCATATCTTGTATTGAAGGCCATCTTTGGGATATCTTCTTCCTTGATCCTTATCTGATAGTAACTTGACCTGAGATCAATCTTGGAGAAGATCTTTGCACCCTGAAGATGATCAAGAAGCTCATCTATTCTAGGAATAGGATACTTGTTCTTGACTGTTGATTGATTCAACCCTCGGTAATCAATACATAATCGAAGTGTCCCATCTTTCTTTTTCTGGAATAGTACTGGAGCTCCCCACGGTGAATTGCTAGGCCAGATGTAGCCCTGATCTAACAGTTGCTTGAGTTGTTCCTTCAACTCAATTGCTTCTCGTATGGACATTCTATAAGGTCTCTTTGCAATTGGTGCAGCTCCAAGCACTAACCTAATCTCATGATCCACTTCTCATTGAGGCGGAAGTTCAGTCAACTCTTCAGGGAATACGTCCGTGTATTCCTTTAGCCAAGAAGGTCCTTCGTGAGACTCTTGCTTTTGATCTAATTTGTTGAGTTTGATCAAGTAAACAAGTAATCCTTTTCTGACTCCTTTTATGATCCTAGATACTTTGGCCAATTGGATTCTCGGCACTCCAGCCTCGCCATGAGTTGTGACTAATTCCCTTTCAGAGTTTCGAAAGGAAACTTGACCCTTTCCACAGTGAATGTGGGCGTCATTAGGCTTAAGCCAATCAAGTGACCGGGTTCGTTGCAGTGGAAACAACGGAGGTTTTGGCCATTACTTTGAGTAGGAACAAAGTTGTTGACGTTATTCGTCCTTGCTTTCTTTCTTTGTCCCTGATTATGACCTTGAACTCTCTTCATTTGAGGTCTGAATGCTCCTCTATTCAGGTCATTATAAGACCAAGTTTTGTTATCCCTTGGTCTAGCTTGCACCTCTTAAATTATAGGCGCCGCTCGAATGAGTGCATCCTCAAGATCTGATGGATGCATAGATTTGAGATGGGTATTTACTGGTGGATTTAAGCCCGCACAAAATTTGGACACCTGTTGTGTCATGTCCATCTATGGCGCATACTTTAAAAGTGAACGAATTTAGAGTAGTATGCGTCAAGAGTGAGTCCTAGCTGTTTTAGCTTGTAGAACTCGTTCATTTTCTGCGTGCGATATGCAGGTGGTAAGTATCTTCTCTGCATGGCTTTCTTCAGCTTCTCCCAGGTAACGGATCCCTTTGCAATCCCTTGATCCCTGCACCATTGCTTCCACCACAGTCTAGCTTTGTCGGTGAGCTTTAACTTGGCAAGCATAGCCTGATTGACAGGTGCAGTACCGGCTGCTTTGAAGTAATCCTCCATGGATTCAATCCAAATTTCAGCATCAACCTGAACGAATCTGCCTCTCCCGTCAAACTCGGGTGGCTTAATCTGCTTGAGAAGGAACTTCTTCTCCTGGATCACAGCAGTACTTGATGTAGGAGGCGAATTAGGAACCTGTACCTGGGGTTGTGCCTGAATAAAGGTTTTCTTAACGTTATTATATGATATTTGATGTTAGCTTATATTACATCTTTAATTCAGCTATCTCGTAAATAATGTAGCTACTTAACTCTTATACACAGCCAGACATTGATAAAAGAAGTCTTTATTTGTATTTATATGGGCATAGCCCTTTTGAATACAACGTTTCATACGATGATAAGCCTATTTTTACATTTAGTTTGGGGAGAACAATGTTGTATTGCATTTATCTACAGGAACTGTGTAATAGTAGGGTTTTGGGTCGTGCATCTTCAGGAATCGATAAGTCATTGGAAGTTCAGGATATCCTTTCCGTTGGAATCCATACTTCTCATGGCGGCCCAACACTTTAATCCTATCGGTGGGGATTACATGAGTTACTTCCTCATATACATATGAGTTCATTTCAACCCTCCGACCTCGAATATGTAAAGTCGAATTTACGTGAGCTTCCACAAAAACGAACAGCTTCACAACTTTCAAGTCTTCCAACCACTTGATCCTCTTTAGGTTGGTCTGTAGATAAGCAAACCGGTGGGCGGCTATATAATAGATTCCTGAAGCACCCGTCCATCTTCGTTCCATGTACAAAGGTGATGGATTATAAATCTGCTCCAGGATGTTCATCATCCCAATTCCTTGTCTATAAAGCGGAGAATGCATTGTAGTCATAAACATGACTCAAAATACCAAGAACTTGTTCCACGCTTCGTAATTCTGCAAGACAGCATTGAAGGTAAGGAAATGTTTGGACACCAACAATTTCTTTACTTCATTTCATTGAGATTTTATAAAAACAATTCTGTTGTTGTTCGGCTCTGATACCAACTGTAACGTGTCCACTAGTATCATCCAGGACACGTCTTAGTAGTCCATCGGGAAGGATGTCTAGAAAGCTCCGCCCGGTACTCCCATGGAATGTTACGGGGTTTGCGATCTAGGGCTTTCCGCGTTTGCCACGTAGCAGAAGTATTCTGGCTGTTCCCATTTAGGATTGACCGGAATTTGGGTTTTCCTGATTGGTCATTTCCTAACAGCAACTAGCGTCGGACCCAAGCGAACTACTTTACGCAGAAACGCCAGGTCCGAAGCGGATTCACGCTGCACTTGGTTCAAAGAGAATGGGAAACGAGAGGGATGCAAAGCTCAACCTCTCTGCCATAAGGCATAGTCCCATTCCGTTCCCCTAAAACAACGTAAATCGGTTAAGACATAACTCTAGGTCAACGCTTTTGTTGTTCGTGTCCTTTGACGATCATCTCGCTGTTCTTCGAGATTTGAGAAAAGTTCCCGGCCAACCAGGACCACCGAACCGTAGGACGGACCCATGGCCCATCCTCCGCACTTTCCTCGGTTTGTTTTAGTTAGGTAATTATCTAACACGTTAGTTGGACATGTAACAATCAGCTTCTTTAATTAAACAGTGAAGCACTAGTTCTTTCACATAATCTTATCACGTGACATAGAAAAACAATATCAAACAAGTTCTTTATTAAGATATCATCATATTTATCTTTGAAATACAAGGAGTTCCGCCCGTAGGCTTGTCCACAATCCACCTGAAGGCTATCCAGTAATCCAGAGGGATCATTATTCCAAGCTTCCGCCCGTAGACTAGTATGCCGGCCTCGAGATCCAATCCCGAGTCACGTTAGCCTCTTGTGCAGGACCCGGAAGGCGAGGGATTTATGGCCAGAGCCCCCCTGGCACCCAAGCGTCCTCCTACTGCGCAAGGTCATGTATTGGCTATCTGTAGTAATTGACAATAATATGCTGGGACATATTAGAAATGCAGAGAATTCATATGCATCTTGGACCATACTTGAAAGTATGTTTTCTGTAAATACAAAGGTATGAAAGATTCAACTCAAGCAAGAGTTGAATACATTGAAGAAAGGGAAGATGTCTATCAATGAGTATGCACTGAAGGTAAGGAGCATTGCAGATGCCTTGGCAGTGATTGATGCAATGCCCGATGATGATGATTTGGTGTCATCTACCTTGGGTGGACTTAACAATGAAAAGGCTTCGAAGTCTTTTGTAACTTCCATATATGTGAGAAAGCTATTTCCAGCTTTTGATGAGTTGGTCTCCCTTATGATCACTGAAGAGATCAACATGCAGAGTGAGACATCTGAAAAAGATGGTGAATAGGTCCAAGCTTTCTACTCTAGTTCAGGAAGGGGATGTGGCAGGTTCTCTTCAAGAGGCCGTGGTATAGGACGTGGTAGTGACAACCAGCAAAATAGATTGAATAAGCAATTTGGCAATATGCAGGTTTCAAGAGGTCTGGTAACTTTAGAGGTAGGGGGAGATTTAGAGGAAGAGGTGAATGGCAGAATAGAGGGTCTAACAACTCTGGTATTGTGTGTCACTACTATGGCAAAATAGGTCATATTGTAGCCCAATGTTATGCTAAGAAAGATGATATTCGCAGTGGTAAGTTGCAGCAAGGAAACTATGCATCGTCTTTACGATAGAATGAAGACAAAAATGAACGTCTGTTTGTTATGTAGCATATGCTGAATGCTGTTACAGGAAAGGGAACACATGATGATGTTTGGTATGTTGATTCAGGTGCATCCAATCATATGACCAGCCATGCAGAATGGTTTGGAGAGATGCAGGATTTGCAAAATGCAGGTTATGTGCAAATGGGTGATGATTCATGCCACCCAATTTCACACATTGAAAAAGTTCCCTTGTCCTTGCATGATGGTAAGACAAAGAGTCTTTCAGATGTATTACATGTGCCATCTATTACAAAGAACTTGGTGTCAGTCGGTCAGATGGTAGAGCAAGGGCTGCAAGTTAGATTTAATGCAAAGGGTTGCTTTGTAGAAGACTTCAATGACAAGTACAGGTTGGTAGCAAAGGGAAGTAGAGTTGAACGTATGTTTACTCTGGATGCTGGAATTCCTACTATTATGAATGCTGCTATGTATGCTAAAGGAAAAGATGTTGTTGCAGATATTGAAATTTGGCACAAACACATTGGACATGCAAATGTACAAAGACTGAAATTAATGCAGTCCAAAGGATTGGTTATAGGTTTGCCTACATTTAGAGTTGCAGAATTTCATAAGGTTTGCGAAGCACGACAGTTTGGTAAGCAGGCAAGACAACCCTTTTCACATGATAGAGATGTAAGTAGAAATATCCTTGATGTTGTGCATACAGACATTTGGGGGCCTACACAAAATGTATCTCTTGGAGGCAGTTCATACTTTCTCACATTCATTGATGATTATTCTAGAAAGCTGTGGGTATATTTTATGAAGGAAAAGAGTGAAGAGTTTGAGCACTTTAGAACTTTCAAGGCTGCAGTTGAAAGAGAAACAGGCTTGAAAGTAAAGTGCTTGAGGTCAGATGGAGGGGGAGAGTACATCTCGAATGAGTTCAGTGATTTTCTGAGGTCTCATGGGATAAAGAGGCAGTTCACATGCAGGTATACCCCACAACAAAATGGTGTTGCAGAAAGGAAAAATAGGCATATTGCAGAAGTTGCATGCGCCTTGATGGCTAAAAATAATATGCCTAAGCATTTTTGGTCTGAGGCTGTTCATACTACTGTTTATATTATGAACAGAACTCCCACGGCTGTAGTTCATGGGATGATTCCTGAAGAATGCTTTACTGGCAAGAAGCCTAATTTATCGCACTTGAAGATATTTGGCTTTGTTGCATATGTTCATGTGCCAGATGAGCTACGGAAGAAGCTTGATCCAAAGACAAAAAAATGTGTCTTTATTGGATACTCTTTGGAGCAGAAAGGGTATCACTGTTATAACCCTGTCACATGTAAGTTCAGAGTGAGCAGGGATGTCATCTTTGATGAAATGAGCAGTTGGTGTGCATCTATTGGTGATGCATTGGATGATGATGATGATCATGACACTCATGTGCAGGCTGAAAAGCAAGAATCACAGACTCTTAGTGGACCAGAGACATCATCTAGTAGTCCATGGTGGTCTGGGAGACTAAGGAGTAGCTCTACATCTTCAGGTGCATCTAGTAGCACTACAGGTAAAGACAAAGGAAAGAATAAAGTGTCAGATGGCATTGGTGTAGTTCTTGATGGAGACTCCAGTGGCTCAGAGATCTTGGATGATGAGCTTGGTATTCCTTCTATCAGGACACCAGGTGTACAGAGAGCTCATAGTAATGTAAAGGCTCCATTGAGTGATCCGGTGGTACGCAGATCTAGCAGGGTCAGATACCCTGTTAAAAGATTTGGTTTTGAAGGTTATGCAGCTCACCATTTATGCTTATATGTTGAAACTAGTTGAGGATATTGAGCCCACTTGCTTTGAGGAGGCTGTTGGTTATGCTCATTGGGATGCAGCAATGGATGAGGAGATGGCTGCATTAGAGGCCAATAAGACTTGGGATCTAGTATCATTGCTGAAGGGCAAGAAAGCTATTGGATGTAAGTGGGTTTATAAGATTAAGCACAATGCAGATGGTTCTATAAGTAGGTACAAAGCTAGGCTAGTTGCAAAAGGCTATGCCTAGACATATGGCATAGATTATGAAGAAACCTTCAGTCTAGTTGCTAGGATGGCAACTGCCCGATGTGTGATTTCTTTGGCAGCAGCCAAAGGCTGGAGATTGCAGCAAATGGATGTGAAGAATGCCTTCTTGCATGGTGATTTGAAGGAAGAAGTGTATATGGATCAACCAGCAGGCTATGAAGATTTAAAGTATCCCACGTATGTGTGCTTATAGAGATCTAGTATCAATATGTGCTTGATTTGATGGAGGATGGGATAGCGGAACTGGTCTACTATCCAACAAAGGAGAATGGAGTGGATATCTTCACCAAAGCACTTACAAAGGATCTACTTCAAGTTCATCTTCAGAGACTCGGCATTGGGCCGAGGAGATAGTTCACCTACAGGTGGACATTGAGGGGGGGTGTTAGATATGCTCAATGCCCCATCTTCATAAGGTGCCACCAATGAACCATGGTGCTCAAAGTTATAAGGCCTCTATTATGAGGAGAAGCCAAATGTGAGCCCAGATATTGGTTGAGTCTTGACTTGTATATTAGATGAGGTTTGTGTGACCGGATGGAAAAAAGGTGACCATTGTGAGTCTAATCTTTGAGTTGGACTGAGTAGTTAAGCTAGTAGCAACTCGAGGCACATTGCATCAAGTTGCGGGGTAAGGGAGTTAAAAGGGGCCCCTATTTTGGGGTCCGAGGGCCACGCAAGTGGCCCTTGGTGGGGGTTCGAGGGCAGTGCCCCTGGCTCGACCGTAAAGGGAATATTCCATGGAATATTCCTTGGCCAACTAGTGGAAGCTCATATGGTAGGTCGGTCAAGCTGACCTAACCGCCTTCGTGGGCTATAAAAGCTAAACCCCTTCACAACCATTGATCATCTATCTTTCACCCAGTCAGAGTTGTTCTAGCTAGCCTTAAGCTCTTCACCTATCTTCTGTCTAAATCGCCATCTAAGCTTCACAGTGGAAGCACACGGGTGGACGGAGGCATCTTTGTATCAATTGTTTGGAGCTAAAGAAAAATTTCAATTCTCCTCTTATCTGTTGCGTACTCTCTATCTCTATCTCTTTCTTAGATTCTGTTCGCTGCGCCGTGTAATTTTTTACATTACCCATAAATAAGATAATTTTTAAAATACATAACCATATTGGAATGTGATAAAACTCAATGTGCATACCCGTTAGGTGCCCAAGAGCACACTTTTTTGTGCAAAAAAAAAGAAGCCAAGAAGGCATTGGTCTAAAGTATGGTAGGAAAATGGCCTCAAACACCACACTTTTAGAACTTGGGAGATTCACTGTGTGTGTGTGTGTGTGTGTGTGTGTGTGTGTGTGTTTGACGAGCGTTCAAGGCCTACTTATAAATATCATTATCTATGAATTTTACTTGAATAAAATACAACCATTTTTAATTCAATTTCTAAGTAACCCCTTTATATGATACCCTTTTGTATGTAAAAAAATGGTGTTTCTAAAACCCCTTATTTTGAACTCATGTGGTATATACATATATTCATGACTGAGCCCCCAAGCTTTAGACCATGGCCTTTTAGCTTTTTTTTTGCACAATTTTTTTTTCGTGATCTTGGGCATTAACGAGTGTGCACATTAAGTTTCATAACATTTCGATAAAAGATGATTGCTTTATAATCATATGGTAAATCATGCATGTGACAATATATATAGCCGGTTTTAGAATTTTAAAGGTTTAAACATTCAATCTTCTTCTCATTTTCATCTATCACTATCACTCTTTTCTCCTCAGCTTCCTCTTCTTCTCCATTCTTTGCTTCTTAGGCTTGCATGGCATGCACCAAGCAAACCACTCACCATAACCCATTAAGATCTTTCAAATAATGCCCCTTGGGGCACTAGCTATAATAGGTGAAACATCCCATGAGACTCCATACAAAACTCCAAAAGAAAAAGAGAATATGGAGACTAGCTAGTGTAGCCTATGAGAGATTAAGTGAATATAGTATGGATATGAGCTTCTAATCCCCAAGGCACCATCTCGAAAGGTTTTCAAAAGATCTTGTAGGGTTTGCACCAAAAAATCTGGGTAGGTTTTGGGATCAAATGACAGATGGTCCAATACCATGGAAGTTGACTGCTGTAGCAATTCATGCCTTGTAGACAATGGCAAAGGAGTATCTCATCGATCTCTTTGGTGAGCATTTCTTGTGGAAGATGACCACATCAGCAAAGATGACCGATGTACTCCTTTGGGATTGAGTCCTTATTGTTGAGATTCAAGTTCAATATCTACACTAACCTAGTTGTACAACTGTAGCTAGCTATCACCCTCTTGTGTGTCGTGATAATGAGTTGATCAAACTTAGCTATTTTAGTCAGTTGACTTGTTACTTATATTGTCGTGAGTGACTTAGGTTGTGTACTTTTGTGAGAATGAATGAATGAATGGAAGAAGAGAGAGTACATTGCTCTCAATTCAATTGCGCCTATCTTCATCTATCTCTTCCCCTCTCTTTAAACATGGTATCAAAGCTAGAGATCTCAGCTATGCAAGAGTTGGAATGAGAAGATTCTTGAACCTAAAGAGAAACAATATCTAGAAACTAAATTCTTGGAATCACTATCATCTACCCAATCTGAGTCACAATTTCCCATAAGAGCACTTCCAGAACTATATGTGATACCATAGTCAAGAGTTTCCTTCAAGTATATGAGCACCCACATCCTAGCTTTCTAATGACTTTCTTAGGGTTTGTTTGAGAGCCTGCTCAAAACCCTAATAGCAAAATTGATATATGGCCTAGTGTTACAAAAATAGATGAGGTTGCCAACAACCAACATCATGTACCTTCCAATATCTGCTAGTACTGATGTATCTTCAATGGATAACTTCACATTGATCTCCATAGGTGCATCTATATCCTTAAACTTGATCATGCCAAACGCTTTTAAGATCTCCCATGCATACTTCTTTTGAGAGATGAAGATTTTTCCATAGACTTAAATCCCCAAACAATAGTGCAATAAGCCCAAGTTTGTCATTTCAAACTCAAAGCTTAAAGCCTT
The DNA here is from genome assembly GCF_053477565.2 of Lygodium microphyllum. Lineage (NCBI taxonomy): Eukaryota > Viridiplantae > Streptophyta > Polypodiopsida > Schizaeales > Lygodiaceae > Lygodium > Lygodium microphyllum. The sequence continues at coordinate 88,573,767 of NC_141153.1, read as the reverse complement.
TTAAGTCTAATGGATCATATCTTCATAGTCACATATAATAAGAAGGTCGTTCATATAGGAAAATCATTACAAACTTTTCACTATCCCTTAAAGCATACAAGCTAGCATCCAAGGAACATCTTTTGAAACCTAGATTATCTATCTGCTACTAGTACCATGCTCTATGGGCTTCAGCCCCCCATATAATGCCTTCTTTGGCTTACAAACTTTGTTCTTAGAATGGGGGGCCTCAAACCCTGGTGGTTGGGCCACATAAACCTCCTCCTTGAGATCACCATTCAAGAATGTTGATTTGACATCCATTTGGTAAACTAGCCACTTCTTATGAGTAGCCACTGCAAGTACTATGCGAATAGTGGTCGTTCTAGTAGCGGGGACAAATGATTCTTGAAAGTTAAATCCTTCAACCTGTGAAATTCCCTGTGCAACTAATCTAGCTTTGTACTTTTCTAAGCTACTATCAGCCTTGTAGACCCACTTCGTGCAAATAATCTTCCTCTTCTTTCTCTTTTTTGGCTGATCCACTAGCTCCTAGCTGTCATTCTTCATTATGCTATCATACTCAGCTTGCATAGCTGCTCTCCATGCTAGATCAAAAACTGCTTCTTCCAAGTCTATTGGCTCCCTTACTTCTCATAATCTTAGACAAGGCTATATTGAGTGAGTAGAAGCCTTTTTTTGCTTCTCTATTCTCAGTGACCTCCTTGGTCCATCTGCCTTTTTCTCAATTGTGATATTCATAGTATTGTTGCAATCATAGAGTTGCTTCACTCATCATGGCAATGGCTTTTCCAGTGGCATGATTGTAGGTTGGTGAACTTTGTCCTCATCATTCAAATATCATGCTTCCTTCTCCTCGAGAGTAGAGATAGCTCTTGGGATAGGTTCATAGTGGACTACTTCTTTGCTAGATGATAAAGTGGAAGAACTTATATTCTTCTCCTCCATTGTATGTGGTTGCTCCTTGAACACCGCATCATGGCTCGCTATGATCATCCTTTGGCTCTTGGTCATACAATTTGTAAGTCTTTTGCTCATCACTATAACCCAAGAAGATACATTTTTTGCTTTTTGGATTTAACTTATTTCTCTTATCCTTTGAAACATGTACATAATATTCACATCCAAAAGTTTTAAAACGTGAGATAGATGGTTTCTTACCAAAATAGGCTTCATGAAGAGTTTTGTTCCTTAAGAGCATTTGTATAACTTTGATTGAGAATGTAGATTGTAGTATTAATAGCTTCTATCCAAAATTGGTTAGGCAATCCCTTTCCCTTAAGCATGCACCTTGCTATTTCCACAATGGTGCAATTTCGATGTTTAACAATGCTATTTTGCTGAGGTGTATGGGGCATCATCAATTTTGAAACTTAATCCCTTTGCTCTTGCAAAATTCTTCAAACGTTTTTGAGTTGAACTCCCCAACACCATCTATTCTAAACTTCTTCACACTTTGCCCTATTTGATTCTCAACAAGTTTTAGCCATTCTTTAAACTTATCAAAAGATTGAGTCTTATCACTGAGGAAGTATACCCACATATTTCTATTGAAATCATTGATGATCATATAAAACAAGAAGATCCTCCCAAGGCTTTTGTAGGCATTTTACTACACAAGTTAGCATGCACCAAATCTAGAGGAGCCTTCACTCTATTCTTAATTTCTTGTGGAAATGCCTTTATCTATTGCTTGCCCATCATACAAGCTTCACATGGCTCCTTCATTTTAGTTACTATAGGTAGGTGAGGAACCATACCTTGCTTATGCATCTCCTTTAGCACTACAAAACCAATGTGACCAAATCTTTCATGCCAAAGTTTACTTATGCCCACACTAGTAGTGGCTAAGAGCACTTAGCTCATACAGCTTGTTCATTATTGCTCCTTTGCTGATAACTTTGCCAGCACTGTTGATAATTTCTGCACACGTCTTAGAGAACCTCAACTTATGGCCAATATAAGTTATAGAAGCAACTGATAAAGCAGATTTCTCTTAATCTTTAGAACATACAATACATTTGAAAGATTCTTGAGTTTACCATTTTTAGTAATAAATGAAATGGTACTTGTGCCCTCAATAGGGTATTGTGCATCATTCCCAACCATCACAATGATGGATTTTTTCAAAGGCTTCATAGAACTATATAGAACTTTCTTGTTGGTCATGTGATGGGAGGAGCCACTATTCAATACCCATGAGTCAGTGTTAGATATTTCCTGCACCGAGGAACACTTTCTCAATCTATGAATAACTCCAACTTTGCTTCAATCGTATTGGCTTTCTCCTTCCCTTTAGTCTTCATGGTTCCATTCTTTTAATCTACCTTCTTGACACAACCATCTGCAATTGCATGTCCTTTCTTCTTGTAGTAGAAGCACTCTTCTTGAAACTTTTTCTTACCATCCTTCTTCTTTTTGTCACCATTGGTAGCAAAACCACATTTGCCTTTCGCATTGGTGGAGAATGCAGCATCTCCACTATTGTTACCTTCTTAGGCTTTAACTCTCAACTCCTCCATTAGTAGTAGACAAAATTTCTCAAATATCATAGCTTGGGGGTCTCACCTAAGTGTTTAGGGAGGTTACCAATCCATCAAAATTTGGTGGATATATCCAAATACATCTTTGAGCTAGCTCCTCACTACTCTTTTGTATCCCAATTTCAGCTTATCTGGTCATGTGGATTCTTGATCTGAGGGATAAATGCTTCAATGGTCTCTCCTTCAACAAACTTCTCTATTGCTAGTTGATTCTCCAAGTTCTCAATCCTTTTTTGATTTCATATTTCATATTGACTTCTTAGTATATTCCAAGCCTCTGATGTAAGATTTCCACGCAATAAAAGTTAGTTGGCTAGTTCAAAAGTTAGTCAGTTAATAAGTTAGTAAGATTACTAACTAAAGACTAACTAAGGTAAAAACTAACTAACGTTAATAGCTAATAATTTTTATTTAATTAAAAATATATTAAAAAAACTGAGACTTGTAAATTTGATATTTTTCTTAGATTAACAAGGACGGTAGTCACCCTTCACGGAAGTTACAACATGAATGAGACTTATGAGCCATATTACTCACTAGTATTAATGTGTATAGTTTGGATGGTCCAAAATATTAAATTTTTGGGTTTAAAAAAACTAGTATATTTTAGATATTATCCTAAAATGATAGAACTAAAAGTCATTTAAAAGAAATGACAAGTGATGTTTTAGTTAGTTTTGGAGATTTTATAAAAAGAAAAAAATCAAGAAAAATGACTGGCAAAATCGCGTGCCCTGCGATCACAGTCTATAGGCAGTAGACAGCACTTCGAACAGAGAAAAGAAGGAGTGAACTCAGAGATTTCTAAACAAGTGTCTTGAGGGTTTACCCACATTTTGGAGCCAATGCAACCATCAGATTTATGATCTGAGTATCAGATCACTAAGTCTTCCAAGAGCCCCTTCTCTCTTGTTCTCAGTCTTATCCCCTCCTCTATAATTCATTATAAATATGAGTCATGGGGAGGCATAAGGGAGCATAAGGAGACCTCAAGAGGCTGCGAGTGTGAGAGGTAGAGAGAAGGATACTCCCTCCAAGAGATTGTGAGAGAGAGCTTAAGAGAGAGAGAGAGAGAGAGAGAGAGAGAGAGAGAGAGAGAGAGAGAGAGAAGAGTAACCCCGAGAGGCTACACAATTCCCTCTATCTCAATCCTCAACTTAGCCATCTTCTCTTACTCTCTCCCATCTCGAATCTATTCTGCCTTCTTAACTCTTGAGTCTACTTGTGGACGATGGCCTCTAAGTAAAGAATGTCATGTGCGGATGGCAATCCTACAACCAACAATGAAGCTTCGGGTGAAGGCATCACTGTCAATCCAATTGTAGTACTGGTCGTAAGTAATGTATTTTCAAATTGATAGATACTTGTTTGATTCTCGCATGAGATACATTAGGCTCCATACTATGATGGATGAGAATAGGTCATGGGAAGGGATAGGCCTCTTCTCACATAATTGAAAGATGGAATTTGCAAAATGCATGTATCAAGGAAAGTTAGTTGCACTTAGTTGCGTATGGCTTATTCATTGATAGAGCAATTGGTCGGGGGTTATGAATAGCATAATCGTAAAAAGAATGACATTAAGAATTGTGCATACAAGTATTAAGAAAATTTTGCATAGAATCGCTCTTTGATCCCAAGGGGGGAGAGAAAATATATGATGGGATTATTATTGTGCCTATTCTTGTATTGTTTGGGAAAAATACAATTAGTTTTGTCGGTTGATTGAACAACACCCTAAATGTTTTTCTTTCAATCAATTGATTGTTGCATTGTGATTTGGATAAATATTCCAAGGCTTGTGTTGATGGCAAATGCATGGCATGGGTCTGTAATGACAAGTTGCCATGGGAATAAAGGGATGTTTTCCTAGAAGATGATATTAGGGCTGATTGCCTTGATTATGTTTGATTCTTAATTTGTTAATTAAGGAAGGATATTTGCACAAGTGGATCATCTCCAAGATTGCACCATGGATTACTCCAAGAGGGCACTGCTTGATTCATGGGCCAAAGGTCGAGTGGTGAAAATGGCAACCATGAAAAGTGTGTCTCACTCGTAGGTCGCTCAGGATCAGTGGAGCTCTGGACACCCCTTGCCGAGTTTGGAACGGATTTGTAGACTGTCGTGAGGCCAACGTCTAGGGCATTGGAAAATCCTATTCTAGATAAAAGATGGAAATTTTTGTGCCATGTGATTTGGACCAGGTACTTTTGTTGGACAGAAGGGATACATAATTCTCTTGTATGGGCAGGAGACAAAGATTAACTTGAAGATAAAGTAAGGAACCTTTTTGTCAAAATATTTGCTTACTTTGTTTTCGTGTATGTGCTGTAAATTACGCGAATGAACCATGTTCCTCCCTAAAAGGCCTAATTAAGGAAGTTGATTTTAAATGTCACACATAAATGTGGTAGGACCAATTAGAAAACTAAAGCTATCAAGGAAAGCGGGTGGGCGGAATCCCCGATGGGTCCATCCTACGGTTGGGTGGTCTTAGAGAACTAGGAGGCTTCTCACAAGGATTTATTGCCATTCTAAGTTAGGTATTGTTAAGTTAGAACCTGATTCATACCATTTTAGGGGATCGGAATGGGACTATGCCCTATGGGTAGAGAGGTTGAGTGTGCATCCCTCTCGTTTCCCATTCTCTTTGAACCAAGTGCAGTATGGAATTGCTTTGGATTGGGTATCTCTGCGTAAAGTAGAACGTCCAAAACCCAATGCTAGAATGCCATTAGGAGACCTTGGCTCTAGGAGCCTAGATTTTAGGTCAATCTTAGTGGGTTTGGCTGTGGACGTTCCGTTGCGAGGCAGACTCGGGAAACCCTAGGCAACAAACCCCGTGACATTCCATGGGAGTGTCGGGCGGCGTCGCTTAGACTCGTCTCCCAATGGACCATTAAAAGTGTGCCTTAACAGCTGATAGGTGGGCATGTTATATCTAATGCCTTGGTTGTGTGGTGCTGAATCGAAGTCAAAAAACAGTCAAAATAGCTTGTAACTAAGGCACACATTACATCTGCATTTTTTCATTTCCAAGCTTGTAGAAGATTTGCATTTGGAAGAATCATAATACTCAAATTTGATGGGTCTAGGGTGGGTTGTGGTTCTGGGTCAGTTTCCAACACCGTCTCTAGAAGCTCATAAGAATCAAGGATAGTTGTGATTTTAAACTTCCACAAAGTATAGTTTTTACTATCTAACTTGCCTTTTCTAAAGCTTGGTGGATGAATCCTTAGTGTTTAAACTATTGGTACAATAGCACCACCACCTGATGCACCATCACTACTACTTGATGCAATAGATGCCATTTCTCCTCTTTGTTGTTGAATCACTTTCCTCTCACATACTCTTCACTCCTCAAAGCCCTCTAGACTCTGATACCATGTAGAAAATATATGTCATAGTAGACAAAATCTGAGCAAAGAGTAGAGAATACACAATAAATATGAGAAGAACAGAGATTGCTTTAATTTCAAATGAACTAATACAAAGATGGCTTTGTCCACCTGTGCGCTTCCACTGTGAAGCTTAGATGGTGATCTAGACGATAGATGATAGGCAAAGAGCTTAGGATAACTAGAAGAACTATGACTAGGTAAAAGATAGATTGAAAAAAACTTTAGAGGGGTATTTCTTTTATAAACCAAGAAGGTAGTTTGGTCAGCATGTCCGACCATATTATGAACCTTCTCTTTTCAGATAAAGAATATTCCAAGGAATATTTCCTTAACCATCAGGCTAGGGATGCTACTTTTGTGGCCCCCAAACCCCAAAATAGGGGCCCTTGATAGCTCCCACACATGCAACTCGATGCATTGTGCCTTAAGTTGCTACCAGCATAACTACTCTATCTAGCCCAAACGCTAGATCCACAAAGATCACCTTTTTTCCATCTCATCACATAGGCCTCATTTGACATATAAGTTAGGACCCACCCAATGTTTGTGCTCACACATGGCTTCTTCCCCGAATGGGCGCCTTACAACTTTGAGCACCATGGATCATTGGTGGCACCTTACAAGGGTAGGGCATTGATGAACATATCTAACATGGATCAACCCTCAAATGTTGTGGCAAGTACTATTGGGTTGAGAATACTCTAATTACTAGAGAGTTTTTCATTGTTGGTTATAATAGATTGCTTGTCTATCATAAATTATAAAAGAGTTTTAGTATATGTTAGCATGAGTTCGATGCATCCATTGATGCTTATATGAACATATTTTGATGTTGGAATTTTGTGGTGATGTTATGCGATATTTATGAGCTGATTTAAGCATGATTTATACTTAGTTTGACTGTGTTCTAACTATTGTAAAACAACAAACATTTGGACATGGTTTCATAAAGCGGTTTTGCTATTGGCTGAGTACTTTAACTGGATGTATGGACTATATAGATGTCATATACATGTATGAGGATGTTTGTGGGATTTTTTGAGCTAAGATCTAAGATACATCTATTATTTTTGGAGCTTGGATATATTACCATTGACTATGGTAAATACACTTGGTTTATGTCTTGAGTAGTTGATGATATTTGCAGATACAACTTGCAGACCATGACAAGGTTTTGAAGATTGTGTGACGGCATTGTTATTGCCTAATTGAAAAGATATTGCATTGTCTTGAACTACTAAGTATTGCATTATGTCTAATGCAATAGGGACTGATAATATTACTCAGATTGTGGGGAAGAAGCTTGACAAGAAGAACTTCTCTTTTTATGAATTTCAAAATGCAATTTGTTTTATTGGAAGAGGCTACTAGGATCTTCGTATAGGAGACAAAGTTGAACTAAAACTCCTAGAGAGGAATTTGATTGTAGAGAAATTGAGAGCTCATAGGCAGTGGCTAGAAAGAGCTAGTAAAGTTTTGCATTGGTTTTTGCTATGCATCTTCGATGCAATGGCTATGCAGATTACTAGTTTTTAGAATCCAAAGGGTGCTTGGGACATTCTTATGAAGAATTATGCTAATGTTACTCATGCACAAAGATTTAGATAAAACAATAGTTCAATAATATAACAAGGAATGACAAGAGCATTCAAGCTTATACTACAAAGATTAAAACCATTGTAGATTGGATTGCATCTATTGGTTCCAAGGTTGAGGATAATGACATGATTATAGTCATCTTGAATGGTTTGGGAAAGGAATACAAAGCCTTTGACATATCGATCTATGTAAGAGAAAACCCTCTTGATTGGGATGAGTTACTTGCTTTATTGCTACATGAGGAAGTAAAGCTTGGCTTGAATACAGGTTTGAGTACCTCTAAGAGTAGGATACTATATTTTACTCTAGTTAGCGAGCTAGAGGTGGTAGAGCTCATGGAGCTTCTTGAGGCCATAGTGATACTCAAAATGCTTATGGATAACAACAATATATTACATGGTAGAATCAAAATGCGCAAGGCCCGAGAGGGTCTTGATCCTTTAGAGAGAGGGGGAGATCACCTAAAGACAGAGGTGGTTCTTGGTAGTCTCATGATGTTCAGTCCAATAGAGACAAAGATGGTCATTACTGTGGAAAGTATGGACACATAGCGAAGGAATTGCCATAAAAAGTAGTCTGACATGAAAGAAAAGGCAGATAGTACGGTAACTATGCATCCTCTAATAATACTCATAATATCGATAAGATAGATAAGTTGTTTGCTATGTAGCATGTATCAAACGATATGCCCAAGCAAGGCAAGATTGATGAAAAGTGGCATATAGACTCAGGGCCCACCCTTCATGACATCCCAATGCCTCTTGCCAGGTGTAGCCATATAATGTGCCACAACACCAACTGCAAAAGCAATATCTGGACAGGTGGCTATCATAAAACCATATTGGGAAATATGGGAATTTTCCATAAGTTTGGGACACATGGTCAAATATTTGGATTTGTCATAACTTGAACACTATAACTCCAAATCGAGTGCTCTATATCTCAATAGATTCCATTTTTCAAGCGCTTTCCAATGATAGGTCACATCATATGGTTTTGAGAAACTTATGGGCATGTTATCCGGGAGCCACCTTTTTAGTATTCAAAAAATGAGAATTGGGAGATTCCCAAACTCACTAATATTGTGTTTCATGGCATACATAAGAATACCCACTGTAGATGCATAGAAAATATTGGCCATCTCGGCCCTCTACTCATTTGTTTGCAGACAATTGGCCTGTGATACCTTCACATGAGAAAGAAATGGATAGCTAATAGGTTTTACATCGTGCATATGGAAGCATTCAAGGACTTTATGAATGTACTCTCTTTGTGATAGATAGAGTAGTCCTTGATGCTTATCATCTAGCTTATCACCATTCAACAACTCAAGAAAAAGTACAAGAGACACTCATAGATTTTTGTTTTGCACATGAATAAAGAGGTTGAAGATGAGTCCAAAAATTTAGCAAATCATCCATCTTTGAAAGCTCTTTTTGAGGAGTACAAGGATTTTTTGAATACCTACTTCATTGCCTCCTAAGAGAGTAGTCGATCATCCAATTGATTTGGAGCCCAACTCAAAGCCAATTAATAAGTCACCGTACATATTGTCCAAGTGTGAGCGTGAAGAAGTAGCCAAGAAAATCAAGGAGCTTCTTGAAATGGGATTCATTGAACCTAATTCTTTACCTTATGCATCTCCGATCTTGTTAGTGAAGAAGAAAGATAGATCTTTTAGGATGTGTATTGATAATACGGATCTAAACAAGATCACAGTAAAGAACAAGTACCCAATACCTAGAATTGATGATTTGCTTGATAAGCTCAAGGGGGCTAGATTCTTTACAAAGATTGACTTGAGTCAAGATATCATCAGATCCGTACGTGAGAGGGTGATGAAATCAAGAGTGCCTTTAGGACTGATCGAGGGCTATACCATTTTCTAGTGATGCCATTTGGGCTTACTGATGCTTTAGCTATCTTCCAGTGTTGGATGAACAAGATTTTGCAACCTTTCCTCATTTAGTTTGTCTTGGTCTTCTTTGATGACATTTTGATCTACAACAAGACTCTTCAGGACCATTTATCAATATGAGGAAGGTTTTTAATATATTGAGGCATCACAGACTCTTTGCTAAGGAGAAGAAATGCTCTTTCATGTAGATTGAGGTGGCATACTTGGGATATATTGTTAGTGAAAAAGGGATCCAGGTTGATCCCAAGAAGATGCAGTGTATAAAAGATTAGCCAACACCTACTACCACTACTTTATTTTTAGGGGTTTCTTGGTCTATCCTCATTTTATCGCTGATTCATTAAGCATTATGCAGCTATTGCATCTTCTTTGATTGACAGGTTGAAGAAGGAATCTTTCTTTTGGGATGCTCTTGCAGATAGTAGCTTCAACCAGTTAAAGGAACTCCTTACTTTTTCTCCCATTCTAGTATGCCCAGATTTTTCGAAGGATTTTACCATACAATGTGATGCCAATGGTCAAGGCATAGGGGATATTTTGTTGTAGGAGCATGGAGTGATTTCCTTTGAAAGTCTCAAACTCACAGATTAGGAAATGGCTATGAATTTCTACGACCAAGAAATGTTGAATAGACTGAGTCTCGGTTAGTTGAGAGGCATCACATGAAGAGATTGCTAAGATGTAGTCACTATCGGACTCCTCAGGTTGCATGATATTTATCTCCTCAATCTTTACAGTGGACTTTACAGGTATAATGCTGCGATCATTGGATTTCTCATGCAATTTTTCTTTTCCCTTTTCTTTGTGCTTGTCATCGCGTATCTTATGGCACTATGGCCATATGTGTCCTGTTTTCCCACACTAATGGCATGCAAGATCAGACTTACGTCCACAGGACTTGCTGCATCCACATGACTTAGACCGAGACTTTTGAGAGTCCTTCCCATGACAATCATTATCTTTCTTGCCACTTCTACCATCTCTAAAGGATAAAGCATATGAACTGCGGGAAGCATCATTGTTTTTTCTGTTAATTTCTTCAGTCACACTAAGAGCAGTCTCTACAGCAATTTCAGCCCATCAAGTTTGTTAGTATAGAAGACGGTGCAAAATACATCCCAAGACTTAGGTAAAGTGTCAAGCAGAAACAAAGGATATAGATTATCTTGAAACTCAATACCTTGTTGAAGCAGATTCTTCATGATAGAATGAAACTAGCTAAAGTGAGCAGACAATGGGTCCCCTCCTTCATGTGGAGATCCATCAATTGTTTAAGCCAATACATCTGTGAAGCAAGGCTTTGCTTTGCATAAAGTTCTTGAATCTTTTCCCATAGATTCCATGCACCCTAATCTTCATCTTCAACAACATTATTATGGACCTCTTCAGAGAGTGATAAAATGATAGTGGACTTGCATATTGCATCTAAATCAGCCTAGTCATCATCATCCATATTCTCGGGTTTAATATCTTTGTTTCTTAATAGCTTAATCTGCAATTTCTGTACCAAAACTTGCCATATTTGAGATTTCCAATAGCCGTAGTTGGTGCCATCCAACTTGGCAATGTTAAACAAAGCCATATCGTTGAGATGACCAGCCATAATGAGTCAAATAGAGGCAAACTATGCAAAAAATAGCATGTTTTAATTACCAGTAAACATGCCAAAACCACTACCAAAACAAGCTAAAAATAAGAGAATTTTCTAAAATGACCCGGTGTCCACCAAATAGTACCAAAAGTATATCAAAAGGACATGATTAAGCTCAGTAAATACATCATGGTCCACATAAAACAACTTGCTGTAATAAATGACATAAGTGAGTAAATGAGAGCAAACAGTGAGCTAATCGAGATCCAATGACAACATTGACTGTCAAGTCTAATCCTACATTAAGCGGGCATAACGAAGGCACTATGATAGCCAATGAACATGAGCCAAACACCCAAATGTGTCAAGAAAGTCTGTCAGTACAACCAATACATCCCCTAAGTAATAAGCAAGATGTATACACCATTGGAAAGACTTGACAAAGGTCGGTGTATGCTCAATAAAGATGGATCAAATCAACTCAAAAGCATCCAAGAGTAGACATGGAAGCATCTACCAAGCAAATATCATAGTCAAGGATGTTGATTCGGGTTTTTTACAAACCGAATTTCTACCACAAAATTTGGCCAAAACCCCTATCAAGAGCCTTACCATATCACTTTGGATTTACTCTTCAACCATTAGGTATGCTACATTATTGCTTCTTGGTTATGATAACTCTAGCAAGTGGGGGAACAAGTTCTTAGGAGGGATGTCAATGTAAAGGGTAAAAGGGATGGGTTTTGGAAATGGATTACACCTACGAGTTGAGTGAGTGCATAGATTTTTTCAAAGGACTAGCCTCTAACTACACGTGGGTTCCACCTGCATCACCAAGATTTGGAATCTATCACCATCATTAGAACACACCTCACCCTTGTACACAAGTCAATATCCACATCATGGTGTCATTTAGATCTTACACAAAAGCTTACAAGCATGGAGCCCCTGTGTCAAATACTTATATGTATTTATATATATATGAGGAACTAAAGTCAAAGTAGCTTTTGGAAGCCATTTTTTATAATTTTAATAAATTCCAAATGAAAGAAATTTTCAAGAAAATTCATGCGATGCTTGACTGATTTCAACCTCTCCACAAAGTTGTAGAAGAAAATGTTTTTAGATTCTTCATCGATTTGGAGTTACGAAGGCGTAGACTGTTGGCTACATGCAATTTTCTTCTTTCTTTCACCACATCAGCTTCCCATTTTAACCTTCTTGTAAATAAATCATAATAATGTGCTTTGGGCACCCACCTCTTGTAATCTAGCTCCCTTTCTCTAGCTTGTCTAACATCACCCTTGGCTTCTTACATGATGACCAAGGTGGGGACTTGTCCCATCCACTATTCTCTATATTTTCAAAGATGCTATACATAATCTAGGATTATGTTAATTAAAAATATTAGCTTAATCTAATCCCTCATGGAGGCTATATAAAGAGCCCATGGAGATATAAAAAAACACAATGACAAGCACATGAGAGCACTCTAGAACATCCTCATGCTAGTCCATCTCTTTGAGGTAAGCTATGAGTGAGTCTCTTTTATTATGTAGCATAATGGCAAGCTTCCTCTACCTCTTCTCCTCTTGTATCCCTCTCTTCTGCTTCTCATTCCATGAATGCATAATGGCAAGCTTCCTCTACCTCTTCTCCTCTTGTCTCCCTCTCTTCTCATCTTCTCATTCCATGAATGCATAATGGCAAGCTTCCTCTACCTCTTCTCCTCTCTCTCTCTCTCTCTCTCTCTCATATTTTAATATAGTGTCTAAATCATATGTACTCTCTTCTAATTATCCCTCTATATTCATACTTAAACTTATTAAGTAAGACTTGCCATATGCTCTATTGGTGGGAAATTCTCATTTTCTCATGTTATATATATGTTCATGGGAGAATTTAGGAGCCATCACCTCTCTTAACTTTCCATCATCTTCATTTCCATTAAGATGGGCTACAAATTCTCTCTTGTGAAGTTGTGTTTTTGGTTCTTTCCATTCTCTTTGAGGAAAGGGATGTCCTAGCCCATCCTCCCTAAAAAATCACCACTTATTAGCAGCTCCCAACAAATGCACCAAGTGTCAAATGGACCTAACACTAGCTCTAGGGCTCTAGCTAGATCTCCTATGCTTACCAAACCACCCTTACCAGCCTTGTGACTAGGAGCATCTGAAGGCTACACAGTGCTCTAAATAAATCATATGTTTGTATCGATTTATAGTCCAATGATTTTTCCCCCTCCTAACTCCAACATGACTAATACCTCATTGCACACATATATAGAGCACTCCCCAACCAATTGTTGTGGCTCCTACAATTATGTACACCTTGGGGATTGACCCTAAGAGGATGCACTGTTTAGAACATAAAACACAATCATAAAATTATCAACTCTTTTTTCAAACTACACATTTCAAGAGATATTTGTGTTTCCTCATTTAAATCAGCCCCCAAAGAAAATCATACTATCTTATAGCTCAGGGATCCTCACACTCTCATCCTTGGTCAATAGTTTTAGCAGTAAATTGCAATGTATCGAAGAGACTTTCTATTTCATGATACCATGTATAAGAATACAAATGCAAGGGGGATAATAAATTTTGATTTCATACAACAATGAAGACATAGTATAAAGTTTGAAGTATACATGCATAATACTCTTGGGATTCAAGTTAAACTTTAGTTTCCATGTATAGTAAGGGCTCGTTTGTACAATGTGTCGGTTGCCTAGTACAAGTTAGCAACTTGAGGTATCAAGAGAACCATGGAAGATGGGGTTTTCCTTATACGAGTAGCCTTATTGAACGTTTGGAGGATTTAATATAACGTGTCCAATTTTTTTTTCTATTTAAGTTTGTGTTTACAAAAGTAAAACCAGCTGAAACATTATTGAATATCAAACCAAGCCAACAATATTGCCAAGTGGCACCTACACGAGGGGTTAAGTGCCTTCAATGGTTCTCCCTTGTGTGTACATTGAAGGGTTGAGTGCCTTGAATGGTTCTTCGTTAATGTAGGGCATGTTTCTAAGAGCAAATATTGGGCAGATGGGGACACCTATCCCTTCTAAGCGTGAGACTTGTACATGTGAACATAGGTAAAGACATACATGGATGATACCATAATACTCATATCTCAAGTGCTAACATCTACATGCTTTGATTATTTTATGGAATTTCAATTATTAGTTAATTTATTATGGCTAGCTACATTTATTCAGTTAATTATTTTTCTAACATGATTTTTTGAATTTTTGACAACAAATTGATGTGTAGAGCAAGATGAATTGGATATGCATTATTCCAATCAATTCTTCATTAAAATATTTAAATAAATGCATAGTCTTTTATTCTCATGCGTGTGTACATCCTCTTTGTAAATATTATTGATATTTGAGATTCTAGGAGGTGTAGTGAAGATATTTAAGAAATATTTTATGGCTCTCAACAGTTATGGGTTATGCAACAAATTGTAACCATTAATTCAATTAACTCAAAACTCTTTTGTGAAAATAGTCATTGTAAAGGGCTTATCTTTGGACAAAGCACGATTCACCTTAATATTATAAGTACGACATGGAGGAGATACCCACTCTATATATGGGGAAAATTTGCACCCAACACTGTCGCTCAAATTAAATTTACTCTTCTTTTAGTCTATTTTGAGTTTTATGAGTCATACTATCAATTTTTATTAGAAAAAAGAGTAAGGGAGAGCTTCTTTGGTTCACTACTACATAGAAGTCTTGCATCAAATCTGCACAACTGTGGTATCAGAGGTCAGCTTGCATTTGCGGCTTCCAATCGCCTATCATTTTGTGTGAAGAGGCAAGCTCTTTGAAGCAATCGGGCTCTACGGTTCAATTGAGTGCATGGCTAGATTCCTAGGGCTTCAAAATCCCAAACCCCTCTATCTTTGCTCAGAAACTTTGCATTCAGGCCAAGATTGAAAAATTCAACCCCCCATTCCATGATGCCATTATTTTGTAAGTTTCAAGCAAAAGCAAGGTTAATAGAAGCTTAATCAAGCTCTTAATTTAATCATTATTTAAGCTTTAAGCTTATTAAATCTTGATTTTTGAATTCGAGGGGGGGGGAACTATTTTTGGCCGTCGATTGCACCATGCTCAAGTTTTTTAAAAAAAAGTTTTCTTAAGTAAAGGCTTAAAGCCTTGCTTAATTTTTCCTAACTTACCCAACTTTAAGCTTCTTGTAATATTTTTAGGCAATAAAAGTTAATTGGTTAGTTCAAAAGTTAGTTAGTCAATTAATAATTTAGTAAGGTTACTAACTAAAGTAAAAAAAATTAACTAACGTTAATAACTAACTAACATTAAAAATAAATAAATAAATAAAATCGAGAGTCGTAACTCGACATTTTTTCTGAACTAACAAGGACTGTAGCCACCCTTCATAGAAGTTACAATGTGAACAAGAGAGACGAGCTATATTAATAACTAATGTTAATGTGTATAGTAAGGATGGTCCAAAAATATTAGATTTTTGGACAAGACTAGAATATTTTAGATATTTTAGATATTATCCTTTAAAAAAAATATATGGAGATTTCTAGAACTGGATGTCATTTAAAAGAAAAGACAAGTGATGCATTAGTTAGTTTTGAAGATTTTATAAAAATAAAAAAAGAGAGAGATTGGCAAAATCATGTGCATCGCAATTGCAGTCTAGAGACATAAAACAACACTTCAAACAGAGAAAAGGAGGAGTGAACTGAGAGCTTTCTAATCAAGTGTCTTGGTTAGAGGAGACCCCGAGATGTTGCGAGAGAGAGGTAGAAGGTTATCCCTTCAAGAGGTTGTGAGAAGGAGCTGAGAGAGAGAGAGAGAGAGAGAGAGAGAGAGAGAGAGAGAGAGAGAGGGGAGGAAGTTAGCTCAATTCCCTTGTCTCGATCTTCAACTATGCCATATTCTCTTACGCTTTCTCATCTCGTATCTATTCCATCTTCCCTATCTCTCGAACCACTTGTGGATGATGGCTTCAAAGCGAAGAAGTGGAAAGATCATGGGAACCACCATAAGTGATCAAGCAACGGGTATTGCCAAAGATACGGGAGTTCCCGAGGTTGCCGATGTTGCCACTACCAACGAAACATCGGGTGTGGCTAATGCAAGCGCGAGTAAAGACAAAATTCCTAATGTCATCATGCTACCAATCCATGTTATTCATTACTAGATTATTATTTTGCTATATAAAATAATTACATAATATATTAGCTTCCATATTCTTCACTTACACGAATTGATAACTCATCTAAAAAACATATTAGTACAATCATAAACAATTAATCATTATAAATTGCACCTAGATTAATTGAGATTCTAAGTCGTAAAATCATGTTAGAACTAATGGCCAAAGGTTATTGTACATATGTCTTTATGCGCATTCGATATAGTTATGATCAAATGCGACAAGGTTAAGAGTTGAGTAACACTTGTTATAGAAACTGATTGTCTATTTAAGAGTCCTATAAGTCATCTCGTTGAGTTATTGGCACAATATATTTCTTTAAGGAATTTTGCTTATGTTGGGTAAGATAGCCCAAATGGAAAATTCATGCCTTGCTTAACATGTTATAAGAAATGTACTCAATACTTCTTTATGGGGAGGAGAATCCTCATTAGAATGTAAGGTTACCTTAGGATAAGGTCTACCTTGGCTATGTGAAGCTGTGAATTGCATGATGGTGTGATTATCGTTGCATCATTTGATATACATTTGAAAGAACTATTTGTGTTTGCTAGAATCTAGATCTTTGATTGAAATTATTGTCAAATAGAATAAAAGGAAGGATTGCACCAGGCTACCCCCAAGCTAGTGGCGAGACCCTAATCCAAGGGGGTCATGATTATCGCTACGAGAGGCTTGGACTGGCTCTGTAGGCGCGAAAGGTTTGTTAGTAGGGATAATCTTGGGCAATAGGAAATGTAGGTGCCAGAGGGGACTCTGGCAATAAATCCTACATTGTTCCCAGAATGTGACGAGCCCCTTCATGACCCAGGATGGGATCCTAGAACCCTAAATACTAGTTATGAGGGTTGAATCTTGGTGGATAGAATACCCTCGTGGAATTATGTGTATCTTCCACTGGGTCGAAAAGATGAAAATCGTAACAAGCTTCCAATATAATAAATAAGTTTGCTTTACTGTTCGAATTGTATGCATGTCGATGAGATAAATTATGTGAAAACACAATATTAGTGAGTTTGGGAATCTCCCAATTTCCCTTTTCTGAATACTAAAAAGGTGGCACTCGGATAACATGCCATAAGTTTCTCAAAACCATATGATGTGACAAATCCAAAGATTTGATCACATGTCCCAAACTTGTGGGAAATTCCCATATTCCCCAATATGGTGTTTGAAGGAACTTGTGACTTAATGGACTAATTAAGGAAGTTGGTTGTATATGTTCCAATAAATGTGTTGTAGGTAATTAAAAAACTAAAGATGATCCCGTCATCAAAGGAAAGCGGATGGGCGTAACCCCCGACGAGTCCGTCCAATGGTAGGGTGGTCCCGGTTAGCTGGGAGCTTTTCTAAATTGGCAATAGAAATAGGAAAATGGTAAATTGACCAACTAGTCATTAGGTAGAACTGACTTGCATTGTTTTAGGGGGTTGGAATGGGATTTTTTATTATGGGTAGTAGGGTTGATGTACTGCTCACGTACTGCACTCCCCTCCGCTCACGTACTGCACTCCTCTCCCATTCTCTTTGAACCAAGTGCAATGGCAACTCCACTTCAGATCGAGTAATCCTGTAAAAGTGGGACTCGAAATTACTGACGCTCGCTAGTTGCTAGGAGACCCATTTGATTTTGGGAACCCAAAACTTTAGGTTGATCCTAGTGGGTTTGGCCAGAACTCTCTTGTTGCAAAGTAGACTCAGTAAGGCCTAAGTGACAAACCCCATGATGTTCCAAGGGAGCACCGGCTGGCATCATTTTCGAAAAACCTATAGATGGGCTACTAAAAGGTGTGCCGTGGATTGAGACTAGCAGGCACCTCAAACTTCTTTACTCTAAGTCACTTATTACAAACTATCTAGATAAGCTTAAATCATCTCTGACTTCTAACCTCTAAGAGGTGATTCCCGCACAATCATTCTAGATTGCAAAATCTCATCAAAATATCATAAAAATTTCTCATCTTCCTTGTCTATTCCATCTTATTATTTTGCCAAGAAGCCACTCTTTATTTTGGTGCTTACATACCAAAGCTTTATTATTACAAGAGAAGTGTTTCTTCAAGGTGTCTTTATTATTTGGATATCTTTATCAAGCTATCCATAGTCATTATGCCTCATGAAGGCCAATTCATCATTGCAAATTTTGATTCCACATCACCACTTTCTAAACCAACCATGGAGCAACACATGGATTTATTGGCAATGCAGCTAGAAGAAAAGCGACAACATCAAGCCCAACTGGAGCAAGAGCTGCGATCTCTCAAGTGTCTGTCCTCTCAAATTTCTTCTGACAATGACACTATGGTCTGTACCATCAATGCTACCCTTGAAGCACAATCCAACCACAAAGAGGCAAAGATAAGAAAACGAACCTTTAAATTAATACTTACAATTGTATTAAGATGACCATAAGGTTCTCTCTTGGCTAAGCCAATTCGACTCATATTTTGTCATGCTGAAAATGATAAAATCAAGTGTGCTTCACATTATTTTATCGACAAAGCTTCTTTATGGTGGGATGTCACATGCAAGAGCACTGATCGTCCTCTTACGTGGAAAGAATTTTGTAATAAGGTTCTCATTAATTTTCTTTCTACCCAACCGGAGCTTGGCATGCAACAACAATGGGATGTCTTTATGCAATGAGAGAGAGAGACTATTCCTTAGTACATTGAAAGATTTTGGAATACTTTGCTACAACTTCAAATGGTTGAGCCCGTAGTAGCTGAATGGACTTTTAAAAGAAAGTATATGTCCAAACTTCTTCCCTTTTTCCAAGCTGAAGTCAACATGTTTAAACTTAAAACATTGGAAGAGGATATCTCTTTGGCACACGATGTTGAAAAGAAACTAATTAAAGATCGAAGATTTCTTCCAATATCCACGAGAAATAATATGGGTAACCAAAATTCTCATTTTAATTCTTTTTGTGCTTCCAACTTTCAATTTGAAAAGAATCATCCTAATTTTCGACCTTGGATAATAAATTTTTATAATAATGCAACCCAGTCTAATCCTAAAATTTCTCCTATGTCTATTACTAAGCTATTTGAACCTAAAAATATCAATCCAAGTGTCTCAAATACCAATTACAAGAATGTAATTTGTTACAAATGTAATCATTTTGGCCATATTGCGAGTCATTGTCATATGGGTAACATTCATGATTGGAAAAATCCCATTGCATATCCAAATTATCTTGGAGCTGACAAAGCAACTGAAGACCTTAAAGCGATGCCTAATTTTGATGAAGCTACGCTTATAGGAGAAAACTCTAACAACATTGACAAACCTACTAGTAAAATTTCTATCCATGCTTTATTGAAAATGAGATGTAAACTCCATAATTACGAAATGACTGTTTTGCATGATGATAGAATTACACATGACTTTGTGTTAGAAAAGGTAGTCAGAAATTGCAACTTAAAACTGTTCCGTCTACTTATAAAATTAAGGCTGCATTTTTAAAGCAACGATATAATGGAACTAAAGAAGTACATGGATTGAAAAAGTGCATTGGACCTTATAGATTTTTTTTTTCTAGTAGCACTATTATAATCCATTGATGTTATTTTAGGTGTGCCTTGGAAACATCAATTTAATCCTAATATTGATTATGACACACATTTCATGCATATTCAACACCAAGGAAAAACTCTTTTTCTTGAAGGACTAACAGATATCGAGTTATACATTAATTAGCCATACTTAGGCAAATCGTGCCATTCAAAAACAATCTAAAGCTTTTCTTGTATTACTTAATGAAGTGGAAGCTGTTAATTCTAAGTTAACCATAAGACAGTAAAATTTTATTAATAAATTTTCTAATTGTTTTTCTTAAGATTTGCCTCTTCAACTTCCTCCATCACAACCCGAGGATCATCAAATTTACCTCTTACCTAGAAGTCAACCTCCCTGTAGAGCTTCGTATCGCTTGCCACAATCAGGTAGAACACAAAGAATCCAAAAACAAGTTGAATAAATATTAAATAGAAAATTGATCCGATCTAGCAATTCACCTTTTGGAGCTCTCGTTCTTTTAGTAAAGAAAAATAATAAAAACTACCGAATGTGCATAGAGTATAGAGCTCTAAATAAAATTATTGTTGAAAATTGATATCCAATTCCTCGTGTGGGATGATCTGTTAGAAAAATTGCAAGGTGCTACTATGTTGAGCAAAATTGATCTTAATTTTGGTTATCATCAAGTATACATGGCTATCCCTAACATTTACAAAATTGCATTTAGGACCCAATTTGGTCATTATGAATTTTTAGTAATGCCCTTCAGTCTTACTAATGCACCTGTCACTTTGAGTAGAATGATGAATCGAATCTTTTTTAATTTTTAGCATTGTGTTATTGTATTTTTCGATGATATCCTTATGTAGTAAAACTGAAACTAGAGAACATGAGTATAATTTATCTTTAGTCTTTGGTTTACTAAAACAAAATCATCTTGTTGCTAAACAAGAAAAGAGTACTTTCTTTCAAACAATAATTGAATACTTAGGTTTCTGCTAAAGGAATTCAAGTTGATCCATGCAAAATTGAGATTATTAATACATGGTCTACACCCAAAAATGTGCATGAAGTCTACTCATTTTTAGATTTAGCTGGTTTTTATTGTAAATTTATTGAAAAACTTTAATTACTTTCTTTTTCATTAACTATATTATTAAAGAAAGGTCTTATATTTCATTGGGGTGATAACCAACAACGATCTTTTGATTTACTAAAGCATGCATTATCTCACACACCTATTTTACAACTTTCTGATTTCAATTGACCATTCTTCTTAGTCATTTTTCTTGACGCTAGTAGTTCTGGCATTGGTGCTATATTGATGCAAGATGATTATCCAATTGCATACTTTAGTTGTAAATTGAAACCTTTTGAACTTAAGTGTAGTACATATGAAAATGAACTTTTAGCTATAGTACATGCATTATGAATGTGGAAACATTATTTAATGGATTAAGAATTTATGACTAAGACAAATCAAGAAAGTATCAAAAACCTTCTTTCTCAATCACAAATTTCTAATAGGCATATGCAATGGGTATCTTTCATTCAGTATTTTCATCCTTTAATCCATTATTAGCTTGGTAAAGAAAATATTAGAGCTGATGCATTAAGTTGTAGACCATCTATCAATACACACAATACTTATCCTTGCTATCTTGTAAAAGTTCAAAACCATCATGTTGAGGAATCTCAATAGATCACTACTCGTTCTTTGCATGATTACGCATATTTATAGACTCCACATCTAGCCAATAGAAATTGAGGACAATTGCTATCCCACCCCAGGGGTATGTTACCAGGTGGCACCTACACGAGGGGATGAGCACCTACAATGGTTCTCCCTTGTGTGCACATTAATGGGTTGTTGTGGGGCACGTTCCCAAGAGCGAATCTTGGGCGGAAGGCTAATGGGGATGCCTATCCCTTCTAAGCATAAGCCTTGCAAGTGTGAGTGCGAGGGGTGAAGCCATACGTGGGTGATACCACAATATTCACATCTCAAGTACTAACATCTACGTGATTTGATTATTTTATGAAGCTCCAATGATTAGTTAATTTACTATGGTTATTTACATTTATTTAGTTACTTATTTTTCTAACATAATTTTTTGAATTTTTGACAATTGATGTGTAGAGCAAGATGAATTGGACATAGATGGTAAGCACAATTTATTCCAAAGACTTCTTAATTAAAATATTTAAATAAATGCACAACCATTTACTCTTAGGTGTGCGTACATCCTCTTTGTAAAAATTTATTGATATTTAAGATTCTATGAGATATATTGAATATATTTTAGAAATATTTTATGACTGTCAGCACAGTTGTGGGTTGTGCAACTGATTGTAACTATTGATTCGGTTAACTCAAACTCTTTTGAAAAAAGAATGATTGTAAAGGGCATATCTTTGGACAAACCAATATTCACTTTAATATTATAAATATGGCATGGAGGAGATACCCACTCCATGTACAAGAGGAAATTGCACCCAATAGTCTGGCACTCAAATTCATTTTACATTTCTTTTAGTCTATTTTGAGTTTTATGAGTCATGCTATCAATTTTTATAAGAAAAGAGAGTAAGGGAGAGCTTCTTTGGTTCACTACATGCAAGTCTTGCATTCAATCTCTGCGCAACAAATAATATGTTTTGTTTGAGATTATCTTTATGAAGTTATCTTGTTTTTATTTGAGTTTTAATTCATTAAGATATTATAATGCACATTGTATATGAAATTATCTTTTTGAAGTATAGTAATCATATTCTATATATTTATTATCTTTTTGGAGTATTATCATCCACATTGTATATGTTCTCGGGGGGTTCACTATATATATATTCTCTATATAACGTGCATTCATGACCTATTTATAAATATCCTAATCTGTGAATTTTTCTTGAATAAAATACAACCCTTTTCTATTCAATCTATAAGTAACCTCTTTATATGACACCCTTCTGTATGTAAAAAATGTATAAAATTGGTGTTTTAAAAACCCCTTATTTTGAACTCACATTATATATACATATATTCATGAGTGACCCCCCTCCTCCCCCCCCCCCCCCCCCCCCCCCCGAGTATATGTTTGTCTTTTCAATGTGTCCAAATAGATTGCTTTAAAATGACCAAGAAAATAAAGGCAATAGTTTTAAAAGAGCCATCTACAATAAACTTTGCATCCTTGGATGTAAGGAGTTGGTACATTGATATATTCAACCCTTCTAGTGAATTTCTCAAAAAGCCTCATTCATATTGGATCATGTGGATGATGAGCTGAGTTGGGATAATATTGGACAAGCAAAGAAAGTTGCTTCTAGAAGGCTTAGAAGTCAAGAGGAGTTGTCTTGCCTTGATGTGAGTGTCAACAAATTCATTTATCAAGTACTCCTTGATTTATATGAGGTTCAAAAAATGCAACAAGATGGTGATGATACAATGTTTACTAGGAGACGGGAACTCACATACAAAGGTGAGATACTGGCCATAAGGGAACTTGACCTATTATCATCCTTCTGACTTGGATATTTGATTTGATCCAATCAATGCATATTTCTTGCAATTTACCATATATACTTTCCACAATCATGAATTTTCAACACAACTCTTCCTAGCTATTACATTTTTTCTTAGCAAATGTGTTGAATATGGGAAGTAGCTTCACCTACACAATCCTATCTTGCTTGATCCATTTTATCCTATCAACTATTTCAATCCTACATGAATCCATTGTATCCTTTGAAATTAATATCTTTTTTTTGCATAATCTCTCTCTATAACATTCATATATATTTGTCTAATAATCTAATCAGATAATGAAATGTACTTATCATTGTTTTCTTTCCCATCTAGTTTCCCTTCCATTACATTGTCCAAGATCTTGAGCCATATCTTATAGATATTTTCTTCACGCATAAGCATATGGGAAAACCTTTATTGAAAGCCTTGGTCAATGCTCATTTTAGCAATACTAACAAGTTGTCACATTGACATAAGTACAAGGACCAATTTGTTTTTTACAAAAGCTATACAAATGAGAAACTATAGATCAATCAAACTAGTTGGAAGAATGACTAGAGATACATCACATTTTTGGCAACTTTCAATGGACTTAGTCACACATGGTGTAGTTTTTGAAGGTCTTCCATAGGTTATCCAATGGGATTTTAAGTGCTCTAAAGTACTCTTATAAGGTTGTTTCTCTAGGTGCTCCTACATTTCTTCATTTTAGCAAGATGGATATGGCCACCAAAACCTTTGGAGGGGCATCCACAACACTACGTGAAATTTGCCTAACATAATGTTACTTAATGATCTCATTTTGATGAAAATTCACTTTCATAAGTATTCTTGTTCCATAAATTGGGTACTGCCTACCCAAGATGTAGTAGTAATAGTTACCTAATCTCTCCTCTTTTGACAATTCCCTTGGCCATAGAACAATCTCCCCATGATTATCCTTATATATGGGCATCAAATATGCACGGAAGGAAGTTGGAGTGGGCTTTGATTGAAACTTGGTTAGCATATAATTTACATGACATGCTCCTTTGGCCTACAAATATAGTGTGTGGAGCTTCCCTATATTTGACTATGGGAATAGAGTATTTCTTGTCTATTCCAAATGGAAAGCATTCTACATATGCATTTAGTCTCAGGGCCCTTGACTTCTATTTGAGATTTGTAACTTGTCTCTCATAAATCTCTAGTATTGATAAAGGCTCTTGTTCCTTTATTGGATCTAGTGGATCAATTGGAATGATTGATACAAGTGCTAGTTGTCCTTCTTTTAATGATTGCCCTTTTTGTGTTAATATCTTGGTCTCTATAGATACAATCTATTTCTTTTGTGAGGTTGTCTTTTTTGTACTATCAAATGCTTTGACTCAGCAAGTGTTGATATGGAGGGTGATTTTTTTTAGAGAAAAACTTTTCCTCAAAAATTCTATCTTTGGGCATGTGTATAATTGGCCAATGTACTTCAAAGATGTCATGGGATTTCCAAATGTATTTCAAGTTCTTTGAGGCACTCATGAATGTTGTAGAGCATATCATTATTCTTGGCTTCATGAAAATGGAGAGCTTTGGGTTGATGCAACGAGCCTTGAAATGAGGATCTTGGAAGCATAAGATCTTTGGGACGGCGAGCACAATAGATCATACACCATTCAAGCATGTTCGTGACATTATATCAATGCTTGTCTTTATTGCAGAGGAACATGAATATGGGTTTTGATACATATTTGAGTGTTTTGAATGAATATAAACTAGATCTTAATATTTACAATCTAGTGGAAGGCAACCTCCAATTATAGAAGAAGACACACTTGATCTATACATGCATAAGCAAATTTTGTAAGATTGAAGACTACATCATGGATGCTTATCTAATGGATATATAGCAAGGATAGTCCTAGAAATTCAAAGACCTATGATATGTTTGGTAAAAACACCAAAATTCAATGACTATTCAAAGAGAGGGGAAGAAATATAAGAATGAAATCCATGAATAGAGAGCAATGTACTCCCTCTTCTTCCATTATTCATTCATTGTGTAACACACCAAAAGTCTTAGTCTAAGTCAGATATACAATGTGTGAAGGTAGGTCACTAACTGACCAAACACCTCTATCCCTAACCAACTCAATATTATGCAACACATCACTCATAACAACTAGCTATAGCTATACTAAGTAGAGTCGGTGTCACTACCACTAATGAGCTTCATTGTCAACAATGACAAGCTACACAAAACATTGATGGCATGGGTGGAAACTAAACCAAACAAAAGAGTTTGGGTAGGACTATCAGAGGAGGTTCAAACAAAAGAAAAGGCCACAAGCAATAAGGCTTATACAAGTGAGAAATGAAAACAAACTCCAAAACCAGGACTTGCACAAATGATTTAGAAGGTGCGACAAACCTTGTAGCCCAGGAGGATGATATGGATATAGAGTAGATCTATATTTTGTAATGATTTTATAAAAAAAATTATGAATCTTATATACCCAAAAAAAGGGTGATTTATATATTCTTTTTATGTGTTTTAGATATGAAACTTTAATGGATTTGTGTCTTCTTTTTTATGTGTTGATTGTTCTCGTGTTTTAGAAATGTTCCTTTATTAAATAGTAGATCAAGATCAATATTAAACTACTAAATCAAGATAATTTTTCTAGCTTAAAAATTGACATGCATATGCAACAAATACAAAGAAGAAATCAATTTGGCTATCAATATAGTTACATGCCTAGTAGGAGGTTAACATAACTCATTAGTTTTTCTATCAAAAGAAATAAGATTGGCCCTATGTTCACAAATATTTTGATTTAAGAGTGGTCACATACCCAACCCCAACTCAGAAGGGAGCTCCTTTAGATCTTAGGGGGAGTTTGATTAGGTTTAGAAATATATCCAAGTTCAAGATAAAATTAAGTTTAAAGAAATAGCTTGATCTTGGAGGGATGTTAAAGTGTAGCATACTACTATAGGTTCAAATGCATGCCCGAGCTCTATCTCCTTAAGAGTTGGAACCAAAGAGATAATTTCTACAAGAGTGCAAAGCTATTTCTCGAAGAGAAATTGAAGAGAGATGTTTAATATATGCTCAAGGACATAGAACAAATCTTGAGCACATGGTCATAGCATAAAGCTTGAGCACATGGCCAAGCTCAATGATGGCAAGAATATTTCAATGAGGGATTTGCTCTAAGCTTGAGCACATGCTCAAGGTGCCTCCTTAAGGCTTGGGACCAAGGAGAGAGTTGCTATAAAATTGAGTATATGGTCAAACAACACATTAAAGAGAAAGACTTTGACACATGGCTAAGCTTTGACTTCACAAACAAATCTCCAAGAGAGGGCTGCTACAAACTTGGGCAAAGACCTCAAAAAAGTATCTCAAAAAAAGAGTTGGCCAATCTCATCTTAAATGAAGCTTCATTATTCTCATGGATTTTATGAAAGCCTAATCTTATAGTAGGAAGAGTCAACCTCAAAAGAGAGTATGATTGAGATTGGGAACGTGGCGAAGCTAAATGAGAGCCTCTTTGGTTAAATTATAGATTTTCTTATCATGATGTACCATATTATATGTAATTTTACTTACATATACAACTTGATATAATAATTTAAAAGATAAATATTAAGTTAATTTTGGAATATTAAAGTCTTGTATTGTGCATAATATAAGTGATTATATGAGTTCAACTATCCAATCCATTGTGATCTTTACTAATCTTTCAATTGAGCAAGATATAAGATAGAAACACCAAGTGTTTCCAATATTGAGATGCAAATAGAAGTGTTATCAAAGAAAAGGATGATGATATGCTTATGGGAAATTTGCTCCCCTATCTTCTTATGTTGAATTATATGTCTAATGTGTGAAGTGTCATTACAAGCACTCGATATGAGCAGATACCTCTATTTGAAGGGCACAATTGGTACACCCAAGTTAGAGGAGTCATGAGTTAGTGGGATGATATGAATACAAGATGGTATAATCAAAATTTTCACATGAAGATATTGTCTCCTATAAAAAAATCTACAAAATAAAAGTACAAGTCTAGATACAGCCGATCAACACATTTTGCAAGTTCTTCAAAAAGAAGAATATAGAATTCCTAGATTGAAACCAACTAAGTTGATTCAACTAGCAAACAGGTTGGGTTACAAAAAGAGAAGTAGGATGAATGCAAGGGTTGCGTTTTTTTTTTGGAAAGATTGCTATACCAATATGGATTTTTAAAAAGTAATCGTGTGAGTATATGTGTGTATAACAAGTTAAAATCTTATAAAATCTCTATACTTTTGCAAATAGTATTAACTATATCATTTTCATGTTGTGTTTTCAACTGATACTACTAATACATCCCAATATTAATGAGAAAAAATCTCATGTTATAAGGCATTGTCAAACCTCTTATGGAATCAAGCAACGTGTAGATGCTTGGTATAATTTGTTTATAGAATCATGCCAATGATCCACTTTTATAGCTCATATTATGCTATAATTGAATAGTATGTTTTGAACAATGGCTACATGCCATATTGTTATTAATGATGGTATAGATTCTCATTGTATTGGTTCCCTTTCTATTTCCTTTATGTCTTTCATCAATCATTAGTGGGTTAAATTATTATTACATGATAAGGGGTTGTACAATTTTCTATATAAGTCATGTACACAATCATTAGAAATTTTGGTTGAGATAATAGGCCCATGTATGTATCCACCATGTGTGTTTTTGGTTGAGATCTAAGCTCGTTTATACTTTGATAATGTTTATGTATGCTTGGAGACCAAACTATATTAATATAGTATTGACATAAATTTCTTCCTTCCTAGGCATGAGTCTTTGATAGTGTTGATACAAGCTTAAGCACATCCTCAAGCTCTATCTCATAGACATCTCAATGACAAAGGAAAAACTACCACGCTACACTCAAAGATAGAGGTTCTCCCCCATAACAATAGAGTTAATATAAGCTTGAGCACATGCTAAAGCTCATTTCCAAAGACATCATCTCGGGATCAAAAACAAGCCTAACATTGGCTCTAAGGCTCTAGCCAGGCCTCTATACTCAAGCAAAATACCCCACGGCCTCACGACCAAGAGTATCCAGAGGCTACACACACTGATCTAGCTTAAACATGTGTTTGTATTGTTTATAGTCCAATGGATCCCTTTCCAACTCCTCATAGGGAGTACCCACATAGATCATATCACATACACAAGGCTCCCCTCGACTAACTGCCGTGGTCTACTTCGGCTCTCCTACACCTCAAGGATTGGCCCGCAGATGCAGTGGGAAGTCAATTCAATTTATTCACAATGGACTTATTCATAAAAGTGTGTGTACTACCACTATCTATTAGGATAAACACATCCCTCCCATGAATATTTTCCTTCATACAAAGTGTATTGGGACTCTTAGATCCTGTCCAAGCATCCATGAAAATGGAACAATTAGTGGCAACAAAAACGGCTCATCATGAATTTCTCATGGATCAAAAGGAACAGCATCGCCTGAATCAAAAGGAAAAGTATTTGCAGGATCATAAAAGTATTCTTGCCTATCCAGCCACTCCCACGAGAATCGACCTAAGTTTTTTTGGTTAAATCTATTACTAGCGACTAATTAGTATTAGCTGATTCTAAAGTGATGCGAATAAGGATTTCTAGTTTCTAATGGTCCATCAAGTGCAATTTTTATTCCTCAAGAAAGCTCTCGGTTTACTGAGACTACCCAGTCTCATAGGTCTAGATCCATCGAGGATCCACCATCCTTCCACTTTCCTTGAGAGAGTAGTTTTAGTTATCTAATTACCTACCACTTTAGGTGCCACATATAAAATAGCTTCTTTGAATTATCTCATGATACAAATTCATTACACGCCCTTAATTCATGCCCGGGGAGGTCAGTCATAAATATATATATGTCTCATGTGGGTTCAACATAAAGGATTTTTAAAATACCATTTTTTCACATTTTTTACATACAAAATGGTCTCATATAAAGGGGTTACTTATAGATTGAATATAAACAGTTTATGTTTTATTAAGGGACAATTCAAAGATAAGGATATTTATAAATAGGCCTTGAATGCACATGATGTAGAGGGTATATATATAGTGAATTATCCAAGAATTCATGACACAAAAGTAGAGTAAAGAAATTCCTTCTTAATAGTTCCTTTTAGAAAAATGACATTTTACAAATATTTTCTTGTTTGAAGGTATTATTCTCTTCAAGTTCCGTTTCCCAACTAGTATTGGAACTTCCAAACACATTCTGAAAAGTGAAGGGTAGTTGGTAGTTTCTAAGAGCCTAAGGAGTTTATGACAAGAGCCCCCTGGTATCCTCACCTCCTTCTGTTGACTAGAGTTCCCTATGACAAAACCTTTCCCATCATGATTGGTCTAAATACACTAATGTGAAACAAAAAAAAGGAAAAACCCCTTGGAGTAGGTTTTATTCATGCTTGCCTTGGGGAGGTCTAGCGCCATCAAGAACACGGCATGAGTCAGTGTCCTGTGTTCAACGAAATACTGCCTCAGTCAGCGATCTATACTCAATCATCCATCTTTTAGCCAAATGATTTTAGGAAAGATCAATATCTAGCTTACAATCACAAACATCTAATTTCAAATGCATTATACATAAACTTTTAACAAGTTTATTTCCAAGACAAATATTTTCTTTCCAAAAATAATAACATCGAGGCAAATTAGTATAAGTGGCAAAATAACTTCGAGACAAATTAGCATAAGTGGCAACGTAACTTCAAGATAATTCAGCATAAGTGGAAAAATAACTTCAGAAGTGGCAAGATAAGTTCAAGACAATTCAGCATAAGTGGCAAAATAACTTCGAGACAAATCAACATAAGTGGCAATACCTTTCAATAGTCTTCTTGGACTTTCTCTTCCTTGGGGATTAGTTTGGACTGAATTTAAGCAAGAATTTCATACTTGAGGGTAAGTCCCTTGGAGTTTCGTGGATCTTTGCCTGCAATAAAAGAAAATATTGGTTAGTTTAATTACGAACAATATCATTTGGCAATTGCATCTCAAGGTCTCTTATATACTGAGGATTAGCATTCGTGATTACCCATCATAGATTTTGTTTGATCAAAAAAAAAAAAAAAGTATTAAATCTTTTAGGGATGTAGTACCTTCCTCGTACTTGCTTAGTTTCATCTTGTACAAACCCAAGTTATGCCTTGGAATTCATGGTTAAGAATTTCACAAAGAAAGTATATGTAGGAGTCGAAATAAAATCTTATTTTATGCACACAGTTTCTGTTGCTTGTTCACGGATAAAGGTCTACTAGCTGTTTTTATTTCAGAAAAATAGTACTTGAAGATCCATGACGGGTGCTTGGTTGATGGTGTTTGTGGCTTCATTTGTGATTCCAATACTCGCCAATCCATTTGTAGTAATTGTATCCGCAGCATTATTAGCAGCTCTCCTATCTCAGCGACCTTTGTAGCTTTCTTCTTCGGGGCCATGATCTTTAATTATGAGATCGCAAAAAGGAAAATTTAGCGAAGGAGCTTGGGGGTAATTAGATTGATAGAATTTTGATTGACGGGGGGAAAAAAGAAATAACCAAGAATTTCAAGAAATCGAGAAGAGTCTTGATTCCACAGGGGGAAATAGGATAGAAGGGATGGAGGAATTGAATTTGAGAGCTTGCGGAGTATCCTCCTTATCTTCTTGATGAGGAATTCCAGTGCTCATGCTTCTCTTGCTCCACTCCCTCTTGCTCTATACTCCTTAGAAAGGCCTCTCCCCTCTTGCTCTGATTGCTCTCAACGGTTTCCCATGCCTCTTATTATAAATAAATTAGAGAAGAAGGGTTGTGACTAAGAAGAAGAGATCTTTATGGAGGGAATCTTGGCAAAATCAACAATCTAAAGCTTCCAAGGTGCAATCTGATGCTCAAATTGCAAATCTGATGGTTCTGTTGGCTCCGAAAGGCTGGTAAAACCCAATGACATCTAATCAAAATTCTTCTAGATCACTCCTTCTTCTCCACATTCTTTGAGTGTTGTTTACTGCCTGTAAACTATGATCGCAACGTATGCGATTTCACCAATCCTTCTTTTTACATTAAATCTCCAAAACTGTTTGAAAAAGCCACTTGTTTTTTTACATGACATCTTGTTCTAGAAGTTTTCATAGCTTTTTAGGATATTTACAATAAATAATATCCAAAATATTAAAAAAAGCTAGTTTTGTCCAAAAATCTAGTATTTTTGGACCATCCATACTATGGACACTGACAATAATGAGAGTAATATGGCTGATAACTCTCGTTCTCATGCGGTAACTTCCATGAGGGGTGGCTACAGTTCTTGTCAATCCGAAAAAATATCGGGTTATGATCCTCGGGTCTTTTTGCTCGAGGTATTCTCTATTTAATGATTTTAGAGTTCTTCAAGTCCATTTTGCGAGAAGTCGGGAAGATTTTAAATCAAAGTCGGGATATCACATCTTCTCCCCCTTAGAGGAATCGAGATGTCCTCATCTTGAATGAAACTAGGAAAATTGGTTACATAGTGACTCATGGTCAGAAGGGTTACAAATTCTATGATCCGGTGAGACTAAGGAAGTTTACATTAGTAGGGATGTCAGATTCAGTGAGTATGAATCATGGTACAAGCCTAAGATTGCAGTGGACTTGGATTTTTATGAGAGTAGTGATGATGATGCTCATGGAAAGAAAACTTCAGCAAATGGTAAGTTTGGAAAACTGTAGTCCATGGACTGGCAGGTTGAGGAGTTCACAAAAGAGTGCAAAAATTGCAAAAGGCAAGAGGCCTATGGCTGAGAGTTCAAAGGATGAATCTATCGATGATGAGTATGCCATTCCTCATGTAAAAACTTTGGGTACTAGAAGTGCTAGAAAATATGTGCCACCACATGCAAGAGTAGTTGAGACTCTAAGTAGCGCACCTCAGTTGAGGAGATCAGAAAGGGTTAGATATCCTGTTGATAGATTGACATATAATCGGTTCATGAAGATGCATTATGCTTATATGGTTTCTTATATATAGCATGTGGAACCTACTTGCTTTGATGAAGCAGTGGAAAGCAAAGAATGGAGACAAGCTATGGATGAGGAGATGGGTGCATTGAAGAAAAACAAGACTTGGGATTTAGTGCAGTTACCTCAAGGAAAGAAATCAATCGGTTGCAACTAGGTGTAAAAAGTCAAGTGCAAATCAGATGGTTCTCTAGAAAGGTATAAAGTGAAGCCAGTTGCAAAGGGTTATGCACAAACATATGGATTGGATTATGAGGAGACATTCAGTCTAGTGGCAAAGATGACTATAGTGAGATCAGTGATTGCATTGGCTTCTATATATGGCTAGAAATTGTATCAAATGGATGTGAAAAATGCATTCTTGAATGGAAATTTATAAGAGGAAGTGTACATGGATAAGCATGAAGGGTATGTTAATCCTAAATAACCGCATCATGTATGCAAGTTGAAGAAGGCATTGTATGGACTAAAGCAAGCACCAAGAGCTTGGTGTGAGAGGATTAGTTGATTCTTGTGAAGCATGGGATTTCAGTAGAGTATGGATGATTACTCACTCTATGTGAAACGTATAAAATATGGTATGGTTGTGATTTTCATCTATGTTGATGACCTCATTATTACAGGTACACTTGAGAGCGAGATTATTGAAGCTAAGTATGGTCTTCATAAGGAATTTGACATAAAGAGCTTGGTTTGTTGAGATATTTTTTGGGCATGGAGGTCATTGATACACCTCATGGTATTTGGCTGGTACAAAGATAATATTCTCTAGAGATGTTGGAGAAGTATGGGATGACATTATGTAAGCCAGAGGATACTCCCTTGGATCAGAACATCAAAATGATTGATGATGGGCAATATGTAGGCTAAAATCTGATGTTTATGATGCGCTTTGTATATAGGACACATTTGGTTTTAAAGTTAAAGGGTTCAATAGCATGATTATACTCGCTATTGTTCCCTATGCAACAAAGCAAATGCATCAATATGAAAGCATAAAGAGAACTATTTGTGCATTGTCACAATGCTGTTGTAAGTCATTCTATAGGTAAATTACAACAAAAGCCATCCACAACAATGGCCTTACAAGGCCCAGTAGGTGCAACAACATTGAAGTACAATATCATGTTAACCAACCAATAAGCAAGATTGATAGCAATTCCAAAACTACAACAAGCATGCATGAAATAGCAATAGCATATTTGGAGTAGAAAATTTGAGAAGCAAAAAAATAAAAAATCTTGGCAATAACTATGGACCTACAACAATGGATAATAATATTCATAGCAGCAATTCTATTTTCCACAATAGTTGTAAGAATCATAAACGTAATATTTTATCATGATCTAACATCTCAAAATTGCAAGGATTTAGAGCATGTAGATTTTAAGGCAGTAGCACAAGGTACAACTAAGATTATAGCTAGTAAATATAACATGATATACAAGGATGCTAAACCAATTTATGCTTGAATACTTGTTTTGAAGCATTGTTATAACATGAATATAGAAAGTATGCTCTTTTTTTAAAAAAAATATGACTCATATTTATTGAAGTAAGAGAATAGCAGATACCATCTCCTTGTACACGCTTACACAAAAAGATTGAGTTTTTTTCTTGATCTAAAGTTACCACTCTAAATACATGCTTTCCATGATGATATTGATTGCATATCTCAAGGAGTTGGATTGCAAGTTTTTAGGTTTAATCCAACATGGATAGAAGTCGTTACCAGCACCTTAAATGGGGATCTACATCACTTTCTAGCTAGATTGGGTGATCATAGGGAATTCAAAATTGGGTGTAGAGCTCACTAAGAAAGGTGTGGAAACTAATGTAATATGTTAGTAAGATACTCTAAAGTGGGAAGGGACACACTTGTCCATTTGCATGATAGTGCTATAGGCAGAATCCATTGGTTACGGAAGAAGATTACCTTGCAAATCAATGAGGTAAAAAGAACTAGTGGATGTGGCATGGAATATCCAAAAGGGGCCACTCCACTACACTTTTAGCTTTTTGAGAAGCTTTCCCATGCAAACGAAAAAGACTAGGATGGCCTACCCATGCTCAAAGAGCCACTTCTTGGCAAGAGGTAATCCACTTGGTGCTTCTATCTGGATTGAACTTTAGATAGGAGGTATGAACTTTGAATGTGATCCTTGTTGAGATGAGCTAGGTTTTCTATGTAAAATGGGAGGGATTCCTAAGGGAGTAGGTTATCTTTGACTGCAATTTCAATGTTTGTGACTACAAATTTTAGAGGCATGATGGCCTCTATGCTAAAGGAAAGCTTGAATGGAGTGAGGCCCATAGCTACATTGAATAAAGTATGCTAAGCCCAAAGGGATGCTAGGATCTTGGTATCCCAATATTTTCCATCATGCTTAATTATTTTGGTAAGTATTTTGCAAAGTGTTTTGTTGGTAGATTCAACAAAGCCATTAGCTTGTGGGGATAGTAGTAGGATGATTTCTTATGATGCACTAGGAAGGTGAACATCATATTCTTGATGACATTTGTTATAGCCCAAGGAAGCTCAAGACAGAAAGGCCCAAAAAGTCGGAAATGGAAGACAACCCAAGGTGAAAAAAGCAGAAAAGAAAGGCAAGCTTAGAAAAATGTAGGAAAAGCCTTAATGCAAAAGGAAGTGCACAATAATGAGTGCACCAAATATTCTAGCAAAGAACGTGTTGGGCGCATTGTAATTCATTTTGTAAAAGAGCACCAGGCTCCCTCCTGTGCAATTTGTAAATGTAGAAGAGCACGGGCAAAAGAACAGTAAAGAGGAAATAAATAAGGAAAGAAGACCTTGGATAAAATGGTCGGTCATGTAAAAAGGAATGCGTGCCCAAAAGAGGAGGAGGGGGCATGTATAAAAAGGCAAAAAGAGGGAGTGAGTGCATGAGGGTGAGGGACTGTGGTGGAGAAGCTCTCCATCTTCTCCCCTCTTTTCTTCTAACATTATATTAGGGAATTTGGAAATTCTCATATAGTTTGGGAATTCCCAATATAGTTAATATTTGGAAATCTTGTCCCCTTACTTGAAAATGGAGTCTACCCTAATTACCAATATATAGGTTGTCTTTCCATGTCCCACTTTGAAGCATGGGTTAAGATTTAGCCACATGGCCAAATCTTTATCCCTTATTTAAAAATGGGATTTGGGAGATTCCCAAATTCTCTAATATGGTGTTTTCTTCTCTTTTCTTCTCTTGTCTCACATGCCGCAATGCAATGGAGTATGGAGTTTGGAGCTTAAGCATCGAGCATGCTTGAGGTTGCATCTTGGATTGTGGCAACTCCGAAATGGCACTTGGTTTTAGGTAGGAAGCAAGGGAGTCGAAGGTCGTTTGATCTCTCTTGTAGATTAATTTAGGCTTCTGACTCCCTATTTCCCTTGCTTTCAACTCCCCTATTTCCCTTCTTTTGACTCTCTTGTTTCCCTTTCTTTCGATTCCCCTATTTCCCTTTCTTTCGACTCCCTTATTTCCCTTGCTTTTGACTCCCCTATTTCCCTTGCTTTTGACTCCCCTGTTCTTGGAATCTCTTTTTTTCTCTTCTTGGACATGCAAAATCTAATTCCTTTCTTCCCTCATTTCCCTATTTCCTGGTTATCTAGAGATTTGAGACACTAATGTTTGGAAAATAGGGAAAATCTCTAGATAACCAAGAAATAGGGAAATGTTGGAAGAAAGGAAATTAGATTTTGCATGTCTAAGAAGAAAAAAAAATAGAGGTAAGGGGAGAAAGAGAGAACACAGAAGGTGGAACAAGGGGGAGAGAGAGCTCATTTACATTAGGGAGATTGAGAGAGAGAGAGAGAGAGCTTATGAGAGAGAGGCAGAGAGTTACAAGTTTGTAGATTGCATTGTCTGCAATCCTTGGTTTGACACATTCATTAGTCCTACCAAGTATGCTCTAGATCCATGTTGCTATCTGTTGTGTTGTTTTGGAATCGTGGTAGCATTGATTAGCATGCATTAAGTGAAATGAAAGAATATTTGTGCCATTCGTTGGGTTTTGCGTGCCACTTGGATGGCAACTATAAGTCTCAAATGATCGAGTTGTGACTGTGGGCTTGGACATCCGAGCCACTTAAGTGTCCACTTGGACAACTCGGCCTCAGACGGCCACCTTGGACAAGAACCACTTGGCCTCAGATGTCCGAGTCTGAGCCTTGGGAGGCCCACCATTGATATTCAGCCTTGGATGGCCTTGGATAGCCACCCTCGGACATGTACCTCTCATCTGAGTACGAGCCACCAGACCAGTCAGATGTCTGAGTCTGGGACTTGGATGACCAAATAACCAAAACCCTATCTGATTGAGTTTTCAATCGAGGGGCTAGCTAGGTGCCTTAACTAACTAGTGACCAAGCTAGAGCATGCAAATGAACCCATAGAATTGTTTGCAAGTGTAACGTGTCCACTAGTATCATCCAGGACACGTCTTAGCAGTCCATCGGGAAGGATATCTAGAAAGCTCCGCCTGGCACTCCCATGGAATGTTACGGGGTTTGCGATCTAGGGCTTTCCACGTCTGCCACGTAGCGGAAGTATTCTAGCCGTTCCCATTTAGGATCGACCGGAATTTGGGTTTTCCTGATTGGTCATTTCCTAACAGCAACTAGCGTCGAACCCAAGCGAACTACTTTACACAGAAACGCCAAGTCCGAAGCGGATTCACGCTGCACTTGGTTCAAAGAGAATGGGAAACGAGAGGGATGCAAAGCTCAACCTCTCTGCCATAAGCCATAGTCCCATTCCGTTCCCCTAAAACAGCGTAAATCGGTTAAGACATAACTCTAGGTCAATGCTTTTGTTGTTCGTGTCCTTTGACGATCATCCCGCTGTTCTTCGAGATTTGAGAAAAGTTCCCGGCCAACCAGGACCACCCAACCTTAGGACGGACCCATGGCCCATCCTCCGCACTTTCCTCGGTTTGTTTTAGTTAGGTAATTATCTAACACATTAGTTGAACATGTAACAATCAGCTTCTTTAATTAAATCGTTAAGCACTGGTTCCTTCACGTAATCTTATCACGTGACATAGAAAAATAATATCAAATAAGTTCTTTATTAACATATCATCATATTTATCTTTGAAATACAAGGAGTTCTGCCCACAGGCTTGTCCATAATCCGCCCGAAGGCTATCCAGTAATCCACAGGGATCACTATTCCAAGCTTCTGCCCATAGACTAGTATGCGGGCCTCGAGATCCAATCCCGAGTCACGTTAGCCTCTTGTGCAGGACCCAGAAGGCGAGGGATTTATGGCCAGAGTCCCCCCTGGCACCCAAGCGTCCTCCTGCTCCAAGTAGTGCTCAACGGAGAGACCTCTCGCGGCGGGTTCGGTCCACATTCCGGCGCGGTCAACAACCCCCTTGGTTAGGGTCAGGCAGGCAGTCGGGGGTAACTGAAGCTGCCTCTCCCTTCAGGCCTTCAACCTGAAGTATAGATATTCATTTAATTTGTAATTCATAAATCAAACAGTGCTCTAAAATCTCTAGCAAGCACAAACATTTCCATTAATCGATCTTATTGTTGGCAAACTGCTAAATAGGAAAGAATCTTTCCTTTTGAATGTATCTAGCACTCGATCCGGGGTACCTTGCAACTTGGCAAGATCCTTTATATTTTGGGTTAGGGCGTACCCTATTAACCCAACTTGGTCAACCCTAAAGTTCATTGGATACTTTAGTTTCCGTTTTTTAACCTTCCTTACTTAGAAGGATATCAAAGAATACATCCTTTTGCAAGATAACTTGCGTAAGGATCCGCCATCCTTGTTGAGGGTATTTAACCTTTCTTCTTGTAAATCAATCACAAGACCATATGACTTCGTACTTGCTGCGCAAGTCCTGCATCGTAATATGTGATGAAACAATCCGTTTCAGTTTCTTTAAGCTGACGTTTGTCAGACTTAGGGTGCCTTAGTTCTTTTTTTTTGGGGGGGGGTCCATCCATGGGAAGGGGGCTTAAGGGTTTAAAATCGGGGGGGGGGGGGGGGGAGGGGGAGAAATAAATGGGGACACTGGGGGGATAAAAAGGGGCTTAGGGGTGTGTGTTAAAAAGGAATATGAGGGGGTGAAAGGGGGCTTAATTAGCCCCTGTTAAAATATCAAACTCGTACATGTATGTTTGACCGACATGAGCTGGACACAGCTAGTCTGGCTAGATCAGTTAGGTATATTAAATAAGTCGGTTCTACTTCTAGTGTGAATGGTCTTTATGACTTCAGATTGTATATGCACTACTAAGGATAGAGAACTCTTTTTAGGGCGTACGCGAATGAAGACCATGTCTCCTTCTTCAAAGACCCTTTCTTGACGCTTCAAATCCACATATGCCTTCTGTCTATCCTTGGCCGCCTGTATGTCTTGTCTTATTGACTTTATTTGATCATCCATGTCTTCCAACATCTATCTTGAAGCTTCAACCCTTAAGGTTGGATCGGAAAAATTTAGGGGACTTCGACAGTCATGACCATACAATGCTTGGAAAGGAGTCATTTGAATGCTCTGCTGATAAGAAGCATTGTATGCAAATTCTACCAAAGGCAAGTATTGAATCCACCTCTTCGGCTCTCGACAGCAGTATGCCCTAAGCATATCCTCGATGACTTGATTTACTCGCTCTGTTTGGCCATCCATTTGGGGATGGTAGGCGGTGCTAAAACAGAGTTGAGTCCCAATAGCTTCAAAGATAGCTCTCCAGAAGTGTGATGTGAAGAGAGAATCTCGATCACTAATGATTCTTCTGGGTAAACCATGTAGTTTGAATATCTCTTTGATAAACAATCTTGCAATGTCAGAGGCTTTATAGTTTGTCTTAACTGGAATAAGGTGTGCAACTTTAGTAAGCATGTCAACTACAACCATGATGGAGTTGTATCCTCCCTGGATTTGGGGTAGGCCTACAACAAAATCCATACTGATGAATTCCCATTTCATTTGGGGGATGTCAAGCGGTTGCAGTTTCCCTGGCATCATGACATATTTGGCTTTGATACGTTGGCAAGACAAACACTCAAGTGACATATTTGAGAACGTCACCTTTGAGCCTCTCCCAATGGTAGCTCTTCCTAACTGCATTAAGAGTCTTAGCATAGCCAGGATGTCCTGCGAAAGGGGAATCATGAGCTTCCCACATTATCTTCTGCTTAAGTGACTGGCTTGCTGGTATACACAGCCTTGTTTAGTAGTAGACAAGTCCATTATCAATGGAAAATTCCTGATACTTAGCTTGCAACTTTTGATTCTGATCCTTGATAGAGATCTCCTTTAGCATTGATTGGTAGGCCAAATCATGGCATGCTTCTTCTCTAGCTAACTCAAGTATAGGGTTGTTTGGCATAGATACCTTTGTAGCTAGAGATCTGGCCGTTGATGGATTTTGCAAGATTAGGGAATTTAGGAATGCCTTACGACTAAGTGCATCGGTAACTACATTCTCTTTCCCTGGTCGGTACTTGATTTCAAAGTCATATTCTTCCAACACTTCAATCCACCGACGTTGCCTCATGTTGAGCTCGTTCTGGGTAAAGATCCATTTGAGACTCTTATGCTTGGTTACTAGAGTAAACTTGTTACCCAATAGGTAGTGTCTCCAAATTTTTAAAGCATGGATGACAGCTAGTAATTCTAGATCATGCGTAGCATAATTCTTTTCATGGTTCTTCAATTTCCTTGAAGAGTATGCTACTGGATGACCTTCCTGCATAAGTAGACACCCCAAGGCAAGAATGCTAGCATAAGTTACTACCTCAAACTCCTTATTGAGGTCTGGAAGTTTTAGAATAGGTGCTGATACCAAACTTTGCTTCAATCTGTCAAAGCTTTTTTGTTCGGGAGTTGACCATGTAATGGAAGTCTGCTTCTTTAGTAAATCCGTCAGAGGTGCTGCAATCAAAGCATAGTTTTTGATGAAGACCCTATACCATCCTGTCAATCCAAGAAAGTTGCGTATTTCTTTGACAGATACTGGTGTTGGCCATTCAAGCACATCTCTGACCTTGGCTGGGTCCACTGATATTCCTTCTGATGATACTATGAATCCCAGATATTCAATCAGACGCTTGAAGAATGCACACTTCTTCATTTTTGCATACAGCTTATGTGACCTCATTGTCTCAAGGACAATCCGAAGTTGAGGTTCATGATCTTCTTCCTATTTAGAATAGATTAAAGTGTCATCGAAGAAGACAAGCATGAAATCATCAAGATATGGCCTAAAGATATCCGGCATTAACCTATTGAAGGTGGCAGGTGTATTCGTAAGCCCGAATGACATAACTAGGAACTCAAAGTGCCCATATCTTGTATTGAAGGCCGTCTTTGGGATATCTTCTTCCTTGATCCTTATCTGATAGTAACTTGACCTGAGATCAATCTTGGAGAAGATCTTTGCACCCTGAAGATGATCAAGAAGCTCATCTATTCTAGGAATAGGATACTTGTTCTTGACTGTTGATTGATTCAACCCTCGGTAATCAATACATAGTCGAAGTGTCCCATCTTTCTTTTTCTGGAATAGTACTGGAGCTCCCCACGGTGAATTGCTAGGCCGGATGTAGCCCTGATCTAACAGTTGCTTGAGTTGTTCCTTCAACTCAATTGCTTCTGGTATGGACATTCTATAAGGTCTCTTTGCAATTGGTGCAGCTCCAACCACTAACCTAATCTCATGATCCACTTCTCATTGAGGCGGAAGTTCAGTCAACTCTTCAGGGAATACGTCCGTGTATTCCTTTAGCCAAGAAGGTCCTTCGTGAGACTCTTGCTTTTGATCTAATTTGTTGAGTTTGATCAAGTAAACAGGTAATCCTTTTCTGACTCCTTTTATGATCCTAGATACTTTGGCCAATTGGATTCTCGGCACTCCAGCCTTGCCTTGAGTTGTGACTAATTCCCTTTCAGAGTTTCGAAAGGAAACTTGACCCTTTCCATAGTGAATGTGGGCGTTGTTAGGCTTAAGCCAATCCATTCCGAGTAGACACTCATGGATACCTAAATTCATGACTTTGAATTTAACCGAAGTCTTCTTTGCTCCTTGAAAGAATTCCACCTTAGCAGTTTGCGTGGTACAAATAACTTCACGACCATTTGCCAATTCCACAAGCAGGGTAGGTGCTTCTACTGTGGTTATTTCTAATCTTTTTGCACATGCTGGTGAGATAAAGGAATGTGTACTACCACAATCAATCAAGGTCTTGAAACTTTTACCTTGATAGTCCGACGGTGTCTGAATCACCGAGAACTGGCGATTCGGCCCTTTCTTGTGTAAAGGGGCATGGACTGTCGCTCTTTCGAATTCTGCTTCCATGGTCGGATCTTCCTCTTCTTCTTCTTCGCATCTTTGCCTATTGGAAATGTAGGCGGTTCTTCCTCTTCCTCGGGTAGCGGCTCCTTGACCACGGCCTGTTCCTTGGAAAGGCGCTTGGCGATGTCCTCCGCCAAGCTTGGGACATTGCCTCTTGAAGTGACCGGGTTCGTTGCAGTGGAAACAACGGAGGTTCCGGCCATTACTTTGAGTAGGAACAAAGTTGTTGATGTTATTCGTCCTTGCTTTCTTTCTTTGTCCCTGATTATGACCTTGAGCTCTCTTCATTTGAGGTTTGAATGCTCCTCTGTTCGGGTCATTATAAGACCACGTTTTGTTACCCCTTGGTCTAGCTTGCACCTCCTGAATTATAGGCACCGCTCGAATGAGTGTCATGTCCATCTGTGGTGCATACTTTAAAAGTGAGACGAATTTAGAGTAGTATGAGTCAAGAGTGAGTCCTAGCTGTTTTAGCTCGTAGAACTCGTTTATTTTCTGCGTACGATATGCAGGTGGTAAGTATCTTCCCTGCACGTCTTTCTTCAGCTTCTCCTAGGTAACGGATCCCTATGCAATCCCTTGATCCCTGCACCATTGCTTCCACCACAGTCTAGCTTCGTCGGTGAGCTTTAACTTGGTGAGCATAGCCTGATTGGCGGGTGCAATACCGGCTGCTTCGAAGTAATCCTCCATGGGTTCAATCCAAATTTCAGCATCAGCCTGAACGAATCTGCCTCTCCTGTCAAACTCGGGTGGCTTAATCTGCTTGAGAAGGAACTTCCTCTCTTGGATCACAACAGTACTTGATGTAGGAGGCGAATTAGGAACCTATACCTGGGGTTGTTCCTGAATAAAGGTTTTCTTAACATTATTATACGATGTTCGATGTTAGCTTATGTTACATCTATAATTCAGCTATCTCGTAAACAATGTAGCTACTTAACTCTTATACACAGCCAGACATTGATAAAAGAAGTCTTTATTTGTATTTATATGGGCATAGCCCTTTCGAATACAATGTTTCATACGATGATAAGCCTATTTTTACATTTAGTTTGGGGAGAACAACGTTGTATTGCATTTATCTATAGGAACTGTGTAATAGTAGGGTTTTGGGTCATGGATCTTCAGGAATCGATAAGTCATTGGAAGTTCAGGATATCCTTTCCGTTGGAATCCATACTTCTCATGGCGGCCCAACACTTTAATCCTGTCGGTGGGGATTACATGAGTTACTTCCTCATATACATATGAGTTCATTTCAACCCTCCGACCTCGAATATGTAAAGTCGAATTTACATGAGCTTCCACAAAAACGAACAGCTTCACAACTTTCAGGTCTTCCAACCACTTGATCCTCTTTAGGTTGGTCTGTAGATAAGCAAACCGGTGGGCGGCTATATAATAGATTCCTGAAGCACCCGTCCATCTTCGTTCCATGTACAAAGGTGATGGATTATAAATCTGCTCCAGGATGTTCATCATCCCAATTCTTTGTCTATAAAGCGGAGAATGCATTGTAGTCATAAACATGACTCGAAATACCAAGAACTTGTTCCATGCTTCGTAATTCTGCAAGACAACATTGAAGGTAAGGAAATGTTTGGACACCAACAATTTCTTTACTTCATTTCATTGAGATTTCATAAAAACAATTCCGTTGTTGGTCAGCTCTGATACCAACTGTAATGTGTCCACTAGTATCATCCAGGACACTTCTTAGCAGTCCATCGGGAAGGATGTCTAGAAAGCTCCGCCCGGCACTCCCATGGAATGTTACGGGGTTTGCAATCTAGGGCTTTCCGCGTCTGCCACGTAGCGGAAGTATTTTGGCTGTTCCCATTTAGGATCGACTGGAATTTGTGTTTTCCTGATTGGTCATTTCCTAACAGCAACTAGCGTCGGACCCAAGCGAACTAGTTTACGCAGAAACGCCAGGTCCGAAGCGGATTCACGCTGCACTTGGTTCAAAGAGAATGGGAAATGAGAGGGATGCAAAGCTCAACCTCTCTGCCATAAGGCATAGTCCCATTCCGTTCCCCTAAAACAACGTAAATCCACTACAACAGAAACGAGGCATAGACGCGCACGTTAGACGCGCAAAGTCGGGCGCGTCTATCAGAGCGTCTATAAATGCGTGTAAATAGACGCGAATTTTGCGTCTATATATCCGCGCAAATAGACGCTAATATAGACGCGCCAGCAGACGCACAATTATTTAACCACCTAAAATTAGCAATTCACATAATTGAAAAACCAAAGTTAATAATTATTTAACCACCTGAAATTGATTCTTGAGCATGCACATGTGCGCATGATAAAAACCATAGAATTAAGAATACACATTGAATCATTGAATTAAAAAAATAGAGTTAATAATTACTTTTTCATTGCTCTCTAATGAATGGCAGTTCCTCCAGTTGGCAAGCGTGATATAAGTAATTAGCGGCAAGCGACAGAAACCTTACAATTAGTAGCAAGCATTGCAATATGTATCTCGTAATTTCTCTAATATGTACTTGAAGATGATAAAAGATACTTCCTTTTATTATGGAAAATTCAAATCTTGCTTTAAAATTGACTATTGATTCTTGAGTATGCACATGTGTGCATGATAAAAAAGTATAGAATTAGGAATACACATTGAATCAATAAGCAAATTAAGTATGTTACAGTGAATGATCCATCTCATCTTCAATGAGATCAGCCCTTGCTAAACTATCTACTTCTAGGTCTATGTTACCAAGAGGTAACGAAACAAATAAGTCTATCCCACTATCAGATGTGTTGCTATATTGCTCAATAACTTCATCAATATCATCGACAATCACATTATTGTCTTCTTCTGTGTTTCCTTGAACATCCTCGCAAGGTTCATCTTGTACTATATCACACATATCATCCATTATGGTGTCATCATGCATATCATCATTAATTGTTGGATTGTCATCTGCTATCTCCATGTCGGTAATATTACCATATATTGGTTTTGAACGATTAGATATAGGGATGACATACCACCATCGGTTATTGTTTACCATTGGATGATACGCAACCTGTATTTGAAAAACAAAAGCAAAAAACTTAAGTACTTATTATATTGTGTATATGTATCACATGTATACATATAAAAAAATTAGCCTTTGCATATATACATGCTCGCATTGTTGAGGTAGTACTAATGTGTCATTCTTGTTTTGGTGAAATTT
Organism: Lygodium microphyllum; assembly: GCF_053477565.2. Lineage (NCBI taxonomy): Eukaryota > Viridiplantae > Streptophyta > Polypodiopsida > Schizaeales > Lygodiaceae > Lygodium > Lygodium microphyllum. The sequence goes on along the minus strand of NC_141153.1, from coordinate 88,528,880 downwards.
TGTAGAGTCAATGATTACAAAACCACTTGGATGACGTTTGATTGTGCAATGCTCACCATTTGTTACCACTTCTTTAAACCACTTCACATCCAGTACATATATAAAGAATCGTCTGAAGTCAAGCTTCAGAATATCTTGGATCAAGCCACAATAACCTTCCATGGTACCATTGGCAGCCTCGAAGTGAACAAGGACACCACAATCTTGGGTATTTCTCTTTTCATCTATACGTTGAGTTCGAAGATGTTTACCCTCACACCAAAGTGCATTGAATAATGTGCACTAGTAGTAAAAGATAAAAGATCAAACATGTCAATTATTTATATAAAATAAAACTTATAGAAACAAATTAATTGATAGTATGTCTCACCTTTGATAAGCAACCTCGTGCGTATTCCCACTCTTCTTGAGATATATTAATTTTCTCATCTTTTTCCATTCTCTCCATTTCCTCATGTAACCAATCTATGTCAATATGACGTGGGAGCGCATTTAGATGATCTGGAAATGAGACATTACGTCCATATCTAGTGCAAAATTCTTGTCTTTCACTTTTTCTTCTTGCCCTTGCTTCATTATATAGTGTCACCCATTTGCTCATAACATCACTATTGAGCACACAAAAACTATTTAACTTACAAAGTTCTTCTTTTGTTAGCACTTTACTCATTCCTTTTCCTTGAGGTACTATAGAGGTCATCCTCAAGTCTTCATCATCTTTCCATAGTCGTGGTTGAGAGGGATCCACTTCAGCAAGATATTCAGAGATATAAACAAGGGATGATTGCACTAACCAACCCTCAGCCATGCTTCCCTCAGGCCGTGCTTTTTGCCTCACAAAATCTTTCTGCAAGGTTTTCATGAAGCGCTCAAGAAAAAACATCCACCTTACATGAATTGCCCCACAAAGTGCGATCTCATCAATCAAATGTACGAGTAAATGTAATTGAGTAGTCAAAATGGATCAAGGAAAAATTTCCTCCACCAACAAACCACCTCAACAGATAATACTTGAGCATCTTGCAATGTGTTTGGATCAATTTTCTTCGAGCTCACGTATCTGTTAAGATGTATTTGAGAATTGTTTATTTTTGTGTAGAAATTCAAAGATATATAATGAAAAAATACAATGTATACACACCTCACAAGCTCTTCCATCTTGTAAATGATATCACGTACATCTTTGGAGGCACAATGGGATATGCTAGTAGGAAGTACGAACTGAATGTAAACAATATTCATAGATCAAATGATTAGTTGAGGAAAAAGTCATCATACCCCAAAGTTTACACATAGTTACGCCACTAATTACTATATTCATGGTTAGAGATACCCTTACTTGAATCATTTTGTGCCAATCGTGGGACTTCAAACCAGATAGTTGCTCCACACCTCTTTTCTTTTTCTTTATGAAGGCTCCCTTGAGACATCTCATACATCTTGTGGGTGTTTGAAAGCTATATATTTGTTCCTTCACTATTTTTTCCTCGTTCTTTGACAATATCCAAGGTGCATGGGGTAGCTCAATCTTTCCTCTGGGTCCAATGCGTGGCCAGGCTCATCTCATGCGACCAATGTTGCATAAATCCTCCCTTACATTAACTGAATCATGAGCCCCTATCAAGTGATCCCATAATGTAGATACAACATTTTTGAATATGTGCATGGGGTCCAACAGGTGATTGATCTTGAGTTCAGTCCAGTACAGAAGACGAAAGAATATAGAGAACCTAACAAACAAACAATATATTATGTAAACAATTCATCATGCTAAATACTTTAAAGTCAATCGAGAGAAATGCACTTCTTACCGACTCATGCCGAGTGGAGGGTGGCCGTCAACATTAATCCATCTCTCCTTCCAATCTCAAATGGTTAGAGATTGTGGAGTCATTCCATTAGTAGGGAGAACATATTTTGGATGGTCAATAGGAAGAAATCGATGATGATTTTCGTAGATAACCTTCTTTAAACGTGTCGGCCTAGAGGAAACTAGAGAGGGACCGCAAATAGGACATGCATGATATCCTGACATGGTTAAACCTGAAAAAAACAAGTGAATTAATAAAATGCAATTGATTCAAGTCTTGAATTTCAAATATAGAGTTATATACATGTACCTGAATACTCTCCATATCCTGGAAAGTTGTGCATGGTCCACAACAACATGGCCTTCAATGTGAAATATCTAGAGGATGCAGATGCACTTGTATCTTGCACCTCAATACCTTCCCATAACAATTCTAACTCTTCAATCAAAGGCTCTAAGTAAATGTCCATGTTTTTTACCTTGTGCTTTCCAGGAATCAGAAGGGACAACATCACATGTCCCTTTTTAATTTCCATGGATGGAGGAATATTATAGTTCACCAATACCACTGGCCATACACTGTATGATGTGCTTTTGATGCCAAATGGATTGATTCCATCCATACCTAAACCAAATCTCAAATTTCTTGGCTCTTCTTTGAAAAGGGGCCACAAATTATCTATATGTTGCCATGCGGGTGTGTCTGCAGGGATCCTCCATTTTCCATCACTTGAACGATGACTAGCATGCCATGACATGAGCTTTCCAATAGACTTACACTTGAACATAAGTTTTATGCGTGGAACAATCGGAAAATGTCGCAAAACCTTACGAGGCACATCCATTGACTTCATCTCCACTTCGTATCTTGATTCGCCACAAACAGGACACTCTCGTGCGAACTCATGAATCCCACGAAATAAGACACAATCATTGACACATGCATGAATCTTGACATAATCGAGGCCTCCCAGAGATGTCAAGTAATGTCTTGCTTGCTCTTCATCTATCCCACTAACCACAATGCCATGGGACTGGCACTCATCTAGGAGGGGGGTAATGTTAACCCCAACACAAAGAAAGCAAAAGAAAGTGGAAAAGACGCAGGGCAAAGGCGGAAAAAAGGTAGCTCAACTGAAGAAAGAAGAGAAAAAAAGACCAAAAGCGCAAGGGCAACCTTAAAAGTAACAAGAAGAAGCAGCAAAGCAAGCAAACAAGCACCAAGAAAGGGTAACTTACCAAGGAGAGGAAGAAGGAGAAGGAGAAGCGCCACCACCCGCTACACCAAACACCCAAGGTGAGTCTCTCTCTCTCTCTCTCTCTGTGTGTGTGTGTGTGTGTGTGTGTGTGTGTGTGTTTCTCTCTTCCTCTCTCTGCTCTGTCTGTGTATTTAGGATTTGTGATTCCATTATGTATTGCATTATGTAAATCATCAATGGCGGTCGTCGGCCTAATATCGGCCGACCGAGCGCGTCTGCGAGTGCGTCTATATCTCAGTGTAGACGCAGACATAGATGCGAAAAAATGTTTCCTCTCAGAGCGTCTGAGGGCACGTCTTAGAGCGCATGTACTGGCGCGTGTGCTCTGCAATGTACACGCGATGATACACGTGCTTAACAGAAGGTTGACCTGCAATCTACACGCGATTATAGAGGCGCATTGACCTCGGATGCGCATTTGGCAGCGCGTCTATGCTGTATGTTAGATGCGCAGATAGACGCGCTAGACAGAAATTGACCTGAGATGCGCGTCTGGCAGCACGTCTGTGCTGCATGTTAGATGCGTAGATAGACGCGGGGATACACGCGCCAGGTCTCCCAGTTCTAATATTAAACAATATATTTTTGCAATGATGAATGTGACCAATCCCATATTTGTGTTTATCAGTTTTCTTGTTTAAGAGAAGCATTAGCACTTAAGTGTTATGCTCAATGTCTAAAGAAATCTCTTTGAAAATGTAGGTAATATATGATTTTTTTAATGCAAATAAATTTGTCTTTTTCCTGTGTTTTTTTTGCAGATGTCGTATCCTGGTTCATCTAGCAATGACCCAGATGTGGATCGCATGAATGATACATTGGCCTCCTTTGGCAGGGGGTCAATGCATTTTTTGGAGGTTTTCCTAGTAGGGAAGACTTCATGGGAGAGATAACCAGACACCTTGGCCGCTCTCCCACAGCGGACGAGGTGTTCAGTGTCATGTTTGGGACGCCTCTGGCGTCTTTGCCTGGCACTACTTCCCAGACTCCACATGCAGGTACTCCACATACAGGTACTCCATATGCAGGTACTCCATATGCAGGTACTCCATTTGCAGGTACTCCACGTACTCCACGTGCATCGACTGAAGCACAAGCATCTGCAGAAGCACGTGCATCTGCAGAAGCTCGTGCGTCCATTGAGGCAGAGGGCAGTCGACAGAGAGGGAGGAGGGAGAGTCGAGGGGGAGGAAGAGGGTTGTGTGGGGATTGCCTAGGAGGTGGTGAGCGATCACCCTCACCAGTAGATCATGTAGAGGAGGTTATACGCCATTACTATAGAGTTACAGATGCTGGTGGCATCTTTCATGATGATGAGGGAAGGGATGTAATGGTGTACATGAGGAGCATCGTGCATGCGACGTATAAAGATTGTTTCATTGCCTTTAAAAATCAGAAAAGTGGCTTGTGGCAGGAGGTGTTGAGGGCAATCCATAGGAGGTACCCAAATCCTGAGGGTCAGCGATTCTCGGATGATTGGGGATGTACAAAAGTGAGGGATATGCTTCACATCAAAAGATCCCACCTCATGACACGAGCCAGGGACTCACTGCGGAGGCTGGAGGAGGGGCGTGGTGCCTACAGCCAACCATCTATGTGCCACCGCGTAGAGTGGAAGAAAGCCAAGAAGAAAGCAGCTGAGAAAGTGAAGAGTCGCCAGCACGCAGAGGCGCGACGGATCCAAATGGAAACCATGGGATTGTCGCATTACGGATCGGATGGCAGAGAGTCGTGAGAGGCAGAGTTTGTAAGTATATTTTGATTTCTAGTTTTTTTAAATTTATATTTATTTCAATTCTTTATATATTTTAGTCTAATATATTGTGACGTCTAATTGTTTGTATATCTCTAAATGTTTTGCAGACTACCATCGTTGGTACGACACCTACCCCTAGAGAGGTAGGTTACCATCGAGGCCATAACTGCGCAGCGACATGACTTCACTTTTATGAGGAGGGTCTCATCACTGAGGACCAATACAACCGGGCCATGAGGATTCGACAGCCAGAGGAGGTATGTTTTTCTTACTTTCATATTAAAAGCATAACTAATTATAACTTTTTCTCCACCTTGTCTATGTAAGCAACCCTGATCTTTTGTGTGTGTAGCCGAACCCGGATGTGGAGCATAGCGAGGAGGGGGATAGTGACGCTAGTAGCCATGGTGGTACTAGCGAGGATGTTTCCTCTTCAGATTCGTAGAGGAGCACCATACCTCCTCATGAGGCCTTCTTTTCTTGTATATGTATGATATCTCTTTGAGCCTACTACTTAGGTCGCAAGCACTTAAACTTCCCTTGTAAATGCTTTGATATATAATGAATACATGGACTTTTATTTTCAATTCTCGTGCCCATAAGATACATTGTCTTTTTCCCAAATACACAATCTGATGTATGGGAGGGAGAAAAAAAACCAGAGAGCATGTGGTTGCTTTGCAACCACATGCTCTCTGGTTTTTTTTTCCAGTTCTGTTTTGCGCGTCTATCAGCGCGTCTAAATTGCAGATAATTCGCGTTTATTCGCGCGTCTATAATGCAGACTACATGCGCTTCACAATTCAAATTAAAAAAAGAAATTAAATATCTTTTTTTTAAATGACATTTTTTGTTTTTCGTTTGCGTCTATCAGTGCTTGTAAAAGCGCATTTACGAGCGTGTCTATATGCGCGTGTATATGTGCGTCTATTGCGCGTCTATTTGTGCGTGTAAATTCGTTGATACATGCGATTATAGACGCGAAATGATACACGTGCAAATAGACGGGCGGATAGATGCGCCCGTAAGTTTTTCTCTGTATTCAAAATCGCCTCTAAATGTGCGTCTATGAGGCCTTTTTGTTGTAGTGATCGGTTAAGACATAACTCTAGGTCAACGCTTTTGTTGTTCGTATCCTTTGACGATCATCCCGCTGTTCTTCGAGATTTGAGAAAAGTTCTCGGCCAACCGATACCACCCAACCGTAGGACGGACCCATGGCCCATCCTCCGCACTTTCCTTGGTTTGTTTTAGTTAGGTAATTATCTAACACGTTAGTTGGACATGTAACAATCAGCTTCTTTAATTAAACCGTTAAGCACTGGTTCCTTCACGTAATCTTATCATGTGACATAGAAAAATAATATCAAACAAGTTCTTTATTAACATATCATCATATTTATCTTTGAAATACAAAGAGTTTCGCCCGTAGGCTTGTCCATAATCCACCCGAAGACTATCCAGTAATCCACAGGCATCACTATTCCAAGCTTCCGCCCGTAGACTAGTATGCGGGCCTCGAGATCCGATCCCGAGTCACGTTAGCCCCCCTGGCACCCAAGCGTCCTCCTGCTCCAAGTAGTGCTCAACGGAGAGACCTCTCGCGGCGGGTTTGTCCACGTTCCCGACCGGTCAACAACACCCTTGGTTAGGGTCAGGCAGGCAGTCGGGGGTAACTGAAGCTGCCTCTCCCTTCAGGCCTTCAACCTGAAGTATAGATATTCATTTAATTTGTAATTCATAAATCAAACAGTGCTCTAAAATCTCTAGCAAGCACAAACATTTCCATTAATCGATCTTGTTGTTGGCAAACTGCTAAGGAAAGAATCTTTCCTTTTGAATGTATCTAGCACTCGATTCGGGGTACCTTGCAACTTGGCAAGATCCTTTATATTCTGGGTTAGGGCGTACCCTATTAACCCAACTTGGTCAACCCTAAAGTTCATTGGATACTTTAGTTTCCGTTTTTTAACCTTTCTTACTTAGAAGGATATCAAAGAATACATCCTTTTGCAAGATAACTTGCGTAAGGATCCGCCATCCTTGTTGAGGGTATTTAACCTTTCTTCTTGTGAATCAATCACAAGACCATATGACTTCTACTTGCTGCACAAGTCTTGCATCGTAATATGCGATGAAACAATCCGTTTCAGTTTCTTTAAGCTGATGTTTGTCAGACTTAGGGTCTCCTTTTATTATTTTCTTTAAGAACCTCAGGGACAAATCCTAGTTCTTTTACGTTTACGATTTATTGACCCTACAATCAGGGAAGTGGGCAAGTATTTAAGGTATAAACGTTTCTTGGATTTTAAATCATTTCCAATGCATATTTCACAGCATAGGTATTGCTAAGTGTATACTAATTCGGTTAACTTTTAGAAGGTAATATCGAGATCACCTCGGCACGATTTGTTATCTATGTGACAATTGATTTTTCAGTCCTAAACTTTATTGCTTTGAGGTTAGGTAAATTCAATTAATCTTCCTTTTTCCTTGTGAACAAAACTCATGCCAAATAAACAATCTTTTCCTTGCTAAGATATGTAGTTAGCAATGATAACTTCCTAGAGTTTAAGCAACGTAAGAAACCTTTCATGAATTTCACCTTCTATGATGATTCGTTGTAAAAAGAATAGGGGTTAATGGTGCAAGATGCAGTTTTTATACCTTCAAGATTTAATCGAAATATACTACTTTAGTGGGTAAATAATCTTGCTCATAATTCGTTTCAGTGCATAATGCTATTTGAAGGAAAACTATGTTTATACTTTATCCATTTTTGCATGTTCAATTAAACTAAATTCCTTCATCGTAAATAACTAGGAAAAAATATATCTTATCCCTAAGAATTCATCTTGCATGATTCAATTAAAACCGATATAAAATTAAGAAGGAAAAACCTGGTTTTGGGGTGAGATATCCACATGGATACCGGGAGATGACCCTCCCGCAGCTACTCCTTGGACTTTCTTAGGCGGCATCGCAGTTGTTATCCTTCGAACGTGAAAGCAGCTTTACACTCCTTTTTGGAATTCATCGTTGCTTCAATATTCTTCTTCTCTCTTTCGAGTCAAGGAATTGTTAAGGGATTAACCACGAGAAAGGGGTAACAAGACCTTTAAGGTCTTAGCTTCTTCGGAGAGGGAAAGGTTTACAAAGCCTAAAAGGAAAGGCCCTATAGGGATTTATACGCGGTGAAAAGGGTGTGTGTGAGTGTGGTTTCAAGAAACATATGAAGGGGCCTTGGGAGATCTTTGGGCTTGGGAGTAAAAGGTATAGGAAGGGGGATTCTTGGAGATGTTTTAGGACACGGAGTAGTAAAGGCTTAGGGATTTAAACCCGGGTGAAAGGGGAAAGGTGAAGGGTGAAGGCTTATAGCACGGGGGAGGGAAAAGGGTGTGTAAAAAAAAGGGGACACGAGGGAGTTGAAACACGGGGTTCCAAAAAAACACAAGAAGGGGGCTTATAAATTTAAGCACGGGTGGGGGGGAAAAGGTAATAAGGCTTTTTTAACCCTTAGTTCTTCTTTTTTTGGGGGGGGGTCCATCCATGGGAAGGGGCTTAAGGGTTTAAAACCGGGGGGAGGGGGGGGAAGAAATAAATGGGGACACGGGGGGGATAAAAAGGGGCTTAGGGGGGTGTGCTAAAAAGGAATATGAGGGGGTGAAAGGGGGATTAATTAGCCCCCCCTTAAGAAGCTTCTATTAAGAAGCTTCTCTGACATGGCAGGGGGGGTTCGACACCTCCACGATGGCTGGCGGCATACTCTGGCTTCGGGCGACAACAGCTGGCGGAGCATTCCTCCACTCCACGATGGTAGTATGATGGCAGTTCCCCTTTCAGCCTCTCCATCACTTTAGCTCTCTCCCCCCTTGCTCTCATGGCGAAGGTTTTATAGGGGGAGGGAAGGAATTCTTCCCTCATGGCGTGTCGCCCTGCATGATGATGGTGGATACGCAAGCTCCAACGAGGAGCTTGCTGTCCTTACTAAATACTCACTCCCTTCCAGCACGATGCGCCGCCGAGAGAGGAAAAAAATAGTTGATATATATTACAGCAAGACAAGGAACCTCAACCTAGCAATTTGTGGGGAACCAAAAGTCCCCCTTTGGCCACTGCTAACTAATTAGAGACCCAAGCTAACTCACTGGGCTAGACGCCCAAAAGACCACCTGTAGCAACCTGTAGAGAACTCAGGCTCAATTGGTCAGGAGTAATTAAAACCCCTTCTTCTAATTGCATCAAGAGCAAGAAATAGATTGAAGAAATTGACTCCATTAAAGGTCACACTAGACGATGTAGGCATGTAAGCATGTATGGAAACTGGAAAGCCTAATTTTGCACAATGCACATCACAATGCATTGCTAGAGTATAAGTGTTGCACAATTATAAACAAGTGGATAAACAAGGAACACACTAAGGGAAGTTAACCAAAAAATGAACCCACCAATAGTAGTACAACCCTAGGAATCAGACAAGAGAACCAAAAAACCAAGGTCAAAGTATAGAGAGGACCAAACCCTCACATTTGCAAGTGAAGGAAAGGCTTGCCAAGATTAGGAATACATCTCTAGCTGACTTAGTTGACCTCATAGATACACTAGTGGGTCAAGAGGCAACTACTATGGTAGAAAAGCCTAGGCCTTAGCCTTAACCTTAGCATGGCTTGGCACCTCGATGACATCTGGCGTTTTGTTACGCAATATGACCAACAAACTAGGATTGCACACCATGGAAGATTAGTGGGTGGCGAACATTGTAGCTGACTTTCAGAGGAAGAGAGAAGACTGGCAAGGATGGCATTGCAATGCATGGCAAGTTAAAGTCGGGACCAAAGGGCTCAAAGGTTGCATCATGAGAGGGAGCTCAACAAGGTTCACAAGATCCTAGCCATATTAGGTAGAAATAGAACGGGAGGCAATGCTGATAGGGAGAGAGTTCTAGAAGCTCATCTTGCACTAATTGAGCTACTCACCAATAGATTCCTAGATATTACTAGTGTTATGAGCAGAGTGGGACAGTTGTGGCGGCATCATTGCTAGCCAGGCTAGGAGTTACCTCAAATGCCAGGAGCCAAACAAAAATACCCATAGTTGCAAAGAAACTTGATAAATACCGGGTAGGGAATAACCCCTATAGCTTTTTTGAGTAGTTTGAGAAAGTGTGTGAGTCTAATAACCTCACGGACCCCACTCAACAAGCACATGCATTCAGTCTCTACCTAGGAGACGAGGAATAGACTTGGTCCACTAGTCTAAACAATGTTGAATGCAATTACTTCACCCAGTTGCTACTAAAGGATCTCTTCATCAAGAGATGGAGGCAAGATACTCTGATAACCTCATTGTTAAGCTAATGAATGTCAGTCAGAAGGAAAAAGAGGACATATGAGACTATGTTACCCATGTAAGGAGTCTCTATAAGAGGATATCTGTAGCTAAGAAACCCAATGAGAGAGTGGTCTCTACTATTTTCATTAATGGGATCGGCAATAATGAAGAACTATATAAGGCCCTAGCAAGAAACTCAAACATGCAGAGGGATGTTATTATGAGAGTCTTTGAGGAAGCCCTATGGGTAGATTACTTGCTTAGGGAGAGAAACTCTCAGAAGGAAGCATCAGGATAGCAATTCAATTAGGAACACTAAGAGAGTTACAACAACTAGTGAATGAGCAGTCTCCAACAAATAGGAGAAAGGCAAGAGTATTGACGAGACCCAAGCTATAGTTGACCTAAAAGCGGAGCTGGCTAGACTACAAGAGTCAATAAAAAGACCTATGCAACCCCACGTGCAATGTTACATTGTGGAGAAAATTACCTACCATTTGAATGCCCCGATCCTAGATCAAGGCCTTGTGCCAATTGTGGAAGATTCGGGCATGATGCCATGCATTGTCGGTTTCCAAGATAGTTGCCTTACCAGCAACCTTATACTCAACCATATTATCCAGGGGTTAGACAACCATATTTTGGAAGGGAATCCCCTTTGGAACTCCCTATGCCCAATGACTCAAAGCCAGTTGTGCCAAGGACAGATATCAATCCTATAGGGATCCCTAAACCTCTTGCACACCAATTGTTACCCATCCACCGCGAGCAAAGCTCCAGTGAACTTTGTGGAGGGACCCCTAGATGAATATTCTTATTTGAATCCTTATGTTTCTTAAAACGAAGAAGGCAATCCAATATTGATTGACTATAGACCCATGCCGGTCATGGCCTTAGGCAGAGGAAGAGGTAGAGGCCTAGGAGGAACTTAGAACTAGGGGACCCATAGCATGTTGGACATGTGGTCATCTAGGGTATATCTTGTCTCACTACCCTGAAAAGGAGCAAGCAAATAGAGAGAAGATTGATTTGAGGCACCTTGAATGTGGAGTCACACATCTATTTGCTAATTGCCCTAGGAAAAAGCCCTCCACTAGCTCTGCAATTGTACCATCTGTGCCACTTGGGCTCTTTTGTGTCGAGTCACATGACAATGATGCCACATCTATTCCCCTAAAAGTCATGACACAAGCTCAAATGATGCAGGCTAGTATCTCACTACCCAAACCTAGCAACTTGGATGCATCCTCCATAGGGAAGAAGAATCAATGATGAAGGAAAAAGAGAATTGAGGCAAAGATAATACTCACAACCGAGAGTGAGACAAGATTAACCAAAGCTAAGACCCCCAACTAGAATTGAAGGTTGTAGATAAGGTCAAGGAGTGGATAAAAGAAGTGCAAGCTCACCTTGAAGATGCCAAACCTATAGTTGAGGAAGAGATTGAGGAACTCTCAACCATGAGTCCACTAGTCTCACCCACATATTTGAGGGCAGGAGAGACAACGCCACCACATGAGCAGTTGCATGTGCAAAGTGAGATGACCATGAATACACAAACATTTCAAGAAAATTGGCAAGGAACCAAAGGGATGGTGGCTTGGTAGCCACACTCATAACTACTCATGTGATAGTGTCATTGGGAGAACTGCTTAGACAAAACCCCGTACTTTGGCACGAATTGAAGTGATGGGTAGAGCACACTAATGATGATAAGCCATAAGACTTTCCAGACCATGATACTGTGACACACATAACAAGCCTAACATTGAATCCCATGATTAAGTCCCTACAAATAAATACCTTTTGGGAGGGCACTGAGATGCATGTAGTCTTACCTATCATTGCCCTAGGAGCTGCTACACAAAAGGGAATAGTGGACATAGGAATAGGGGTAGTGTACTTAGTCATGCAATCTTGCAAACTTGGGGAAACCCACTTGTGGAAACCGCAAGGTTCAATGTCACCCTAGAGAATTGGATGAAGGTTAGACCCTTTGCAGTCCGAGTAGAAATGGACACTTAGAAGACCTCACCCATGGATTTAGATACCATATCTAACATGCTAAAGGGGGACTCAAAGTCGAGAGGCAATTATGGGCCTCTAACAAAATACATTCCTTGCCCTGAGGATGAGCAAGATTGGATGCATGTGTTGGAAACCATTGATCTCCCATTCTTAGAGGAAGAGGACGAATACATGCAAGTTGTAGACTTTGCTAGCAACCCTAAGAGTTTCATCACTTCTAAGCTACCCATAGTACTTGTATGCATGATAAATGGAAGCCCCATGGGCCAACCAACATCAATTACCTATCGTGTCCCAGCAAACCCATAGTACATGTATGCATGATAAATGGAAGCCCCATGGGCCAAAGTACCTGGATGCATGATAAATGGAAGCCCCATGGGCCAATCAACATCAATTACCTATCGTGTCCCAACAAACAAACTTGAACTTCACAAATCCTTGAGCACTTGTTAAGAGATCTTGCAAGCGACCCAGTTGCCAACTTGAAGCCCCTCAAGGATCTTATGGAAGTAAGGAGTCACAATGGACTAGGGTGGAGGATCTAAATTTGTCATATTATTGGGCTGTCATGACAGATGAGACTACATCCAAAAGTAAGAACCCTGTAAGCAAACCTATAGACCCAGTTTGAAAAAATTCTAATGATGAGTACAAGGACTATTTCTCCACTAGTGAGGAAAGTGAGGAGAAAGTACAGACCATAGAATATGAAACAAAAGGAAGGATGATTGAACTGATCAAAGTAAATTCTAAACCCTAAGAGATGAACATGTTCCAAGTGAGCAAAGGAGTAGCTGAGGTACACTGCGATCGAGCTTGGCTAGAGTGTCTCAAGGTGGTAAATCATGAGTAAGTAGGACTATCTCGTCCTTGCCCCCCACCACTATTTGGATTTGAGATAGCCTTAGAGTTGTGAGCACTAGGGGAGATAGCTTATTCTAGTGAGGAGGGCGAGTAAAATTCTTTATGAGTTAGAGGCAAGCTCCCATAGTGACCTCAAGATAGCTCAACCACCTGGGACCCATCACACCAAGGGGGCCCTTTGATTCCACCTAAGGTGTAGGAAGCTAAAGGAAGAAAAAAGGAAACAATCACAGTCCTCGACAGAAGTTGAACGATAGAATAAGACCCAAGACCCACCCAAGCACTTTACGATGTATAAAAAGGGTAATAGAATAGTAGTCTTGGTAGGAGCCAAATAGAAGGGGCAAGCAAGTGAACCCATCAAAGGACCAGCCAAGGTTGAGGTCAACTTGGTGGGTGAGAGGGGAGGACAAGCCTTGGCCTGTGTACATAGAGTGGATGATCTAATTGAGAAGGAGTATCAATTTGATATCTTGATTTTAATTTCAATCTTCGTGACCTCGCAAAATGGACTTGAAGAACTCTAAAATCATTAAATAGAGAAGATCTCAAGCAAAAATACTCGAGGATCGTAACCCAACATTTTTCTAGATTGAGAAGGACTGTAACCAAGTTACCGCACATGAACGGGAGTTATGAGCCATATTGGTCATTAGTGTCTATGTCTATAGTATGGATGGTCCAAAAATACTAGATTTTTGGACAAACTAGCATAATTTGATATATTGGATATTATTTATTGTACATATCCTAAAAATATATGGGAACTTCTAGAACAGGGTGTCATATAAAAAACAACAAGTGGTTTTTTCAGCTAGTTTTGGAGATTTAATGCAAAAATAAGGATCGGAAAAATCACGCGCATCCCGATCACAGTTTACAGGTAACAACAAGCAGCATTCCGAGCAGGGAGAAGGAGTGATCTAGAAGAATTTTAAGAAGGTGTCCTAGGGTTTTACCCCCTTTCAAAGCCAAGGAACCATCACATTTGTGGTTTGAGCATCAGATTGCATCTTAGAAGCTTCTAATTTGCTGATTTTGCCAATATCCTCTCCATAAGGAACTCTTCTCCTTAGCCACAACCCTTCTTCTCTAATTTAGATATAAATAAGAGGCATGGGGAGCCATTGAGAGCAATCAAAGCAAGAGGGGAGAGGCCCTTCTTAGGAGTATAGAGCAAGAGGGAGTGGGGTAAGAGAAGCGCGTGTAAAAATACGCGGGATCTAGAGTATGGCAGATGCGGAAGCTATGGAGGTTGAAAGAGAAAAAGAAAACTCATATATGGTGCTTTACATGGTGGTTGTGTACCAGGAATTAAATCTATTTTGTGATCTTCAGGTCGTGAAGGTGGTAGTCGAGGTGGTAAATCATCAGCAAAACAATCTTTAAATTGAGCAAGAAATTGTGTATGCCTAGGATGCATATGTTTTTCTTTAGCTTGAAGTTCATTTACCCATATTAAATAAGATTTGCTACTTTTACGTAATGCACATTTAGCTTGAGTATGAGTAAGTAGTGGAAAATTATTAGAAGCATGCATACCATGCAATGTGATTTGTTTTCCTTGAAAATAAATTTTAATTGAATGCGTAGAATAATCTATGACAGGGTTATACTGATGACGCCAAGGCATACCTAAGATAATGTCACTAGACTGCAAAGGTACAACTAGGAAATTTCTTCGTTCAGTATATTCACCAATTTTAATTTCTAAGTTATGCATCTCTTGTGTTCCATTATATCTTGTGCCTAGGAATGTTGCTTTAATGCGATAATGTGTAGAAACAGTTTGTAAATTCAATTCTTAAACTAACTTTGTAGAAATAAAATCATGTGTGCTATCATCATCATGTAAAATAATATTTTCTTTACCATGCACTAAACATTTCATTGTCAACAAAGAATGTGGAGTTGGCATACCTGGCAAAGTATCCGAAGTAGTACCAATGTCATCATCATCTTCCGTAAAGTCAGGCATTTCCTCACGCTCTTCATCTTCCATTGTTGCCAACATATAATGCATGTTCATCTCTAGAGGTACTTGGTTCTTCCTTAGTTTTTAGCTTCTTTTCCTCCTCTAATAGTGATGCTTGGATATCAATAAGTTCAGAGTTTGGTATATTAATTAGAATTGTTGATACATTATTGTATTCAGGAGGCAAACTCTTAAGTAGAACACCGATGCAAACATCTTCTTCCATTTTAATGTTGATTCTTATAAGTTGGGTTAGAAGTTCTTCCATGTAATTTAGATGTGTGGCAAGTGATGTGGTGGACTTCATTTCAAGCTTGAAAAACTCAATCAAGAGACTATACTTTTATGATTTAGATTGTGCACCGAATAGAGTGTCAAGTTTCTTCCATGTATCCTATGAGGTCTCACAGTTGTCCACATGGTGGATATAGCTATCGTCTAGCTCTAGTTTGATAATGGCCTGAGCCTTATCATCGTTCTTTTTCCAAGTGACAACAAGATCCGCATCACGGGGCTTCTTTTATTTTCTAGTGGTAATGGCCCGGAGGCCCTTCTTCATTAGGATGAGTTTGATGCAGGCCTGCCAAGTATGAAACCTGACTCCTTTAAAGCGAGAAATTGGAGAGTCTTTTCCCATGTTAGAAGGCTGGAGCAATAGCAAATCAACACTAGATTTCAGCAGTAGAGGAGTTGAGTATAAGTGCCAAGAAGCACTAGGTGAGTGTCAATGGACACTATGTCCTTGAATCTTCAACCTTTCAGAAAATCCTTCAAGATCTTTTGTAATATTCAGAGACACACGCGTGAACTGTCTCAAATAAAAAGAAATTGGATTAATGAATTTTATTTTTTTCCCCCTTATCCCCCCAGCCGACTTACGAGTTGGAGGGGGAGGGAAATAGAATGGCCAGCAAAGCTCCTTGCTGGAGCTTCCTCATCTCTGATCTCTATGGAGTCGCCACACAGGGGAGGGAGGATTCCCCTCCCCTCCCCTATTTAAATCGAGGGGGACGAAGATGGAAGAAATAGTGGGGGATGCTGGGCATCGTGAGGGGAGAGAGTGCTGCCACCTGCCGTGCCGCGAGGAGTGAAGTCTCCATGCTGCTGACGGAGACGCTGTGTCGAAACTGAGAGGGTGAGAGAGGGAAGAGTTGAGTCGCTGCACCCACGGTAGCCTGTGTGGAAGGAGGAGGAAAGAGTGACGAAACGCCGCCGCCCAGCTGCCACCATTCCACCTCCTTCCGCCATCAAACTCCTCACCATCTGCCCACGTGGCCATCATCCTCTTCTTCCCCCCTCCACGTAACGAGCATCTCCTCTCTGCCACGTAATCCCATACACTCCCCCCAGAAGCTTCTAAGAAGCTTCTTAGAAGCTTCCAAGGGTCTCCTCCAAGCCCCCCTTCCTGTGGGCTTGGGGATTACTCCCCCCCTTTTTTTTTCCTAAGGGCCTTAGGCCTCGTTTCTATAGCCTTTAAGGCTGTTTTTTTTTCCCCTGGAGTTTCCTTTTGAAGCTTTGTAAAAACCCCCCCTTTTTCCCCCCCCCCTCCGTGTTTTAGGCCTTCTTAGCCCCCTTTTCCCTTGGGTTTTAAAAACCCCTTAAGTCCCCTTTCACCCTCATGCTAAAACCCCTTTCCCTTCACGTTGGAGTCACTCCCCTCAAGAGCAGGAAGGACTTACGGGTCTCATTACACTTTTTTTTTACCCATGTATAATCCCTAAAAGCCCTATCCCTTGGCTTCGGGATCACCCCCCCCCCCCCCCCCGTGTTTTATTCCTTGAAACCCCTTCCACCCCCGTGTCATAAAACCCTCCAATGGCCCTACTTGTGCCTATTATTACCCCTCCCTTGGGATTTTAAAGTTCACTTAGGCTCCCTTTCCTTGGGCTCTTCTCCGTGTTTTTATAAGCCCCTTAGCCGTCCTTGCCCTTTTCAAAATACCCTTGGGACTTTGGATTTTTCCCCTACCCGTAAAAAGAGAAGAAGAGTATTGAAGTGCAAGGGAGCGACGGTGGAATTCCGAAAAGGAGTGTAAAGCTTCTTCTACGTCTGAAGGACTACAATTGCGATGCCTCCAAAGAAAGTCCAAGGCGTAGCCGCGGGAGGGTCATCTCCCGGTATCCATGTGGATATCTCACCCCAAAACCAGGTTTTTCTTCTTGGCTTTAATTCGGTTTTAAGTCGATCATGCAAAGAGAAATTGTTAGGGATAGGATATATTTGTCCGAGTTATTTGTAATGAAGGAGTTTAGTTTATTTGAATGAATGATAATGTATAGAACTTAGTTTCCTTCGAATTGCATCAAGCATTATAAATTACGAGCAAGAATATCCATTTACTATAGTAGTATATTTTAGTTAAATCCTAAAGGTATAGAAATTATATCTTGCACCATTAGTCTTATTCCTTTCGCAACGAATCATTGTAAAAATCATGAAAGGTTTCTTTCGTTGCTCAAATTACTAGGAAGTTATCATTGCTAATTGCACATCGTAGCAAGGGAAATATTTGTTACTTGGCATGAGTTGATCTGCAAAGAAAAAGGAAGTTTAAATTGAACTGTATTGACTGAAAAGTAAATTGTCAGAAGGATAGCAAAACCGTGACAAGACGATTAATATTACCTTCCAAAAGTTAACTAAACCAATCTAAACATAGAAATATTCATACCCTAAGCACTTGACTACTTTCCTTATTGTAGGGTCAATAAATTCGTAAAGATAAGAACTAGGGTTTGTCCCTAAGGTTCTTAAAAAAGAAACCCTAGGCCCGACATACGTCAGCTTAAAGGATCTAAAACGGATTATTCCATCGCAAGGCTTGCACAGCAAGAACGAAATCATTTAGTCTTGTGATTGATTCACAAGGAAAAAGGGTAAAAACCCTCATCAAGGATGGTAGATCCCTACGCAAGTTATCTTGCAAAAGGACGTATTTTTGGATATCCTTCTAAATAAGGAAAGCTGTAAACCTGAAACTAGCATATCTAAGAAACTTTAGGGTTGACCAAGTTGGGTTAATAAGGTACGCCCTACACCGGAATGTAAAGGATCTTGCCAATTTACAAGACACCTTGGGAACGAGTGCTGATACACTCAAAAGGAAAGAACACTTCCTTAGCAGTTTGCCAAACAACACGGTTGATTAATGGAAATGTTTGTGCTTGCTAGAGATTTTAGGGCTCTGTTTGAATTATGAATTACAAATTCAATGAGTACCTATACTTCAGGTTAAAGGCCTGAAGGAAGAGGCAGTTTCAGTTACCCCCGACTACCTGCCTAACCCTAACCAAGGGGGTTGTTCACCGCGCCGGGAACGTGGACCGAACCCGCTGCGAGAGGTCTCTCCGTTGAGCTCTACTTGGAGTAGGAGGACGCTTGGGTGCCAGGGGGGGCTCTGGCCGTAAATCCCTCGCCTTCCGGGTCCTGCACAAGAGGCTAACGTGACTCGGGATTGGATCTCGAGGCCCGCATACTAGTTTACGGGCAGAAGCTTGGAATAGTGATCACTATGGATTACTGGATAGCCTTCGAGCGGATTATGGACAAGCCTACGAGCGGAACTCCTTGTATTTCAAAGATAAAATAATGAAATGTAAAAAAAAGAACTTGCTTGATATTGTTTTTTCTATGTCACGTGATAAGATTACGTGAAGGAACCAGTGCTTAACGGGATTAATTAAAGAAGCTGATTGTTATATGTCAAATTAATGTGTTAGATAATTACATAACTAAAACAAACCGAGGAAAGTGCGGAGGATGGGCCATGTGTCCGTCCTACAGTTGGGTGGTCCCGGTTAGCCGGGAACTTTTCTCAAAAATCTCGAAGAACAGCGGAATGATCATCATCATAAAAACGAATAATGAGAGCGATGACCTAGAGTTACGTCTTACCCGATTTACGCTGTTTTAGGGGAACAGAATGGGACTATGCCTTATGGCAGAGAGGTTGAGCCTTGCATCCCTCTCGTTTCCCATTCTCCTTGAACCAAGTGCAGTGTGAACCCGCTTCGGACCTGGCGTTTCTGCATAAAGTAGTTCGCTCGGGTCTGACGCTAGTTGCTGTAGCTAATGACCAATCAGGAAAACCCTAATTCCGGTCGATCCTAAGTGGGAACGGCCAGGATACTTCCGCTACGTGGCAGACGCGGAAAGACCTAGATCGCAAAACCCGTAACATTCCATGGGAGTGCCGGGCGGAGTTTTCTAGACATCCTTTCCGATGGACTGCTAAGACGTGTCCGGGATGATACTAGTGGACATGTTACAGTTGGTATCAGAGCCGACCAACAACGGAATTGTTTTTATGAGATCTCAATTAAATGAAGTAAAGAAATTGCTGCTGTTCAAACATTTCCTTACCTTCAATGCTGTCTTGCAGAGTTATGAAGCGTGGAACAAATTTTTGGTATTTCGGGTCATGTTTATGACTGCAATGCATTCTCCGCTTTGTAGACAAAGAATTGGGATGATGAACATCCTAGAACAGATTTATAATCCATCACCTCTTTACATAGAACGAAGATGGACGGGGTCTTCAGGAATCTACTATATAGCCGCCCACCGGTTTGCTTATCTACAGACCAACCTAAAGCGGATCAAGTGGTTGGAAGACTTGAAAGTCGTGAAGCTGTTTATTTTTGTGGAAGCTCACGTAAATTCGACTTTACATATTCAAGGTCGGAGGGTTGAAATGAACTCATATGTATATGAGGAAGTAACCCGTGTAATCCCAGCCGACAGGATTAAAGTGTTGGGCCGCCATGAGAAGTATGGATTCCAACGGAAAGGGTATCGTGAACTTCCAATGAACTATCGATTCCTAAAGATCCATGACCCAAAACCCTACTATTACACAGTTCCTATAGAAAAATGCAATACAACGTTGTTCTCCCCAAACGGAATGTAATGATTGGATTATCATCACACGAAATGTTGTATAAGGCTATGCCCCTGTAAATACAAATAAAGACTTCTTGTTATTAATATCTGGCTGTGCATAAGAGTTGTTAAAAAGTTAAGTAGCTACATTGTTTACGAGATAGCTGAACTAAAAATGAAAGATAAGCTAACATCGATTATCATATAATAACGTTAAGAAAACTTTTATCCAGGCACAACCCCAGGTACAGGTTCCAAATTCACCTCCTACATCAAGTACTGTTGTGACCCAGGAAAAGGAGTTCCTCCTCAAGCAGATAAAGCCACCCGAGTTTGACAGGAGAGGCAGATTCGTCCAGGCTGATGCTGAAATTTGGATTGAATCCATGGAGGATTACTTTGAAGCAGCTGGTATTGCACCTACCAATCAGGCCATGCTCGCCAAGTTAAAGCTCACCGGCGAAGCCAGACTTTGGTGGAAGCAATGGTGCAGGGATCAAGGGATTTCAGAGGGGTCCGTTACCTGGGAGAAGTTGAAGAAAGCTGTGCAGGGAAGATATTTACCACCTGCATATCGTACGCAGAAAATGAATGAGTTCTACGAGCTAAAACAGCTAGGACTGACTCTTGACGCATACTACTCTAAATTCGCCTCACTTTTAAAGTATGCGCCACAGATGGACATGACGCAGCAGAGTGTCCAAATTTTGTACGGGCTTAAATCCACCCGTAAATACCCGTCTCGAATCTATGCGTCCATCAGATATTCAGGATGCACTCATTCGAGCGGCGCCTATAATTCAGGAGGTGCAAGCTAGACCAAGGGTAATAAAACTTGGTCCTATAGTGACCCGAACAAAGGAGCATTCAGACCTCAAATGAAGAGAGTTCAAGGTCACAATCAGGGACAAAGGAAGAAAGCAAGGACAAATAACGTCAACAACTTTGTTCCTACTCAAAGTAATGGCCGAAACCTCCGTTGTTTCCACTGCAACGAACCCGGTCACTTCAAGAGGCAATGTCCCAAGCTCAGCGGAGGACATCGTCAAACGCCTTTCCAAGGTGCAAGCCGCGGTCAAGGAGCCGTTACCCGTGGAAGAGGAAGAACCGCTTGCATTGCCAATAGGCAAAGATGCGAAAAAGAAGAAGAGGAAGATCCGACTATGGAAGCTGAATTCGAAAAAGCGACAGTCCATGCCGCTTTACACAAGAAAGGGCCAAATCGCCAGTTCTCGGTGATTCAGACGCCGTCGGACTATCAAGGTAAAGGTTTCAAAACCTTGATTGATTGTGGCAGCACACATTCCTTTATCTCACCAGCATGTGCAAAAAGTTTAGGAATAACCACAGTAGAAGCACCTACCCTGCTTGTGGAATTGGCAAATGGTCGTGAGGTAACTTGTACCAGGCAAACTGCTAAGGTGGAATTCTTTCTGGGAGGAAAGAAGACTTCAGTCAAATTCAGAGTCATGAATTTAGGTATCCATGAATGTCTACTCGGGATGGATTGGCTTAAGCCCAACGACGCCCACATTCACTGTGGAAAGGGTCAAGTTTCCTTTCGAAACTCTGAAAGGGAATTTGTCACAACTCAAGGTGAGGCAGGAGTGCCAAGAATACAATTAGCCAAAGTATCTCGGATCATAAAAGGAGTCAGAAAAGGATTACCCATTTACCTGATCAAACTCAACAAGTTAGATCAAAAGCAAGAGTCTCATGAAGGACCTTCTTGGCTAAAGGAATACGCTAACGTATTCCCTGAGGAATTGATTGAACTTCCGCCTCAAAGAGAAGTAGATCATGAGATTAGGCTAGTGCCTGGAGCTGCACCAATTGTAAAGAGACCTTATAGAATGTCCATACCAGAAGCAATTGAGTTGAAGGAACAACTCAAGCAACTGTTAGATCAGGGTTACATCCGGCCTAGCAACTCACCGTGGGGAGCTCCAGTACTATTCTAGAAAAAGAAAGATGGGACACTTCGACTATGTATTGATTACCGAGGGTTGAATCAATCAACAGTCAAGAACAAGTATCCTATTCCTAGAATAGATGAGCTTCTTGATCGTCTTCAAGGTGCAAAGATCTTCTCCAAGATTGATCTCAGGTCAGGTTACTATCAGATAAGGATCAAGGAAGAAGATATTCCAAAGACGGCCTTTAATACAAGATATGGGCACTTTGAGTTCCTGGTTATGTCATTCGGGCTTACAAATGCACCTGCCACCTTCAATAGATTAATGCAAGATATCTTTAGACCATATCTTGATGATTTCGTATTTGTCTTCTTCGATGACACTTTAGTCTATTCTAAACAGGAAGAAGATCATGAACCTCAACTTCGGATTGTCCTTGAGACAATGAGGTCTCATAAGCTGTATGCAAAAATGAAGAAGTGTGCATTCTTCAAGCGTCAGATTGAATATCTGGGATTCATAGTATCATCAGAAGGAATATCAGTAGACCCAGCCAAGGTCAGAGATGTGCTTGAATGGCCAATACCAGTATCTGTCAAAGAGATACGTAGCTTTCTTGGATTGACAGGATGGTATAGGGTCTTCGTCAAAAACTATGCTTTGATTGCAGCACCTCTTACAGACTTACTAAAGAAGCAGACTTCCATTACATGGTCATCTTCCGAACAAAATAGCTTCGACAAATTGAAGCAAAGTTTGGTATTAGCACCTATTCTAAAACTTCCTGACCTCAATAAGGAGTTCGAGGTAGTAACTGATCCTAGCATTCTTACCTTGGGGTGTGTACTTATGCAGGAAGGTCATCCAGTAGCATACTCTTCAAGGAAATTGAAGAGTCATGAAAAGAATTATGCCACGCATGATCTGGAATTACTAGCTGTCATCCATGCTCTAAAGCTTTGGAGACACTACCTGTTGGGTAACAAGTTTACTCTAGTAACCGATCATAAGAGTCTCAAATGGATTTTTACCCAGAACGAGCTCAACATGAGACAACGTCGGTGGATTGAAGTATTGGAGGAATATGATTTTGAAATCAAGTACCGACCACGGAAAGAGAATGTAGTTGCCGATGCACTCAGTTGCAAGGCATTCCTAAATTCCCTAATCTTGCAGAATCCATCAACGGCCAGATCTCTGGCTACAAAGGTATCTATGCCAAACAACCCTATACTTGAACTAGCTAGAGAGAAAGCATGCCATGATTTGGCCTACCAAACAATGATAAAGGAAATATCTACCAAGGAGCAGAATCAGAAGTTGCAAGCTAAGTATCAGGAATTTTCCATTGATAATGGACTTGTCTACTACAGAACAAGGCTGTGTATACCAACAAGCCAGTCACTTAAGCAGAAGATATTATGGGAAGCTCACGATTCTCCTTTCGCAGGACATCCTGGCTATGCTAAGACTCTTAATGCAGTTAGGAAGAGCTATCATTGGGAGAGGCTTAAAGGTGACGTTCTCAAGTATGTCACTGAGTGTTTGTCTTGCCAACGTATCAAAGCTGAACATGTCATGATGCCAGGGAAACTGCAACCGCTTGACATTCCCCAAATGAAATGGGAATTCATCAATATGGATTTTGTTGTGGGCCTACCCCAAGTCCAAGGAGGATACAATTCCATTATCGTTGTGGTTGACATGCTTAAGGCATATGCAGATTTGAAACGTCAAGATAGAGTCTTCGAAGAAGGAGACATGGTCTTCATTCGTGTACGCCCTAAAAAGAGTTCTCTATCCCTAGGGGAATGCAAGAAGCTAAGTCCAAGGTATTGTGGGCCGTACAAAATCCTCAAATGCCTACGACCCAATGCTTATAGATTGCAACTCCCTGAGAATCTAAAGGTTCACAATGTATTCCATATCAACCTCTTAAAAAAATATGTACCCAACCCTAATCATGTACTTGATGACCAACAAATTGTAATGCCTAGTCAAGGAGTCCTTGAACTAAGGCTGGATAGAATCTTAGATGCTAGGGAGAGACAGTTAAGATCTAGAACCCTGAGAGAATGCCTCGTCCAGTGGAAAGATTATCCCGAAGAGGATGCCACTTGGATAGATGAAAGCTCTCTCAACCATCAATATCCCCAGTTTATCTCGAGATGAGGACATCTCGATTCCTCCAAGGGGGAGAGAATGTAATATTCCGAGACACACGCGTGAATTGTCTCAAATAAAAAAGAAATTGGATTAATGAAAAAAAAAAATTTCCCCCTTATTCCCCCAGCCGACTAACGAGTTGGAGGGGGAGGGAAATAGAATGGCCAGCAAAGCTCCTTGCTGGAGCTTCCTCATCTCTGATCGCTATGGAATTGCCACGCAGGGGAGGGAGGATTCCCCTCCCCTCCCCTATTTAAATCGAGGGGGATGAAGCTGGAAGAAACAGTCGGGGACGCTCGGCATCGTGAGGGGAGAGAGTGCTGCTGCCTGCCATGCCGTGAGGAGTGAAGTCTCCATGCTGCTGACGGAGACGCTGTGTTGAAACTGAGAGGGTGAGAGAGGGAAGAGTTGAGTCGCTGCACCGACGGTAGCCTGTGTGGAAGGAGGAGGAAAGAGTGACGAAACACCGCCGCCCAGCTGCCACCATTCCACCTCCTTCCGCCATCAAACTCCTCACCATCCGCCCACGTGGCCATCATCCTCTTCTTCCCCCCTCCACGTAACGAGCATCTCCTCTCTGCCACGTAATCCCATACACTCCCTCCAGAAGCTTCTAAGAAGCTTCTTAGAAGCTTCCAAGGGTCTCCTCCAAGCCCCCCTTCCTGTGGGCTTGGGGATTACTCCCCCCCCTTTTTTTTTCCTAAGGGCCTTAGGCCTCGTTTCTATAGCCTTTAAGGCTGTTTTTTTTCCCCCTGGAGTTTCCTTTTGAAGCTTTGTAAAAACCCCCCCTTCCCCCCCCCCCCCCCTCCGTGTTTTAGGCCTTCTTAGCCCCCTTTTCCCTTGGGTTTTAAAAACCCCTTAAGTCCCCTTTCACCCTCATGCTAAAACCCCTTTCCCTTCACGTTGGAGTCACTTCCCTCAAGAGCAGGAAGGACTTAAGGGTCTCATTACACTTGTTTTTAACCCATGTATAATCCCTAAAAGCCCTATCCCTTGGCTTCGGGATCACCCCCCCGCCCCCGCCCCCCCCGTGTTTTATTCCTTGAAACCCCTTCCACCCGTATGTCATAAAACCCTCCAATGGCCCTACTTGTGCCTATTATTACCCCTCCCTTGGGATTTTAAAGTTCACTTAGGCTCCCTTTCCTTGGGCTCCCCTCCGTGTTTTTATAAACCGCTTAGCCGTCCTTGCCCTTTTCAAAATACCCTTGGGACTTTGGATTTTTCCCCTACCCGGAAAAAGAGAAGAAGAGTATTGAAGTGCAAGGGAGCGACGGTGGAATTCCGAAAAGGAGTGTAAAGCTTCTTCTACGTCTGAAGGACTACAATTGCGATGCCTCCTAAGAAAGTCCAAGGCGTAGCCGCGGGAGGGTCATCTCCCGGTATCCATGTGGATATCTCACCCCAAAACCAGGTTTTTCTTCTTGGCTTTAATTCGGTTTTAAGTCGATCATGCAAAGAGAAATTGTTAGGGATAGGATATATTTGTCCGAGTTATTTGTAATGAAGGAGTTTAGTTTATTTGAATGAATGATAATGTATAGAACTTAGTTTCCTTCGAATTGCATCAAGCATTATAAATTACGAGCAAGATTATCCATTTACTATAGTAGTATATTTTAGTTAAATCCTAAAGGTATAGAAATTATATCTTGCACCATTAGTCTTATTCCTTTCGCAACGAATCATTGTAAAAATCATGAAAGGTTTCTTTCGTTGCTCAAATTACTAGGAAGTTATCATTGCTAATTGCACATCGTAGCAAGGGAAATATTTGTTACTTGGCATGAGTTGATCTGCAAAGAAAAAGGAAGTTTAAATTGAACTGTATTGACTGAAAAGTAAATTGTCAGAAGGATAGCAAAACCGTGACAAGACGATTAATATTACCTTCCAAAAGTTAACTAAACCAATCTAAACATAGAAATATTCATACCCTAAGCACTTGACTACTTTCCTTATTGTAGGGTCAATAAATTCGTAAAGATAAGAACTAGGGTTTGTCCCTAAGGTTCTTAAAAAAGAAACCCTAGGCCCGACATTCGTCAGCTTAAAGGATCTAAAACGGATTGTTCCATCGCAGGACTTGCACAGCAAGAACAAAATCATTTAGTCTTGTGATTGATTCACAAGGAAAAAGGGTAAAAACCCTCATCAAGGATGGCAGATCCCTACGCAAGTTATCTTGCAAAAGGACATATTTTTGGATATCCTTCTAAATAAGGAAAGCTGTAAACCTGAAACTAGCATATCTAAGGAACTTTAGGGTTGACCAAGTTGGGTTAATAAGGTACGCCCTACACCGGAATGTAAAGGATCTTGCCAATTTACAAGACACCTTGGGAACGAGTGCTGATACACTCAAAAGGAAAGAAAACTTCCTTAGCAGTTGCCAAACAACACGGTTGATTAATGGAAATGTTTGTGCTTGCTAGAGATTTTAGGGCTCTATTTGAATTATGAATTACAAATTCAATGAGTACCTATACTTCAGGTTAAAGGCCTGAAGGAAGAGGCAGTTTCAGTTACCCTCGACTACCTGCCTAACCCTAACCAAGGGGGTTGTTCACCGTGTCGGGAACGTGGACCGAACCCGCCGCAAGAGGTCTCTCCGTTGAGCTCTACTTGGAGTAGGAGGACGCTTGGGTGCCAGGGGGGGCTCTGGCCGTAAATCCCTCGCCTTCCAGGTCCTGCACAAGAGGCTAACGTGACTCGGGATTGGATCTCGAGACCTGCATACTAGTTTAGGGCAGAAGCTTGGAATAGTGATCACTATGGATTACTGGATAGCCTTCGGGCGGATTATGGACAAGCCTACGGGCGGAACTCCTTGTATTTCAAAGATAAAATAATGAAATGTAAAAAAAAGAACTTGCTTGATATTGTTTTTTCTATGTCACGTGATAAGATTACGTGAAGGAACCAGTGCTTAACGGGATTAATTAAAGAAGCTGATTGTTATATGTCAAATTAATGTGTTAGATAATTACATAACTAAAACAAACCGAGGAAAGTGCGGAGGATGGGCCATGGGTCCGTCCTACAGTTGGGTGGTCCCGATTAGCCGAGAACTTTTCTCAAAAATCTCGAAGAACAGCGGGATGATCATCATCATAAAAACGAATAACGAGAGCGATGACCTAGAGTTACATCTTACCCGATTTACGCTGTTTTAGGGAACGGAATGGGACTATGCCTTATGGCAGAGAGGTTGAGCCTTGCATCCCTCTCGTTTCCCATTCTCCTTGAACCAAGTGCAGCGTGAACCCGCTTCGGACCTGGCGTTTCTGCGTAAAGTAGTTTGCTCGGGTCTGACGCTAATTGCTGTTAGCTAATGACCAATCAGGAAAACCCTAATTTCGGTCGATCCTAAGTGGGAACGGCCAGGATACTTCCACTACGTGGCAGACGCGGAAAGACCTAGATCGCAAAACCCGTAACATTCCATGGGAGTGCCGGGCGGAGTTTTCTAGACATCCTTTCTGATGGACTGCTAAGACGTGTCCGGGATGATACTAGTGGACACGTTACATCTTTCAACCCTTAGTCTTCATAATTTTCATCGAGACTCAATCTTGAAACTCTGAAATTTTTCAGTAGTAGAGTTGATTTTTAATGTGTCAAAAGACACAAACAATAGTAGTGTGAAAACACACTATGTAGGTACTATGAGATTGAACTTGATGTTAAGCTTTGTTGCTTGCTTCAACTCTACAATATCTTTCCTCCTTAGTGATTTGTTGCCCAAATGTGTGCTGGTTACTGAGTAAGAACTTTGATTCAAGTGGCAAGAACTCCACTTGATTAAGAATAGTTAGAAAGATGAAGTTGTTTTGAGCTTGAGCTCAAAAGGCTATGGCTTCTACTAGGTTTAAACAGGCCCATCTAATTTTTCTAAGATGGCAGTGTGCAGAAGTGACCATGCAATGATTCCTCTGAGTGGGAGGGAGTTAGGACATAGGGCCTCAAATGCCCTAAGCTCATAGAATGATTCACGCTATAGAGAGTGAAAACAGCCTATACGACCAGCTTGGGGTGGCCAAAAACAGGCAGCAAGCTCAAAAAAAAAAAATGCCAGGTTATGGAGTGCCTAATGTGCACAATTTGCATGATAGGGTGAAGTGCCTTGAAGTCAAGAAGAAGTCTACAGAAGAAGGCACTCAAAGATGTGGCATGTAGAAGGAGATACAAGAGCTCTAAGGTGTCAAGGTGCAGCATGCTATGGCAGATAATAGTGAGTGTTGAAGTTTAAGTGAAGAAACAATGACACACATTAAATGTGAGCTGGATTGAGGTCAAGCAAAGCTAAGAGAGCAGAGAATGGAACTTAATTGAGCTAAGACATGCCCAACTGGGCTTTGATACCATGTAAAAATACGTGGGATCTAGAGCATGGCAGATGCGGAAGCTATGGAGGTTGAAAGAGAAAAAGGAAACTCATGAAGACATTGACCCTGACAAGGACAAATTGTTACACAAGTGAATTAGGTTCCAAGATTGAGACTTGGACTCATAAATACAATCTTGTGTATTGACAGTGACATGACACTTTACTAGAAAGAAAATAGTACTATAATTGCATTAGAAAAAGAGTGCAAGTACAATGCTTTATAGGATTTGAGTGGTGGTACTTTCTCCTACTATGCATATGGGATTCTGGTCCTGAGTCCTCATTGCCCCTCATAAAGGGACTAAAGTAGGTGTGATTGCAAATATTTCAACAACGAGAGAATGGGAATTTCTCATCAAGAAGATAAGGAATCTATTACCCCCAATCTCCTTCACCAAATTCCCTTTTTTGAAAACTCACGATTAAGACCATGGCCCCAAAGAAGAAAGCTACGAAGGTCGTCAAGGCAGGAGTTGCCAATAACACTACGGATACAATTACTACAAACGGAATGGTGAGTACATGGATTACAAACGAAGCTACGAGTACCATCAACCAAGCACCTATCATGGATCTTCATGTACTAATTTTCTTAAATAAAAATAGCTAGGAGGCCATTATCCCATGAATAGGCAACAAAAGCTACATGCGTAAAATAAGATTTTATTCAATTTTTGCATATAATTTCTTTGAGAAATTCTTAACTAGGAATCCCAAGGGGTAACTTGGGTTAGATGAACCTAAGCGAGTACAAGGAAGGTATTGTGTCCCTAAAAGAAATTTTAATATTTTTGATTTCTGTGTGGATCAAATGAAGTCTCTAAATCACGAATACTAATCCTCGGTATATAAGAGACCTTGAGATCCAATTGCCAAATGATACTGTTCATAATTAAACTAATCAAGATTTTCTTTTATTGCGAGCAAAGACCCACAAAACTCAAAGGGAGTTATCCTCAAGTATGAAATTCTTTCTTAAATTCAATCCAAACTAATCCCCAAGGAAGAGGGAGTCCAAGAAGACTATTGGAAGGTATTGCCACTTATGCTGATTTGTCTCGAAGTTATTTTGCCACTCATGTTGATTTGTCTTGAAGTTATTTTGCCATTTATGCTAATTTTTCTCGATGTTATTATTTTTGGAAAGAAAATATTTGTCTTGGAAATAAACGTGTTAACAATTTATGTATAATGCATTTGAAATAAGATGCTTGTGATTGTAAGCTAGGTACTGATCTTTCCTAAAATCATCAAGCTAAAAGATGGATGACTGAGTACAGATTGCCGTGTTTGAGGCAATATTCTAGTAAACACAGAACACCGACTAAGGAAATGTTCTTGATGGCGCTAGATCTCCCCAACGCCAGCGTGAATAAAACCTACGCCAAGGGGTTTTTCTTTTTTTGTTTTGCATTAGTGAGTTTAGACCAATCATGACGCAAAAGTTTTTGTTGTAGGGAACTCTAGTCAGCAAGAGGAGGTGGGATACGAGGGGGCTCTAGTCATAAACTCCTTAGGCTCTTACAAACTGCCAATTTCAATCCTTCTATTTTTAGACTGTGTCTAGAAGTTCCAATACTAGTTAGGGAATGGAACTTGGAGAGGATAATACTTTGAATAGAAAATATTGTAAATGTCATTTTTTTTTGAAAGGAATTATTAAGAAGAAATTTCTTTACTTTGTTTTTGTATCATGAATAAAAGACATGTACTAATTTTGTATTAGAAGATAATTCAAAGAAGCTATTTTTATATGTTAAACCTAAAGTGGTAGTTAATTAGATAATTAAAACTACTCTCTCGAGGAAAGTAGGAGGATGAACCCCCGATGGGATCCAGACATATGGCTGCGTGGCCTCGATAAGTTGAGAGCTTTTCTAAGAAGGAATAAAAATCGCACTTGATGGATGTAACGTGTTCCCCTGTCCACTTGTAGGACACGTCTTAGCAGCCCATCCGGAAGAGATTCTAGAAAGCGCCGCCCGGCACTCACAAGGGATGTTACGGGGTTTGCGATCAAGGTCTTCCCGAGTCTGCCACGAAGCGGAAGCATCTAGCCGTTCCCACTTAGGACCGACCTAAGTCACGGTTTTCCTAATAGTCAAGTTCCTAGGAGGTAGCTAGCATCGAGCCCCAGACGAACTACTTTGCGCAGAAACGTCAGGGTCGAAGCACATTTATACTACACTTGGTTCAAGGAGAATGGGAAATGAGAGAGATGCGAAGCTCGATCTCTCTGCTTGTAAGGCATAGTCCCATTCCATTCCCTTAAAACAGCATAAATCAGGAATCTAGCTCTATAGATTCTAGGTCATTATTACCTTGCTGTCAATTCCTTTGAGAAAAGTTCTCGGCCAACCGGGACCACCCTTCCATAGGACGGACCCAGAGTCTCGTCCACCGCACTTTCCTCAGGTTGCTTAGTTATCTAATTACCTACCACATTTAGTTTGACAAGCAAAAACAACTTCCTTAATTAACCAATTAATCACTGGTTCCTTCACATAACTTAGGCACTGACACAGAAAAACAATGTCAAGCAAGTTCCTTTTTCAACATTTGATCTTTATTTATCAGTCTTAGGAATACATCAAATAACCTGCCCGAAGGCTATTCTAGCAATCCTCAAGGATCGCTATTCCAAGTAGTATGCGGGCCTTGAGATCCCATCTCGAGTCATGTCGGCCTCTTGTGCAAGATCTGGAGGCAAGGAATTTATGGCCAGAGCCTCCCCTGGCACCCAAGTGTCCTCTTGCTCCAAGTAGCACTCACGGAGAGACCTCTCGCGGCGGGTTCGGTCCACGTACCCGGCGCGGCTAACAACCCCCTTGGATAGGGTCAGGCATATAGTCGGAGGTAACTGATACTGCCTCTCCCTCCAAGATTTTAACCCGAAGCATTAGTTATTTTTCCAGTATTAGTTCCTTGATCAAAGAAGTACAAACAGTACTCCTAAGTGTACAATCATGAGCATTCCAGTGGTCATTTGTACGGGCAACTGCTAAGGTGTGATTCCTTCTCCCCGAATGCTTCCAACATTCGATTCTGGATCAATCACAACTTGGCAAGATCCCAAGGGTTTTGTAAGCTGAGTTGCTTGTTTACCCTTTTTCCTTGGGTTAGGGTTTATACCCTGTTGACCCAAATTGTCTCTACCTTAGGTTTCCTTAAATTATAGACAATAAATCCTGGGCAACCTCGTTGCCCTAGCTTGGTCTATCAATTGCTTTCTTGGCAATTCATTACTACCCTGGCTTCACAAATCAGTCTTCAAAGAAGAGTGTTGAAGCAGGACAACTCCTCAATTTCTAGAAAATTAAACTTGTAATTAGAACTCAGCAAACTTGGTCTAAGGAGTAGCAATACTATTTTTGTGATTTAGACGCAAGAGTATAAGACGTTAAAGCTTGTTGCACGAGATAGGTGTCAACCCCTAACTTGTGGGATTATTTTTCTCATCACACGGTATTCTTTGATCAAGAATACCTTTGATCAAGATATAGGGCTTGGGAGTCTTATTGACCCAATCTAAAACCCTAACCCTACTAGGCTTGATAAACGTTTTGGCCCTAGGGACCCTAAATTCTTGTGGAGGTCTAGTATTTGGTCAACTGATCCCTAGGGTGAAAACCCTAGATCATTCTTGCACGACGTTTAAATAATCCTAACATTTTGTGGATGTGGGTAGGACCTTTAAGATCAAAAGTATTAAATCAGCATTCCAAGTGCGATATTAAGCAGAATTTTATCATAGCTTGACCCTACTTAGCACATTGAGGTGATCGTCATATGCTAACTAATCATATCTTTATGATTTTCATGTAAGCTACTCAATTATATGCGAATTACTTAGTTGATCTAACCAACCCACTATTAAAGATGATCTTCCCTTTTAAAGATACAAATACTTTCTAAAAGATGTAAGTAACTACAAGATGAGTGAGATGTATCATTCCATGCAATTTCAAGATCAAAGACCTTTTTGCCTATATGCGACTAAAGGATCTAAAGTGATCTTTCTTTCCCTTTCCCTATACTATAATGATTGACATTCAGAGCTAACTCTTATAAACCCTAACGTTGATGCATCGAATTCAAAGCTTTAATATTTTAATGAAGATGCATCTTTTCCCAAATTCGAACTTTGATAAAAGAACTCCATGTATGGATGCATCATTATTTCATGGCTAGATGCCAATGAGTACGTCATTAATTCAATCCTTTTCAACCTAAAATGTAACTATCCATTTGTATGCATCTTGCATAATATATGTTTCATTGTCAAAGTTCATAAATCCTTTCCTCTTAATGCAACTATTTAGACATCATTTAGTGATCATCTATGATTACCTTATACACGAGACACAAGCACGAATTTATTACATAAGTTTGTTATGTGTTGAGAGTGGAATTTTGGTGCCGAGAAGTGCTTAAAAATAGCTAAAAATTATGAATATCAAGGGAAAAATATTCAACGTCGAAGGTGGTGGCTCGATCTAGGACGATTTTAAGCGCCAAAGTGCTTTAAAGGCGCCCGAGCGACACTTGTTGATTTTTCATAATTTTTCAGACAGTCGTGCGGGTTGACACGAGTTATCAGTCAATGCGGGATGCCAAGCCGGACGCCCAGGATTTTTCAGAGCTCAATTCCGAGTCCGGATGGGGAAATGGCCAAGAAATGGTCAAGATTTGAAAGGGTGGCCACAACATGGACCAAAGGGGGGTGCCCTTTGGGGGAATTTTAACTCCCCAACCAAAAGATGCAAGATGAAGAATTGTGGGCATGAGAAGAAGAAGAAAACGTGAGGAAACATGGCGCGGAAAATCACGCCATGGGAGGATGAGAGGCAACATGCCTGCTACACACAACCTATGCAAATCATCATTGGCCTTGTCTACCTTCTCCCTGCTGATCATATCGCCACCTCTCGCCCGTCAAATGGTGGTCTCTATGAAGAATTCGGATTTCAGTCTTTCTCTCTCCTCCCTCTCTCTCCCCTAAAGGCAGATTCATGTGGTGAAGAGGAAGAAGAAGAATGGATGACGAATGCTTGTCCAATGAAGACCGGATTGCTCCGTGGTGTAAGAGGATTAAAGATTGCTGATTGTGGACTATCATGAGCATTAATGGCCGCTGGAAATCAGTCCCGAGATATGGCAAATAAAAACCCACAACCCACAAAGAACGATAATCTCATTTTTACAAAGGAAAATGGTGTTTTTATGCAATTTGCTTCATGAATTCTTGTTTCCATGGGATGAATATGCATTATGATGTTGTTTACAATGTCTTCCACCTGTTTATGATCAGAAAATCAGAAAATCATAAGTGTTGTGGATGAAATTAATAGTGAAAAACCCGTAAAATGCATGAAATATGGAAAAATTGGGTGTTTTTGAGATATAAATGGAAAATACAATAAGACACACCAACTAAAGTTGTGATTTTGCAATGAACCTAAGGGCCACAGCCCCCAACTCATTTTGAATTTTCAGTCATTGAATATTGCAAAAAATACAAGAAAAATAGGGAAAATAAGGAAAAAACAGGGGAAAAATGGATTTTGAGTGCCGAAAATTAAGAAAAAATAAGATTCATGTTTGTGGATGTATGGGGGGTCTGAAGTATGAGGTTTAGCCTCAGTTTAGCCATACCTTTATGTTTTAGTGAGTTTTTATGGCTTTTTATACAATAAAAATGTGGAAAATGAACCCTAAACCGATCAATAATGCACAACCTAAACGGGTGAGGGGGTAGAGTGTATAAAAAGTGTTTAAATGCTGAAAGGAATGATGAAAAGCTTGCTGGTTTTTTATGCATACCATTTAGGTCGATCAATAATTAAAAAGTAAGGACCTAGTAGCACGAGGGTTTCTCGGTGCTAGGTTCATGCAATGCCGCATACGAGCGATAGTCAAAATCATTGAAAGAAATGTTTTCCACATGTGCAGCAATGCTGATTTTCTTAATTGTTTTAGCACGTGGACATTCACAATTTGCATAAATCATAAAGAAATGATAAAAAGTATCAGGCAATATCTCCTGGATGCATGGCAATTGTTTTCTAGAAACATGACCAACGTTGAGTGAGTAATGTTGTCCAAGCTGTAGGATAGGCGTTGGGTCTAAGGGGAAAGTAAAGTGAGGTATGGTACATTCCTAGATACGATCAATTGGTACCTTGAGAGAACTATGTGTGCGATATTGTGTTATATATGTTTAGCGACGCATTGAGGGGCCAATCCCCAAGGTGTACGAGAGTCGCAGTGAGGTAGCGGCAGTCAGTTGGGAGGACCTCCTATGTTTGTACTTCGTGCTATTTGGCAATGTGCTGGGACTCCCTCTGAGGAGTGTTAATTGGGTTAGAGTTGGACTACGAGACGTGATACAAACGCAAGATGTTTAGGAAGATGATGTATGTGTCATCCATGCTCCTGGCCGCGAGGCCATGGGGTTGTTGAGCACATGATAGAGGTCCGGCTAGTGCATGAGCCAGTGCCGGCCCGTTTTAGGTCCCATCAGTGGTGTGTCTGCCAAGAGCCGCTTAGAAGTGGCGGTCCTCGAATCCTGGTTGTCTAGGGACCAATTAGCAGTTTATGCCAAAGGATACTGTGATTGATCCGTTATTCATCGATAAGCATCATCTAGCAGAAATCCAAAAGCAAGAGAGAGACGAGAGAGCTAGGCGACATGCTGAAATTCTTAGGAGATTCTCCCCTAAGCGTAGTGGTGCTGAACCCTTACGAGAGAGTGGATCTAGTGATCTTGGTGCCACAAGCAGTAAGCTAGGAGAAGGTGGAAGCTCTAGTGCTCCCCTTCCTTCCATAAGTCAGTCTACATCAAGTGCGGGAGGTGTAACCCCACCGTCCCCTATTCCTAGTGCAAATCCAATTCTCGTCATGGCGCAGCCTATTGCAATTCCTGCAGGAACGATGGATTTTCCGGCTCTAGGTTACCGGCTACCCGTTTTTAATGGGCTAGTTGAGGAAGATGCAAAACTCCACATCAGGGAGTTTCAAAAGTTGATGTTTAACTGTCGGATCCAAGAAGAAGGACATTTAATGATGTTCTTCAACATGACTCTCAAAGGAAGAGCTGCCATATGGTATCATGGTTTAGAAGCCAGAACCATATTGAATATTGATGCATTTTATGGAGCTTTTCGAAGGGAGTTTGCCCCTGAAAGGGGTGGGAAATATTGGTTGCGTGTACTCAACATGACCCGCCAAGAACCACACGAGGATATTCGTGCTTACGTGAAGAAAATAAAAGAGGTTTTTCGTAAGTTGGACACCTCTATTCCTATCCTTGCAGCTGCCCAATTGCAATATTTCCTACATGGTTTGGACTTTAATATTCAGCAGTTGAGCAGTGTCCCTTTGGGGGATATAGATACTGCCATTACAAGAGCACAAGAAGTGGAATCCCAACTACAAGCAGCCTATGCCTCTCGAGGCAATTCGAATATGGGTCTAGCATTGGGAAATAATATGGCGACGGCCAATGGCAGTAGTAACCAAGGGATAGCGATGGCTAATCCTAATGGGAGAGGGAACACGATGCAGAATGTGCCTTTATTACCAGGTCCCCCTAGCATGTCGATGCCTACAGGCAGTCAAATGGCTCCAAATGGTGGAAGCCAAGCAGTTAATCCTAATACCATGCCTGTGGTTCAACAACCAGTGCCTAATCGAATTGTCAGGCCGATGGAACAACAGGGTACTGATCAAGGCTATGAGTCGAGTGCTTCCAATGTTCTTGGCGAGGTTAAGGACATGATGAAGCATTATACCGACATGATTACGGAGCACTATCGACAAATAGACGTTGATGTCAACTTCCTTAAAAAACAACAAAATTTGATAGGAAGTAGATACCCAGATGAGGGTGCACCTTCAAGGTTTAACTACAAATGGTGTGGTGGGCAACATTATCCACAAAATTGCCCAAATGTCAAGTGCGACATTTGTGGAAAATCCGACTATTTAGCAGCCACTTGCTGGAGTAAAATTAGTTCCCTCCAGCGAGGTAGTCGGCAACCAGGGCCTGTTAATCATCATGCGCAAGGAAATGATTCCCAGCAAGACGGGCCTAAGCAAATACTTCAACGACCAAAGACTACAGTAGAGGAGCTGCCTAGTGGTAATGGGTTTAGTTTGATTGAGGCTATGCACGTTAATGACGTTGACACCTCTAATCTGCGAGCTATCCTTACAAGAGGTCAAAAGGGTAGAGAGGCCGACAAGGATAAGACTGTCGATGGAAACCCTAAGCAGGGTGACAAAGAAACGCAAGTTCTGGATCCTGCCATGGAAGGGGGACCTCTGAAGCCCGTGGAGAGTAAAGCCGATGCTAAGAAGGATAAGGAACCACCGAGGAAGAAGGTGAAAGTTAAAAAAGAGGCAATAAAGCCGGTTCAGTGACCTAAAGAGCAGATGGTTTGGCATGAAAAGTGAACTCTACCGAACTATCATGAATTTGATTTGGCGAGCTCTCTTTGCGAAGTCAAGCCGGATGTGAACCTTTTACAGCTTATTAAGCTTTCCCCAGGAGTACGCAAGGAATTTAGAAAGATCCTGCGTACCGGGTATATCGTGGAACCTTTGGGTATTGCACGAGTTGGTGATGACTGGTTCGAGCATGCTGAGAAGCATTGCCCAAGGGTTGCAGCCTATGTCGAAGGGATATTAGTAGATTATGCCATTGTCGACATGGGATCATCTGTTAACATCATGAGCTCTGAACTGATGGAAAGGTTGGGTCTTGCGATCCAGAAAGATACCTCCATAATTCTCAGAATGGCGGATGATAGTTTGAGACAGCCGGAAGGCTGCATTACTAAGGTCCATGTCACTGTTGCAAATGTAGAATGCCTGTCGGACTTTAGGGTGATTCGTTTTGCAGGGCGTCCAAGTTACCAAGTATTACTTGGACGACCTTGGACCTTGCAAGCGGAGTGTCAAGTGGATATACCCGCCGGTCAGCTAATATTCGGCAGAGGTGCCCAGCGCATGGTGATTGATGCCTATCCTGAGTCTCCGCAAAGTGAGAGAGATCCTCTATCTTCCACAAAATTGGAGACATTAGAGGATTTATCCGCCAGTGAGACATCATCGAGTGATGAGTCCAAAGAGGGATCCACCACGGAAGACATCTATCAGATCACTCTGAATGAGCCGATAGAGGCCCAAGATCGTATAAGAGATGCAGATGTTATCGAGCTAGACCTTGGTACGCCAAATGATTCGCGGCCAATTAAATTAGGTTCTATGCTCAGTTCAGCAGAAAGGGAGGACTATGTGTCCCTAATTCAAGAATTCCGCGATATCTTTGCCTGGAGTTATGATGAGCTGAGGGGCATCCCTCCCAGCCTGGCTGTTCATACAATTCCGTTGAAAGAGGGCAGCCACCCTATACGTTGGAAAGTAAGGCGTTGTCGAAGGGTTCCGAAAGCAAGGTCGCAACCACAGAGGTTCTTGAGAAATTCCAAGATAGAAGAATCAATCAAGCAAGATCAGGCTATGCAGAACAACCTGTCCGTTCTCTAGGCTCCCACATCTTGAATCATGAAATGATGGTGAGGTTAGCTACTGCTGCTAGAGGTCTGTATGTGGCTTTGGGAAAGGCTATGGCTGTTCCCTCACGACGTCGAAATGATGCTGTCAATGTGAGTTCAGTGGCAAAAGCTATTGCCTCTTCTCTTTCAATCCTCTTTCTTAACAACTTGCAACATGATGGTTGTGTTGGGTCCTCATCATAATCATCCGAGTCTTCAATGTCAATCAAGTGTAGATACCACTTTTGAAGCAACTAGTCAGCTTTTATGGACTTCTGTACCAAGTTCTAGTACTCCAATGGAAACAGAGACTTGAAAGATGGAAACAGAGAGCTCTGAACTCAAAGTAGGTGGATAGGCATGGCTTTTAGAGATTTTACGTAACTATGTCGGGCTGCTGGAATATCTGGTGACATCCTCCATCCTATTGGTTCCTTCTGCTATGGCACAACTTTTAGTTCAGCCTGTGAGTGGGAAAACTATTCCCATTCCCAAAGACTCAGAAAATTTTGTTTTGGCTCTTCAAGCACAAGGTTTAGAAGTGGTACCCCCTGTGTGGAATCATCCTATGTTTCCTCAGTGTAATCCAAATCTAATCGAGTCGCTTTGCTCTATTCTAAGACACATATTTTCTGGTATAAGAAACACAAAAAGGGCAGAGATTGTCAAGATTGTGGGAGAGAAGGAAGGAGTCTCACTTGTAGCTATCTTGCTTGCACAATGGGGGAATACACACAAGGGTGGAGGCTGAAAACAGTTTTCCTCTTCTTAGTTGTGGAAGCCAAAATGAACTCTCTCTACAAAGAAATAGAAGAACCCTGTATATATGGGTCTCAAACCAAACTCAACTAACTAAGGTGGCATGCTAACTGAGCCACAAACTAGAGTAGATAAGGATAGCTATCGTGTAGCTATTATTCAGGGGCGGTGTACCAACCGCGTCTGCAACTAACACGTCTGTGACATAAATGCACAATGGTCACCCTGGCATATCACGAGTGGAGCTCGATATCTCAACAGAGATTTCATGAAGTGGGAATTACTGGAAACAGATTCAACTTTCTGGAGAGAAAATTTCAACATCCCATCCTGAAGGGAGCTCTCTGGAATTCTGGTCAGCAATATCATTGTAATCTGTGGGCTCATGAAGTTCTGTGAAGAATTCCTCTAGATCTCATCTGATAAGTTATAGTTTCCTTCCTCCCTGAATAAGCCTATTTTTCTTATTACTAGTTAATCTGTCCGAACAGTCAAGAGTTTCCAGCAAGATTTAGCTTGTGCATATCCTGTCCAATCACCAATTCTTCACTGAATTGATTTATCGATGTTTGAAGCTATGGATTCGCTGTTAGACAGTAAGGGCTTTATCTCCCAGAAAATCCTTCCCGACTTCAACCATGACAAGGGAATTCAGTTCGAAAAGGAAAGAAAAATAGAGAAAATCCTCTCTGACTTCATCCATCACCAGAGAAAAGACAAAATAGAGGTCGGAAAGGAATTTCCATTATTGTTGTGGTTCCCCCTTTTGTGCATTCACAAGTAGCATCAGGTAATTGGATCCCAGCCAGTGCCTTTGAGTATCTGCTTCTATGAAAAAAATCATGGTCCCAAAATCTGTTGAGTGTGCCGATCTGCCGTCCTCCATCACAGAAAATGTAGCAATAGGCGACAACAAGAACACAGCTGAGGCGTTGGTGATGGTGTCTTGATCCCTCCACTCATCGCAGCACAGAAGCAGCACAGCTCCTCCTTGAGGCTTGCATACATGGATGACTGCATCTCTTCTTCTGTCTTCCACTCATCATTTCCCCCTTCAATTGCCTCCTCATGCCTTCGTTTTTTTTTTCCGTCGGGCCTCTCCAATGTTTTTTTTGTATGTTCCCCAGATTCGATACGTTTGTCCATGCTTCAATTCTCCTCCTCCGACTTACTTCTGCTCCCTAACATTAGCCACGATTCCTCCAAAATTCCCTGCACCCCCATTAGTTTTTCATTAGCGTCGTATATTCCAGGAAATCCTGCGCTACCCATCGCATCTGGCGTTTTTGCTTTTCCTCCCTTCTGAGACCCTGTTCCCTCCCAAATATAGGTTGAAGGATAAAAAAAAACAAGCACTGTCATATGAGCACGGTCCGAACCAAATCTTTTTGGATTGTCATTACATCACAAGATGGTGACCAAAGGCCAATCGTCAACCAAATCATTATCCTTTGCATCAAAGCAATTTCTTGGTCACAACAGCATATACCAATGAACTTTGACAAGAAGCAGCAGAACCACGATATGACCAATTGGGTCGCAAGTGAGGTCTTCTTCTATATCTTCCTTGGACTACCAGCCAGCCCATTGGAAATGGTGGAGTCTGGCTCAAATACAGTCCATCCAAACAGCACAAGCTTGCATAGTTCCCTCTTCATCCAATTAGGGGCGCTCATAAGAACCATGACAAGTAGGGAGGAACAGATACAGGGATGATGTCCCAACTTCATTAAGTTTACCTACATATATGGCATTCAAAACCAAACTGGCTACGTTCCCCTATTCTGAAAGTCTGTCAAATACTTGATAAGCTTCTGCAGCCCAACCACAACTGTTATACATGTCCACAAGTGTATTGCCAACATGAAACTCATTATCTAGCCCCCTTTTTTATATCTCTACATGGAGTTCTCGGCTTGTATCTAAAGCTCCTATGATGCTACATGATTTCAGGCTGTAGACAAATGTACTAGCATCAGCAGAAATACCATCCAGTTGTAGATGTTGGAAACATCCTCACAAAGCCCATCATCGGCATATCTTGAAATAAGTGTAGCCCATGAGATTGCATCTCGAGTTACCAGTCTACCAGAACTCCCTGTTCTTCTCCGTCTTCAACATAGAATGAAAGAGCAAACATAACAACTAAGTATGTACAAAGTATCAAATCACACGCACAACTTTTGGGTGGTTTCACACCTCGAATGCGCAGCGATACGACATCCACCCCCTCTAATCCTGCGCATCCTCCGGATGGGCCAACTACCCATGATCGTTATCATCAAGATCCACAAACAGATCAATCTCTTCATTATGCATTTCCAGTATATCAATAAGATTATCTGTCATATCATCTGTCTCTTCCATTGGAGTTTCTTCTCGTTGCTCTTCTCTTGAAAATTCTTCCAATACATAATCCTCATCATCTCTTTTCTTGAAAATCTTGATTCTTTTTCCAGCAATAGGCACTCTAAGCACTGTCCCATCCAATTCTGTCAGCTCATATGTTGCATTATCAAAAACATGTCTAACTATGTACGGCCCAAACCATCTTTTCACCATCTTCCGAAGTGCAGTATGATGATTTTCAAGGCTGCTATCAAAGACCAATACCCAATCTCCCTCTTCTATTGTTCTAGGCCGCAATCGATGCTTGCTGTCAAACCTGTCCTTATTCCTTAGTCTAGCAACCTTCAACCTGTCAATAGCTAGCTGAATATCCTCAGGTCTCCTCTCCAACTGTCGAATCCGAAGAGCCAAAAGCTCCTCTCTCGTCAAATCCTCCTGCCAAGGTAAAACTGACCAAGTCAAAGCACAAGTCTCAGTCGGCATAATAGGTTTCTGACCATACATCAACTCTGCAGGCATATATCCTGTGGTAACACTATGAGTCGTACGATCAGCCCACAAAGCAAATGGTAGAAGTCTCGGCCATTCTCCAATCCGTCCTCTGCATGCTTTGGCTAATGCTTTCACTATCGGCGGATGCCCTCTTTCACTCTTCCCATTTCCCTCTGGATTATATGCTGTAGTTAGAGCCAACTTGATTCCTAGCTGAGAGAAAAACTCCCTAGCTTCATCTGCATCCAATTCACCACGATCCGCAATGATCTTACCCACACAACCATACCTACAGAAAATTTCCTCCAATAAGAACTTACACACTACACTAGTGGTCTTCGTTCTCAAAGATCTACCCTCAACATGATTGGTAAGATCCTCTCTAGCCAAAACAATGTACCTCATCTGCCATAGAGTAGCCCACACTCCTCTATGACCAGCCCAAGGACTCTCATGAAACTCCCTCATCACCTGTAACTGTGTCTCTCTATCGCAGACAACCCGCAAAGGTAATCCGCCTCTTTTCTTCGGATGCTTCCAAAGAAATCCGTCCTTGAGAAAATAACCATAGGCTTTCCTTCTGATCTTCTTGAACTCTTCATCTGTCCATTCTTCTCTTTTGCTTAATGTACTAAGGTACCTGCCAATCTGCAACCAATCTCCCACATAGAGTTCTTCTATGAAAGCCACAATATCATAGACATGACAAACATGATCAACCATAGTGGCTGAAATTTCTGCATCATCCTCTTCTGCAAGTAGAGTCTCCTCATCATCATATCTGGCTCTAGACAACATATCTGCCACTGGATTATCCTTCCCTGCTATGTGTTTAAATTCCGGATTTAATGACTTGATGTATGCAATCCATCTCAACATGGCTATATCCGGAGTAGAGCAACTCGTGATCATACCAATCAATGGCAAGCAATCTGTCTCTACCACAACTGAAGCTCCAATAAAGTACTCCTTGTCACATTTGAGAGCCGTGACAATCCCCAATAACTCCCTCTTGATTTGCGGATATCTCCTCTGTCTCTCGTTTAGGACTTTCGCCCCAAACCGAATAGCATACATATTTCCATCTGCATCATCTTGACCCACAGCCCAACCTATGCCAATTGGACTAGTGTCAACTGTCAATACAATAGGCCTTTCACAATTATAATCCGCTTTCCTAAGAGTAGGAGCATTCTGCAATAACTTCTTCAATTTTCGCA
This sequence comes from Lygodium microphyllum, assembly GCF_053477565.2. Taxonomy (NCBI): domain Eukaryota; kingdom Viridiplantae; phylum Streptophyta; class Polypodiopsida; order Schizaeales; family Lygodiaceae; genus Lygodium; species Lygodium microphyllum. Next base: position 88,486,124 of record NC_141153.1, on the reverse strand, counting down.
TGGCTCTAGTGTGGCTCTCATCCCAATAGAATTTCTGCCCCTTTCGAAGCAGCTGATACAAACAATCTGCTATGTGTGCAAAATGAGGTATCCAAATCATATAAAACACACAAGCTCCAATGAATCTCCGTACCTCTGAAGTGGTAGAACAATACTCCACAATCTTGCCTATAGCATTCACCTTATCAGGTGAGGGTTTCCTGCCATAATATCCACACATATGTCCAACAATGACAACCTCATTCACTCCAAAAACAGATTTTTGCCCTGAAAGTGTCAAGTTCACTTCTTCTAACCTGGCCAAAATCTTTTCACATGCTGAAATATGATCAGCCACAAAGTATCTACATCCCTGCTCATTTAGATTCTCATTCTTCTCTTCTTCTGCACACCCTTTAATGGGCACATCATCCAAGAAAGGCATAGTAAGCTGAGGTATGTAATCACGAAGGACCTTATGCATGGCATTCATCATATGCGCAACAGGATTAGTGGCACCTTGAGGCAAGGTACACATCCTGACAAGCCCAATAGGAGTTCTCATGGTGGTTATGTCCCTGCTTTCCAAAGTCAGCTGAAACTGATCATATCCTGAATACAAATCACCTAAAGAATAGATGGCACGTCCAGCAAATGCTTCTGCAAACTCATCCACAACTGAACCTATACCAACATTCCTGATAGTAACTCTGTTCACTGGCTGCATGTCCTGAATAAATCGGAGAGTACCATTCTTCTTTGGAACTGTAAACCACCTGTTTGAGTATGGTGCAGATGAAGGCTCAAGGATTCCCATCCTGATTTTCTCATTCAATAAATCAATCAGCTTTGGCAAGTGTGCTTTAGGCACTGGAATAGGTCGGAGATTCCATGGGATATGAGGAATAGTAAAAATGACCATAGGAGCAACAATATCAGGATTCACACATCCAATCTCATGCGGGAAAAAAGCAAATCCCCTTCCATGACGCTCAAGCATCTCCTGAAAGCATTGCTTCTCTGTGGGTAGCAAGAAATCACCATTTCCAATTTTTAATTCAGCAAGAGTCTCTGCTGAAAATTTATGACCAATATGCTCTGGATTCCTCAAAATTGGCTGTTTAGCAGCCCTCTCTATTTGCTGATCACTGTCAGGTGGAAGCGGTACAGCAACCGGCTTCACCTTCTTATCCACAGTTTTGTATTTCGTGTCAACCCTGGCTTCATTATACTCTTTTGCATTACTCATTCCACCTTTACCAAAGTTGGTAGCAAGTGGAGCTCCTGTCTCAGTCAACCAAATCTTACCATCTTGCCCCCAATATACCAAATTCTTCCTCCTTGCATCCTGAAAAGATTCACAATCCCTGCAATGTTGATGGTCCGTACTATCGCACCAAATACATCTCCGATCTCTCCTAGGTGCACTAGGAGCACTCCTAGGTGCAATAGGAGCACTAGAAGAAGTAGTAGGCGCAGTCGAAGCAAACTGCTCTTTCAACTTTCCCACCAACTCCGCTTTGACTGACTCCAGTGTCAAATCTGTGATGCCTTTGATTATGTCATCAAGAGAGGTAGGCACCGATGGAGCGGATGGTTTTGGAGCAGAAGGTGTAGGCATCGGTCGTGGAACAGGAGGAATAGGTGGAGTGGAAACAGTAGGCACTAGCATAGGCCAAGAAACTAGCTGAGAAGGAGAAGAAATAACAGGGATAGAAGCAGGCATAGGAGCAAATGATGGTGTAGGTGTCATGGAACCATTCTGTAGACGAGTCTTCCATATCCTCCTCTTGGTCAAAGTCGAGACTGCATCCTGAGCATCCTGCCAATCAGTTTTAAGACCCATAGGCTTCGTGCGATCCTCAAGAAGCTCACCCAATTCTTCTTGAAGAGCAGGATCCGCAGCTTGCAAGAAAAGCTCAACTTTTTCAACATCCAATGCTCTTTGTTCAATGGCATCAAGCTGACTATACCTCTCCTCAAATTCTCGAATCAACTCCGAACCAGCTAGACCTTTGTTTGGCATGTAGACCCACTCTCGGAATGACCGCCGAGTAGCCATACCAAAGTCCTCAAGGAAGTATTCTTCTTTCAGGGCCTTTTTAAAATCTTTCCAATGTGTATTTTGAATAAAAAGATCAGTCACTTTTGTCCTCAAAGCGGGTGTGACAAGACGAAGGAAGTACTTACTCATAAGTCCAGCAGGAACTCCAAAAAACCCCATCTTGATCTCATGTCTTCAAATATGCTGAAACATTACGGCCATCAAATAGCTTCTTCTCATTCTCAACTGCTTCAATAGCCTTAGTCGCGGTATTTGCATTCCCTTGCTCCGAATAGAGTTGCCTTTGCTGAGACAAGTGCTGTTGATGCAATTGTTGCTGCTGCTGCATATACAATTGTGTTTGCTGATTTTGGAGCCGCATATACATGGACATATTCTGCAAAATCTGCTTTAGATCCTCTGTTGAAGTACTTGACGCAGCAGTCATTGATGGAGCTGAAGTAGAGGCAGCTGGAATTGTAGAAGAGGCTGAAATAGAGGCTGAAGTATCTCCCATCCTGAAATTTCTGCGACGCTTTCATGTCGGGTTCACCAAAGATGTCGAAGGGTTCCGAAAGCAAGGTCGCAACCACAGAGGTTCTTGAGAAATTCCAAGATAGAAGAATCAATCAAGCAAGATCAGGCTATGCAGAACAACCTGTCCGTTCTCTAGGCTCCCACATCTTGAATCATGAAATGATGGTGAGGTTAGCTACTGCTGCTAGAGGTCTGTATGTGGCTTTGGGAAAGGCTATGGCTGTTCCCTAACGACGTCGAAATGATGCTGTCACTGTGAGTTTAATGGCAAAAGCTATTGCCTCTTCTCTTTCAATCCTCATTCTTAACAACTTGCAACATGATGGTTGTGTTGGGTCCTCATCATAATCATCCGAGTCTTCAATGTCAATCAAGTGTAGATACCACTTTTGAAGCAACTAGTCAGCTTTTATGGACTTCTGTACCAAGTTCTAGTACTCCAATGGAAACAGAGACTTGAAAGATGGAAACAGAGAGCTCTGAACTCAAAGTAGGTGGATAGGCATGGCTTTTAGAGATTTTACGTAACTATGTCGGGCTGCTGGAATATCTGGTGACATCCTCCATCCTATTGGTTCCTTCTGCTATGGCACAACTTTTAGTTCAGCCTGTGAGTGGGAAAACTATTCCCATTCCCAAAGACTCAGAAAAATTTGTTTTGGCTCTTCAAGCACAAGGTTTAGAAGTGGTACCCTGTGTGGAATCATCCTATGTTTCCTCAGTGTAATCCAAATCTAATCGAGTCGCTTTGCTCTATTCTAAGACACATATTTTCTGGTATAAGAAACACAAAAAGGGCAGAGATTTCATGAAGTGGGAATTACTGGAAACAGATTCAACTTTCTGGAGAGAAAATTTCAACATCCCATCCTAAAGGGAGCTCTCTAGAATTCTGGTCAGCAATATCATTGTAATCTGTGGGCTCATGAAGTTCTGTGAAGAATTCCTCTAGATCTCATCTGATAAGTTATAGTTTCCTTCCTCCCTGAATAAGCCTATTTTTCTTATTACTAGTTAATCTGCCCGAACAGTCAAGAGTTTCCAGCAAGATTTAGCTTGTGCATATTCTATCCAATCACCAATTCTCCACTGAATTGATTTATCGATGTTTGAAGCTATGGATTCGCTGTTAGACAGGAAGGGCTTTATCTCCCAGAAAATCCTTCCCGACTTCAACCATGACAAGGGAATTCAGTTCGAAAAGGAAAGAAAAATAGAGAAAATCCTCTCTGACTTCATCCATCACCAGAGAAAAGACAAAATAGAGGTCGGAAAGGAATTTCCATTATTGTTGTGGTTCCCCCTTTTGTGCATTCACAAGTAGCATCAGGTAATTGGATTCCAGCCAGCGCCTTTGAGTATCTGCTTCTATGAAAAAAATCATGGTCCCAAAATCTGTTGAGTGTGCCGATCTGCCATCCTCCATCACAGAAAATGTAGCAACATGCGACAACAAGAACACAGCTGAGGCGTTGGTGATGGTGTCTTGATCCCTCCACTCATCGCAGTGCAGAAGCAGCACAGCTCCTCCTTGAGGCTTGCATACATGGATGACTGCATCTCTTCTTCTGTCTTCCACTCATCATTTCCCCCTTCAATTGCCTCCTCATGCCTTCGTTTTTTTTTTTCCGTCGGGCCTCTCCAATGTTTTTTTTGTATGTTCCCCAGATTCGATACGCTTGTCCATGCTTCAATTCTCCTCCTCCGACTTACTTGTGCTCCCTAACATTAGCCACGATTCCTCCAAAATTCCCTGTGCCCCCATTAGTTTTTCATTAGCGTCATATATTCCAGGCAATCCTGCGCTACCCATCGCATCTTGCGTTTTTGCTTTTCCTCCCTTCTGAGACCCTATTCCCTCCCAAATATAGGTTGAAGGAAAAAAAAAACAAGCACTGTCATATGAGCACGGTCCGAACCAAATCTTTTTGGATTGTCATTACATCACAAGATGGTGACCAAAGGCCAATCGTCAACCAAATCATTATCCTTTGCATCAAAGCAATTTCTTGGTCACAACAGCATATACCAATGAACTTTGACAAGAAGCAACAGAACCACGATATGACCAATTGGGTCGCAAGTGAGGTCTTCTTCTATATCTTCCTCAGACTACCAGCCAGCCCATTGGAAATGGTGGAGTCTGGCTCAAATGCAGTCCATCCAAACAGCACAAGCTTGCATAGTTCCCTCTTCATCCAATTAGGGGCGCTCATAAGAACCATGACAAGTAGGGAGGAACAGATACAGGGATGATGTCCCAACTTCATTAAGTTTACCTACATATATGCTCCAAAACAGCCTCAAATCATGTCAGACGTTCACTTTGAAGTGTTAGGTTCAATACATGAGCATTCGCGTAACTATAGGCATCCTGTCTTCATGAATCCAATTCATAGATTGCATTTACTGCTTGCAACCACTGAGACAATGTCACTGCAGTAATCACCAGCCTTAGACTTCAACTTCCATGATCCTTTGATGCTCAACCCAATCCATAAACCTCCAAAACCAAACTGGCTACGTTCCCCTATTCTGAAAGTCTGTCAAATACTTGATAAGCTTCTGCAGCCCAACCACAACTGTTATACATGTCCACAAGTGTATTGCCAACATGAAACTCATTATCTAGCCCCCTTTTTTATATCTCTACATGGAGTTCTCGGCTTGTATCTAAAGCTCCTATGATGCTACATGATTTCAGGCTGTAAACAAATGTACTAGCATCAGCAGAAATACTATCCAGTTGTAGATGTTGGAAACATCCTCACAAAGCCCATAATCGGCATATCTTGAAATAAGTGTAGCCCATGAGATTGCATCTCGAGTTACCAGTCTACCAAAACTCCCTGTTCTTCTCCGTCTTCAGCATAGAATGAAAGAGCAAACATAACAACTAAGTATGTACAAAGTATCAAATCACACGCACAACTTTTGGGTGGTTTCACACCTCGAATACGCAGTGATACGACAGCGTATGCCTTTCGAACTGAGGGACGGGATGTTTGAAGAGCTACAGAAGCTAAGGAAAGCGGGTTTGATTTTTCCTGTGCAACACACGGAATGGTGTTCGCCAGTTGTGATCAGAAAGAAGAAAAATAATCAAATCCGATTATGTGTAGATTTTAGAGAGCTGAATAAGCAGACGGTTAAGGACTACTAACCGTTGCCATTCATTGACCAGATTTTGGATCAATTAGCGGGTAGGGAGATATATTCGTTTATAGATTGCTTTGCAAGATATAACCAGATGGCAATTGCAGAAGAGGACAAGTTGAAAACAACTTTTATTACTATCTTTGGTACTTTTGCATACCATTTGATGGCCTTTGGTTTATTCAATGCACCTGGTTCGTAGCAACGAACAGCAGATAAGACATTCGGTAACATATCCCCTGAAGATTTGAAGGTGTTTATTGATGACTTAGGGGCCGCCACCGTGAGAGAAAGGTAATTGATCATTTTAAGAAAATGCTTTGAGCGCTGCAGGCAATTTTGTATCGCTCTAAACCCACGAAAGTGTGTTTTTGGTGTACCTTATGGGCTCTTGCTGGGCCATGTGGTTAGTTCGGTAGGAATTGCGACACATCCCGAGAAGGTCAAAGTCATAGTTGCCATGGGTCCACCACGCACTCCGAAAGAAGTTCATAGGTTTCTGTTTTCGGTTGGTTATTACCGTAGATTCATAAACGCCTTGGCAGAAAGAACGTTGCCACTTACAAATCTATTGTCCTTTAGCTGTTTGTTTGTATGGAGCGACCCTTGTAAGGTAGCATTCGAAGATGTGAAACAGGAGCTCGCAAGAGCTCCCATTTTAAAAGCACCTAAAAGAGGTGAGGTGTTCTATATATTTTCAGCAGCCACCATGCATAGTATCAACTGCTGTTTAGCCCAAATTTGGGAAGAAAAGTGGTATCACCCGATTGCTTTTGCTAGCCGAAAGCTGGGGGTATCCGAGATCAATTATACCTACATGGAGAAATTGTGTCTTGCGATGGTCTTTGGGACCAAGAAATTCAGGCATTAAATTCTCTATGAGAAAGTTGTGCTTTATACGAAGGCGGAGGGGCTTCAATTATTGATGAATAAGCTGCAACCGCCTGATCGTCTAGCGAAGTGGTTAATCACTTTGCAGGAGTCTGATTATGAGATTAGGAGTAAGCCACCAAGGTTGCAAGGCATCGTGGAATGTCTTGTGGACTTTGGGGAGCCGAAAGAATCTGTGGCTGAAGGTAGTGACATGGAGTTGTTATTTAAAATAGATACGGCGTCTATTCCCTCCTGGTATGCTGCAATAACGCATTATTTATCGACAGGAGAGGCTGGATCCGAACTATCTAAAGCTGAGAGAAGGAAAATTAAGCAGCAGGCGTTAAAGTTTTCCTTAATTGCAGGTACATTATATCGGCAAGGGGTTGATGACGTCTATCACCGATGTGTGATGCCTGATGAGGTGCCATTCATTTTGGAAGAGTGCCATGATTCCGCTTGCGGAGGCCATTTTGCTGGACGGCTTACAGCATAGAAGGCTTTAAGAGCAGGTTATTGGTGGCTGCCATCTTCCAGGATGCATTCGTGTATATTAAGAGATGCGATATTTGTCAATAACATGATAGTCGAGAGAATAGGAAAAGACCACTCACCCCTATTATGGCGATACTTCCATTTGAGAAGTGGGGAATAGACTTTGTGGGTCCTATTACTCCGTCGTTGACTGCGCAAAAGAGGTATATTATTGTAGCAACTGACTACTTTACAAAGTGGTCAGAAGCACGTGCAACAAGGAAAGATGATGCTAAAGAAACTGCTAGTTTCCTTTTAGAGCAGATAATATGCCGTTTTGGTCCACCGAAAGAATTGGTGTCGGACCGTGGAACCCATTTCCTGAATAAGGTGATCAAAAGCTTGATAGAGGCTTGGCAATTCAAGCACAACAAAACGACTCCTTATAATCCGCAGGCAAATGGGCAGGTTGAAAGTACAAACAAGCAGCTTGTGGGTATCCTATCGAAAGTCATATCTGAAAAGAAAGGCGACTGGGATAAGAAGCTATATGTGGCAGTATGGGCATATAATACCACGTTCAAGCGAGCCACTGGCCACACGCCGTTCAAACTAGTTTATGGTGAAGAGTGTGTTTTACCCTTAGAAATTGAGTTACCGACCATTAGATTCGCAATAAACCATTCTTTGGGTAGTGAAGATGCCCTATTAGAGCGATTTATGACTTTAGCACACCTAGATGAACTCAAGTTGCAAAGCCTATTACATCAAGAGGTTGCTAAACATCGCATGAAATAGTTACATGACCTAAAAGCGAAGAAGTACACCTTTAAGAAAGGACAACTGGTTTTGTATTATGATGCGCGTAGGGAGCTTTTCCCAGGAAAATTGGAGCCTAAATGGGATGGGCCCTACAAGATTGTTAGGTTAGGGAAGAATAGGTCTACATCCCTATTAGCTGATCTATAGGGAGTAGAGTTTAAGAATAAGGTTAATCTTAATCAGATTAAACCTTACTATTTCTGAGTCTGCTAATACAAAGAAAATGCATTGCAAGTCTATGCTAAGAATGATCTGAGACCTGCGGAAAAGAGCTTAAAAGACGGTTGATGGGTCGGTTAATCCCTTATTTGGAGCACCCATATCTGGAGCAAATATACCATCATGGGAAACTCATCTGATGGAGCAAAGGATATAAAGTGATTGAGCAAGAGGACGGCACTTTTGTGTGGGAGATCAAAGTTTTCTGCCATCACTGTTTACGACTGTTGATGAGCATCCCTGTTGAGTTCAATGAAGAAGGTGGGATGGAGCTGTCAGTTCATCCTCTCAATATGCTAAACTTTGACTATCATAACTACAAATAGAGGAGTTCGCGATGGCCGGCTGTGTAAACCCATTATGGACGTATACACTATATTTTGACAGAGCGTCCAGGGGCCCTAATAAAAAAGGGAGTGTTGGAGTAGTAATCCGAGATCCCCGACATAGAGTGACGATGAAGTTAGCTGCTTATCTCGGGGTAGGATTCACTAACAATATGGTGGAAGTATAAAGCCTTGATTATGGGACTATATATTGCCAAGCAAGGTGGTATTCGTCGATTGTTAGTAAAAGGGGATTCCCAATTGATCCTGAATCAGCTAGATGGGACATACACAGTGCGGAATCCCATTCTTTGTATGTATCATCGGACTGCTATGACCCTACTTGAAGAGTTTGAGAGAGTGTCTTTTCAGCTGATTCCACGTTACTGGAATCAGTTTGCGGATTCATTAGAAAATCTTGCTTATGAGGAAGACCTCTTCTTTAATTGTGGTCCTAGTTTGGATATTGTGATCAATGATGAAACAGGACCCGGTCGCTTGTGGGGTATGTTATCAGAACATGCAATATATGGCAGACGATGGTTGATATGGGTGATGCAGAGAGTAGCCAAGACCAATCTACCGTTATTATCCGGGACCCATAGGTTGATTAGACATCATATTATGCGTACGCCTCTTGCTATCTATGCAGGAGGGATGGGTCATAACCTTATGCATTTAGTTTAGGGCTACGAGCCTGTTTTTCCTCCTTGGAGGGAGCCTCTTATTGTATATCTGGATTCTTCCAGGGAAGGATGTGTAGGTGATATTCTGTTTTATTTCGTTAGGCCAAGAGGGTCGATTAAGTTTTGTAGTGAAGTGCTTTATGTCATTAGGCCAAGAGGGCCAGTCGTCTGTTTAGTGCAGGTGCGGTTAATGGTTTCTTGTTTGAGTTCTGTGCTAGACAGGTTGGAAGAAGAGCTTGGAAGGAGCCTTTTTGTGGCGTGGAAGCTTCTTGTGGCCCTATCCAGGTGATATCTATCCTTTATGAGTACTGTGGTTTTTATGATATATGTGGTTGTGTACTTGTTAAGGGGTTTTTCGTTTCTTGTTGGGGACCGGCGTCCGAGGCATGAAGTCCCAGGTTTAGGTTCAGTATGTTTGAGGGAGGTTTGAGTAGTCATTGCCTCCTATAAAGACATTGTCAGGCATTGAAAGACCTGTTTTAGACGGAAATCCTAGTGACCCTGTTCTGCTAGCCTGCTAGGCAGCCGTTCTAGGAGTTATTGTTAGTTGTGAGGTAGTTAGAGAAGCCTGTAGAAGAAAAAGAATGCTGATAATAAGAAACCCTGCATATCTAAAAGACAATAAATATCTATAAAGGTGTGTAAAAAGGGGTTCTAACCCCTATCAAAGAAAAGAAAAGAAAGGAAAATTTATAAGCAGTTGATCATTGCCTAGCGAAGGCCTGGTAGGTTCCTGGGGACGAGTCCGACCCGGGGCCGATGCCTTGTCTTCCTAGGGGTGGCCTCATACTGGAAAAAGAAGAAAATAAGGAAGGTTGGAGCGAAAATAAAAGTGAGCGTTAGAAAAGGATTAAGTTTCGCCTTGCGAGGGCTTGGCAGGTTCTTGGGTACCGAGACAGGACCTGAGGCCGATGCCCTGTTCTCCTTGGGTCACTACGCTCAGCTCCCTCCTTTTTACATACCCGAGTATGAACCATAAAAACCTTAAAAGAAGGAATGTGCTGACGGAATATACCTCTTGATCAGGCTATAGGAGTCATCACCTAGGAGGAGCTCCTAGTTGTGTTGTCCTTAGTTAGGTAGGTAGTTCAGACCACCACTTAGGGCAACCTCTTTGATAGTTCTTTTTAGTTTGGCTGTGTTGGAGCAGTTAGTGACTAGCTTCGGATCTTCTATCAGATTATGCTAGGCCTACTCCTTGTGGATGTCATGCCTTGGTTTTGTCAGGGGGTAGGGTGAGCATTGTGCTTAGGTTTATTATATGTTTGTTTTGTATCGGCTTGATGCTTCCTTTGGTCATTTATGTGCAGATTTATCATGGGATTCGACGAGCTAAGTCACCCTATCCCGTGGTCGCCAATGAGAGCGGAATTTTGGTGCTGAGAAGTGCTTAAAAATAGCTAAAAATTATGAATATCAAGGGAAAAATATTCAACGTCGAAGGCGGCGGCTCGATCTAGGACGATTTTAAGCGCCAAAGTGCTTTAAAGGCGCCCGAGCGGTACTTGTTGATTTTTCATAATTTTTCAGACAGTCGTGCGGGTTGACACAAGTTACCGGTCAATGAGGGATGCCAAGCCGGACGCCCAGGATTTTTCAGAGCTCAATTCTGAGCCCGGATGGGGAAATGGCCAAGAAATGGTCAAGATTTGAAAGGGTGGCCATAACATGGACCAAAGGGGGGGTGCCCTTTGGGGGAATTTTAACCCCCCAACCAAAAGGCATGCAAGATAAAGAATCGTGGGCATGAGAAGAAGAAGAAAACGTGAGGAAACATGGCACGGAAAATCACGCCATGGGAGGATGAGAGGCAACATGCCTGCTACACACAACCTATGCAAATCATCATTGGCCTTGTCTACCTTCTCCCTGCTGATCATATCGCCGCCTCTCGCCTATCAAATGGTGGTCTCTATGAAGAATTCTGATTTCAGTCTTTCTCTCTCCTCCCTCTCTCTCCCCTAAAGGTAGATTCATGTGGTGAAGAGGAAGAAGAAGAATGGATGACGAATGCTTGTCCAATGAAGACCGGATTGCTCCGTGGTGTAAAAGGATTAAAGATTGCTGATTGTGGACTGTCATGAGCATTAATGGCTGCTGGAAATCAGTCCCGAGATATGGAAAATAAAAACCCGCAACCCGCAAAGAATGGTAATCTCATTTTTACAAAGGAAAATGGTGTTTTTATGCAATTTGCTTTATGAATTCTTGTTTCCATGAGATGATTATGCATTATGATGTTTTTTGCAATGTCTTCCACCTGTTTATGATCAGAAAATCAGAAAATCATAAGTGTTGTGGATGAAATTAATAGTGAAAAACCCGTAAAATGCATGAAATATGGAAAAATTGGGTGTTTTTGAGATATAAATGGAAAATACAATAAGACACACCAACTAAAGTTGTGATTTTGCTGCAAAAGAACATAAGGGCCACAGCCCACAACTCATTTTGAATTTTTAGTCATTAAATATTGCAAAAAATACAAGAAAAATAGGGAAAATAAGGGAAAAGCAGGGAAAAAATGGATTTTGAGTGCCGAAAATTAAGGAAAAATAAGATTCATGTTTGTGGATGTATGGGGGGTCTGAAGTATGAGGTTTAGCCTCAGTTTAGCCATACCTTTATGTTTTTGTGAGTTTTTATGGCTTTTTATACAATAAAAATGTGAAAAATGAACCCTAAACCGATCAATAATGCACAACCTAAACGGGTGAGGGGGTAGAGTGTATAAAAAGTATTTAAATGCTGAACGGAATGATGAAAAGCTTGCTGGTTTTTTATGCATACCATTTAGGTCGATCGATAATTAAAAATTAAGGACCTAGTAGCACGAGGGTTTCTCGGTGCTAGGTTCATGCAACGCCGCATACGAGCGATAGTCAAAATCATTGAAATAAATGTTTTCCACATGTGCACCAATGCTGATTTTCTTAATTATTTTAGCACGTGGACATTCACAATTTGCATAAATCATAAAGAAATGATAAAAAGTATCAGGCAATATCTCCTCGATGCATAGCAATTGTTTTGTAGAAACATGACCAACGTTGAGTGAGTAAGGTTGTCCAAGCTGTAGGCTAGGCGTTGGGTCTAAGGGGAAAGTAAAGTGAGGTATGGTACATTCCTGGATACGATCAATTGGTACCTTGAGAGAACTATGTGTGTGATATTGTGTTATATATGTTTAGCGACGCATTGAGGGGCCAATCCCCAAGGTGTAGGAGAGTCGCAGTGAGGTAGCGGCAGTCAGCCGTGGGAGGACCTCCTATGTTTGTACTTCGTGCTATTTGGCAATGTGCTGGGATTCCCTCTGAGGAGTGTTAATTGGGTTAGAGTTGGACTACGAGACGTGATACAAACGCAAGATGTTTAGGAAGATGATGTATGTGTTATCCACGCTCCTGGCCGCGAGGCCGTGGGGTTGTTGAGCGCATGATAGAGGTTCGGCTAGTGCATGAGCCAGTGCCGGCCCGTTTTAGGTCCCATCATGTGTTATTTGCCCTATCCTTTGTAAGATGCAACAAGGACGCCTTCGCACGGCTTCATCTTTTAACTTATGCAACATACGTTTGAAAACGCAACTACCCTTGACCATGGAAGTGCAGGTAAATGCAAGTACTCGTCATGCAACTAACTTTGTAAATTGAGCAAGTTTATAAATTTTACGATGCATTTAAGTTTCCCTACATGAATTAAAATATGTTTTATGCATCCTTTCCATGCGAAAATATTAATCGGAACCTGGGCATTCAAAATCGGAGTGTTGTCCACTCTCACACTTTGGGTGGAAGCTCCCGCGTGCGCTCCTCTCGACTTTTTCTTGGGAGCCATTGATGAAGCAAACTTCGACTCAATGAACTCTACCTTGGCTCTCTTACACGTTACAAAGTCACTACTGCTCGAGATTTCCTTCCCTGTGCAGGAATCGGCCTTGCAAGTCATAGTTTAGAAAACCTAGGAGGGCACGGGTGAACCAGGCCTAGGGAAGCTTCAATAGAAGCTTCCAACCTTCTGGAAGAAACAGGGAGATGACGTGGAGTGATAATTGGGGATGATGATGGAGAGGATGATGATGGATGTGAGGATGATGATGAGCATGATGATGATGATGATGATGATGATCAAGGCGGCAGGGGCGGTAGCAGCATGGCAGCGCGGCGGCAGAAGACGGACGGTGGTGGACAGCTCCTCACGGCGATAGGCAACACGATCAATCCCCCTCCCAAGCTCATGGAGGGAGTTTATATGGGGTGAAAGGGGGGGGGTGGCCACACAAGTGGCAAGGTGCATGCCTTCTCCCCATGCCCCTCCACCACTCAAGCTCCACACATACTCCCTCTCCCCACCATTGCAACGACTGAAGGGGAGGGAGTTGTAATTTTTTTTTGCAAATAATTCATTATCCTTTTGCTTGTGAAGGGGTGTTCCCGTGGTGGACTACGGTTTCGAGCCACAGCCTCCTATACACAACACGGGGCTGGTGTTTGTTAATGCGCGGGTGGAGCACTTAGCCCAAGGTTTTTCTATTGCGGTAGATTACTTTGAACCGCTTTTGCGCGAGGTCTAGAGTCGTTAATATTTTGTTGCGAAAATATTACACTCGACCATTAGAAACTAGAAAGATTGACTCACATCACTTTAGAATTCGCTAATATTAATTAGCCGCCAATAATAGATTCGACTAGAAAAACTCAGGTCGATCCTTGTGGGAGCGATTGGAACTTTCACTATGGGGTAGACTCAAGCAAGCCTAGTTAGCAAACTCTAAGGGTTTTATCAAAATCCTAAATGGCGCTTCATAGGACATCTCTTGATGGACTACTAAAGAACGTACTGCCAAGGAATAGCTTGGGCAGTATGTTACAATCGGTATTAGAGCACACGTTGATGTAGGACACAATGAAAGTAAATAAAACTAGTTATATTTATAGCATAAAATATCCTTTCCTTAAATAGTGAAATCTTCTCTTGTTGATATATATTCTTGATTTCTGACAGAATGATGAACCTTGGAAATGATTCTTGATTTTCCAAGTTATGTTTATGTCAACAACACAGCCCTCTAGCTTTAGCTAGAGAAACCATATGATGCGGATATTAGGTTAGATATACAATCTGTCACCCCTGTATTACGAAAGGCGATGGATGTTAAGCAAAGGGTATTGTTACATTGATACAAATAGTCTTGCTTACCATTTAAAGAGATTAAGGTGGATGGAAGCCCTTAAGCTTGCTATGATTTATCTCTTCTATGAGGCTAGAGTAAACTCAAACATGTTCACTAGAGACCGACAGGTCAAACTAAACTAGTACATCTATGAGGAGGTTACAAGGGTTATACCAGCTGATCGAGTCACGGTTGTAGGAAACTCTAGTTGCCGCAACTACAAGAAAGATGGATTACTTGATCTTCCTCTAGAATATAGATTTTTGGATATCTATTCTCATATTCCTAATTACTATGTGATGGATGTATCACAATGCTAAGAATTATTTTTGTCTATTCGTTGTCTCCTTGATAAATTAAAAATAGTAGATAGACTTTTTTTCCTAATTGAAAATTAAACTCTCTGTTGAAGTATAAACCCTCATCATTATCAAGAGGACATGTAGTACATAATTTTCCTTCTAAAATAATGAGGTAGAGTAAGCAAGTAAATATATATATATTTTTAATATGGTTGGAAGGAAAATTGATCATAAATTTGTGTAATCCTCAAAATGTCACCCCAAATCTCAATACTGCAGAAGCCCAAGAGAAGAAATTTCTTCTCAAGCAGTACAATCAACTGGAGTTTGATGGTAAAGGAAGGGACATTCCAACTGAAGTAGAAACATGGATAGAATCTATGGAAGACTATTGCACCTGCTGTAGGAATTGCACTGTCAAATCAAGCCATGATCGCCAAACTAAAACTCATAGGAGATGCCTATCTTTGGTGGAAACACTGGTGCAAGGACCAAAGAATACCCAAAGGCACTATCACTTGGGAAAAAATTAAGGACGCGATATGTGGGAGATATCTTCCCTCCACATATCAAGCCTAGAAGATGAACGAGTTATTCAATCTAAAGCAGCTAAGCTTAGCTTAGAAGCCTACTATTCCAAATTCGTAACACCTTTGAAATATGCACCTACGATGGATGTTTCATAGCAAGTATTCAAATTTTGCAATGGTCTAAATCCACCCTTGAATACATGTCTTGAATCAATGAGACCATCGGATTTACAAGATGCATTGATTCGACCAATTCCAATAGTTCAAGAGATTGAACAAAGGACAAGAAATGCAAAAATTTGAAACAGATGCAGCCAAAATAAGGGCAACTTCTAAGGTTATGCAAAAAGAGCCAAAGGATAGTACCAACCAAACAAGACAAAGAAAGCTAAATCAAATGCAGTGGGGGAAGCTTTACACCCACAAGAAGAAGCAATGAGACTCCAAGGTATTTCTATTGCAATGAACCATGACATTTCAAGAGGCAATGCCCAAAGCTTGGCCAGTTTCACGGGTAAAGCCAAGATGCTAGGGGAAAGTTTGCTGGAATAAACCTAAAGGAGGTTAATAATGACAAAGATCATACAATGGAATATGATATGGAAAGAGCGAGCGTACACGACACTCTCAATAAGAAGGGTCCAAATCACCAATTCTCAGTAAATCAAACACCAACAGATTATCAAGGTAAAACCTTTCAAATTTTAATTGACTGTGGAAGTACCCACTCTTTCGTATGTCACCAAAATGTGCAAAAAGGCTAGGCATAAGCACTATTCTTGCACCTAGAATGATTGTGGAATTAGCAAACATCAAAGAAGTTCTATCAACATAACAAACTAGCAGGGTAGAATTTAGCTTGGGTGGCAATTCTTCCAAAATGAACTTTGGAATTATGAACCTCAAGGCTTATGAGTGTTTGCTAGGAATGGATTGGTGAATTCTAAATAATGCCCATATCCATTGCAAAAAGGGTCAAATCACATTCCAGAACTCAAGGGGAGAATAAGTAACCACTCAGGGAGAAGCAAGAAACCCTAAGGTTGAGCTGGCTAAAGCCTCCCAAATAGTAAAGGGACTGAAGAAAGGATTACCCATCTATCTAATTAAACTCAACAAGGCTGAGCAAGATAGTGAAGCCAAGAATCAACCATCTTGGCTAGAAGAATATGCAGATGTTTTTCTAGAAGACCTGATGGAGCTCCCACTAGCAAGGGAAGTAGATCATGAAATTCAACTCATTCCAAGCACTGTCCCCATCGCCAAATGGCCTTACCGAATGTCGATTCCTGATGCCATTCAGCTGAAAGAATAACTCAAGCAACTATTAGACTAGGGACACAATTTGTAGGTCTTTTAAGTTCTTTGAAATTTCCTCCACCATATCTTTGACAATCGGTTTTGTAGGTGGTCTGACAAACTACAAAACAGCTTAAGTTCCATAGGTCACCCTGAATGGATTCTATCCTATGGCTATTTTGTATGCCATTTGATATGCCCATAAAGATGCCATAAGTTTTTTGTCCTAGTCACTACATGAGGAAAAGACAACTTTAGTTAAAATACCCACCAAGATCTTGTTTGTAGATTTTGCTTAACCATTGACCTATAGATAGTATGGAGAGGACTTTCTATGGATTATTAGGAAGGTGGATAACAAGTGAGTGATCACTTCATTGATAAAGTGTGTGCCGTGGTCATTAATCAACTCTATGGGGCAACCTAACCACGAGATTACTTGCTCCCAAAGAAACTTGGATGTGGTCCTTGTGTCATTATGCATGGCGGTGGCCCACTTGGCCACTCCATTCCCCCCTCCCCCCCCACGCAACAATACTATAAAATCCCCCCTCTTAGGCGAGAGAGAACACATCATTTATTCCCCCCTTGCTATCCGACTAGAAAGAGAGAGAACACATCATTTAATCCCCCCCTTGTTGTCAAATTGAGAGGAGAGAGAGAGAAAGAAAGAGAGAGGAAGAGAGAAAAGGTACTAAGGGACAAGGAGAGAGAGAGGGAGAGAGAGAAAGTGAAATCTTCCAAGAAGCTTCCAAGCTTCCTCTCCCCCTTTTGAAAGGGTTCGCATGGCCGTTCTCCCGCGAGGAGTCAACTCCTTAATAGCCCGTGTGCGTTTCTGCAAAGGAAAGGCCGAACTATATGATGCCTCCCAAGCAAAGTAAGGTCCAATTGAGCATGAATCCCGCATCAATTGATGGAGCTAAGGGTCAAGGAATTGCGACAGTTGGTAACCAGGTGCATTTCATAAATCTTACTCTGGTAGGAAACTTTTAAAATATAGATCGACTACATTAGGTAGGGAGAAGTATTCATGCAAAAATCTCTGATAGCTAACCACCAATTAGGTTGTATTATAAAATCATGTTGGGAATTGTGTTTTATCGCACTATGGCATGTTATAGAACGAACAATTTGCACAAAAGATTACACATTAGTGCACACTCAAATCAAAGATTTTATTGATTGTGTTTGTAGAGCACTAGATTTATGCACTAGCATTGGCATGCTTGAGGGGTAAAAGAAATTAAAAAATGGGTTATCACGTATATATGCTAATTCGACACTCTAGAACTAGGTACCATTACGATGTTAGGCCCTATGATTGGAACAATAAAGCATAGTCATTATTAGAAAGAAATCATACTTTTGCATCGCGTAATTTGCATAACTAGAAAGGTAGGTGTAAAGGCTTGATTCAAGTTCATGATGATCATGAGCTGCCACGAATCGACTAAGTATCTATGGGTTGTTGCAATACTAAGCCGAGTAATAGGCTTGAATTTTTTGCAAGTGCATCTTAGGTTACTAATATATAAATATGCAAGACCATGCAAGATGATGGCATCCTATATAAACAAGAGATGTAGCTCGCATTTGCATTAGGCATGATGATTTCATGTTCCTCACATAAAGAAAAATACAAGTCATAATTTATGATTTTCATAATCCCATTGAAATGAATTTCCAAGAATAGAAGCTCTGCATTGCATCATCAACTCAGGAAAGACTCGCATCTAGATTTGCATGGCATCATGGACAGTTTCAATTGCACTACATAATAGGGATTCATCTTAAAAGATAGATTTAAGATGCACATGTGAATTGCTAAACTTAATTGTATGAGGCAGTTCAATAAATGAAACCATATATGATATGTAAGGCTAGAGTTTAATTCGACTTATTTAGGGTTTAATTGTAAATAAGTCAAATTATTGTTACGATCATATGTTGACTTAGAGTCAAGTAAACATGCTCATTGGTCTCTATCCTACAACTAGCCGCAATAAGTTCCAAACACCTTGAAGATATCATCTTTAACCATGATACAACTCGATGACAATACAAGAAAACTTGAGTATCATATTGTGAGGTGCCCACCCATTGGCTGTCTAGGCACACATTTAGTGGTTTATCAAGAAACGAATCTAAGCGTCGTTGCCCAACACTCCCATGGAATATTTCAGGTTTTGTTGCCTAGGGTTTCCTGAATCCGCCTCGCAATGGAACATTTACGACCGAACCCACTAGGATCGACCTAAAATTTGGGCTCGTAATGGCCAACGTCTCCTAACAACATTCTAGCGTGGGATCTTGGACATCCTACTTTACACAGAGATACCCAATCCGAAGTAGACCCATGCCACACTTGGTTCAAAGAGAATGGGAAATGAGAGGGATGCGCTGCTCAACCTCTCTGCCCATAGGGCATGGTCCCATTCCGGTCCCCTAAAACGGCATGAATTGGGTTCTAACCTATCAATACCTAAAGGTCGAATGACGATAAAAAACTTGCGAGAAGCCTCCCAGTCCTCTAGGACCACCCTACCGTAGGACAGACTTATCGGGGGTTCCGCCTACCCGCTTCCCTTAATAGCTTTAATTTTCTAATTAGGTCCTACCACATTTATGTGTGACACTTAAAGTCAACTTCATTAATTAAGCCTTTTAGGGAACAGGGTTCATTCGCCTAACTTATAGCACATACACGAAAACACAGCAAAGCAATCTATTGACAAACGAGTTTAAACAAGTTTCTTAACTTATCTTCAAGTTAATCTTTGTCTCCCGCCCATACAGGAGAAATTATGTATCGCTTTTGTCCAATAGAAGTATCCCGTGTGCCCTACAGAAGTAACTGGTCCAATTCACATGGCACCGTAAACTCAATCCTTTATCTAGAATAGGATCTCTCAACATGCCCAGATGTTGGGGGCCACGGAGGTCTTCAACTCCATTCTAGACCTAGCAAGGGGTGTCCAGAGCTCCAACTAATCCGCAAGCTATCTAGGAGCGAAATATCATTCCCGTGGTTGGCCTTTTCACCAATCGACCTTCGGCCCATGAATCGAGCAGTGCCCTCTTGGGTTAATACGCGGTGCGATCATGGAGGTGATCCACCCGTGCAATATATCCTTCCTTAATTAAATGCTTTAAGAATCAAGCACAAACAAGGCATTCAGCCCTAATATCATTCTCCAAGAAAACATTCCTTTATTCCCATGGTGACTTCTCATCACAGACCTTTGCCATGCATTTACCATAAATCACAAGCACTTGGAATAATCATCCAAACAACAACTAACAACCAGTTGAATGTAAAAGCATTTAGGATGTTGTTTGATCAACCAACAAAACCAATTGCATTCTTTCCATCCAATGCAAGAATAGACGATATAACATTTCCATCGTATATTTGCTCTCCCCCTTGGGATCTAAGAGCAATACTATGCAAAAATGTTTCTTAACACTTTCTTCCTTTGGCTAGGGCAATATATGTTAAGGGTTCAAACACTATTCATGATGTAAGTTCTATAGGTCACTTACCTTGATTGATAACCCAACCCTGGATTTGGATTGGAAAAAGTCATCGTTATTGGACGGATCTCAAGACATCTTAGTTATAACCCTTATGATTAATTTCTCATACTAGCTCTTAGTCAAGTCATGAGGCAACTAGAAAATTATCCTCATATATCAAACATGTTATACGCATAACGTGTAAATACTTGATAAGATAAGTGCGAGATGATCTCAAGTAATTAGACTCCAACAGGCCTTGCATTGAGCTAGAATCTAGTTTTTCTTAATATTTGGGCTCTTTAGGCTAAGTACTTTTGAAGTGTTTAAACTTTAAACTAGTACTTTCTATTCATGATTCTCAATGTCATATTCTTTTAGTAATTATGCTATTTGTAACCCTTGACTAATTCTTCCTTGTAATTTCTCTACCAGCAAATAAGTCATATGTAACTAGGTGCAATTATCTTCCCTTGATGTATTCTTTTAGTAATTTTGCTATTTGTAACCCTTGACTAATTCTTCCTTGTAATTTCTCTACCAGCAAATAAGTCATATGTAACTAGGTGCAATTATCTTCCCTTGATATATGCACTTCAAAAACTCCCTCTTTCGAGTAGGTGAGATAAAATTTATCATTTCCCATAACCTATAATCGTGCATCATAGTATGGGGCCTAACATATCTCACACAAGAATCAAAGCAAGCATCTCTATCAATTTGAAAATACATTACTTACGACCGGAACCGCAATTGGATTGAGTAATTGTCATCTGCATGCGACATTCTTCGCTTGGAGGCCATCGTCCGCAGGTAGACTCAAGAGATTAAGAAGGTGGAATAGATTGATGATGGGAGAGCGTAAGAGAATATGGTTAAGTCGAGGATCGAGATAGAGGAAGTTGAGCTAATTCTCTTTCTTGTAGCCTCTCGAGGTGACTCTTCCCTCTCTCTCTCTCTCTCAAGCTCTCTTTCAAGCTCTTCCTCACAATCTCTTGGAGGGTTATCCTTCTCTCTACCTCTCTCTTTGCAGCCTCTCGGGGTTTCCTTATGCTTTCTTATGTCTCTCCCATGCCTCATATTTATAATGAATTAGAGAAGAGGATTTGTGGTTGAGAAGTGGAGCTCTTTGTGGAGGGGGATCTTGGAAAGATTAGTGATCTGATGCTCAGATCATAAATCTGATGGTTCCATTGGCTTCAAAAGGGGGGTAAAACCCCAAGACACTTGTTTAGAAAGCTCTTAGTTCACTCCTTTTTCTTTTCTATGTTCAAAGTGCTGTCCACTACCTGTGTACTGCGATCGCGGCGCACGCAATTTTGCAAATCCTCTTTATTTTTTTATTTTTATAAAATCTTCAAACTAACTAAATATCACTTGTCTTTTCTTTTAAATGACATCCAGTTCTAAAAATCTCCATATCTTTTTTTAGGATAATATCTAAAGTATCTAAAATATACTAGTTTTGCCCAAAATCTAATATTTTTGGACCATCCAAACTGTACATATTAACCTAGTGATTAATATAACTCATAAGTCTAGTTCACGTTGTAATTTACGTGAAGGGTGGCTACGGTCCTTTTCAATCCGAGAAAAATATCAGATTTGTGACTCTCGATTTTTCTAAATAAAATATTTTCAATTAAATAAAAATTATTAATAATTAATGTTAGTTAGTTTTTACCTTAGTTAGTCTTTAGTTAGTAATCTTATTTGACTAACTAACTTTTAAGCTAACCAACTAGCTTTTATTGTGTGGAAATATTACACGTATCCACAAGAAAGAACAACCATTCACCACTTGTCGTTTAATGCTCTTGATTGTTCAAGGATTGCAAAGGACCTAGTTTGCTCTTGGCTTGCGGAAGGAATGAACAAAAGTTTCTATTATGAATTCTTAAGGGAGTAAAACCCTAGGGTAAACTTAAAAGCCCCGGTAAGGTTCCAAGGAGAAAAATGGTTACCGAATAACCAACTAAAATCCTAGGTTGAATTATTTAAGACTTGTGATCCCAAGACAAGAACCTTGGACTAGCAGTTTAGGGCATCTACCAATATAAATCCAATAGGATAATTTCTCGCTCCTAACATAGGAATAGGGTCGGAATGAGGGTATTGTCTATCCCTCAGAAGGTCATGGCAATTGACACCAAGGCAAGAAAGACCAAAGAAGGGCGAACGCTAAGCGTTCAAAGATGGGAACTCCACCTTAGTACATGTCATGAGCACTCACCTTCATTATTTTTTGTCCTTGTAAATCTAGAATCATTGTTTGTGAAAGGATTGAATGGCCCAATCTCACAAAATAAATTTGAATAATGAATTAGGTTAAATTCATGGAGGACGTGCCAAACCACCCCCAATTGGCCGCCAATCCTATCCAAGGGGGTTCTAAATAACTGTGACGGGAATGTGGACCAAACTTGCCAAGAGAGGTCTCTCTGTGGGTTAGTTTGAACGTAGGAGGACACTTGGATGCTAGGGGAACTCTGACTGTAAATTCCCTGTCTCCGGGTCCTACTCAAATTATCTGCGTGACTCAAGATGTTTTCTCGAGGCCCTGTTACTAGTGCAGGGATGGAAACTTGGAGAAAACAAGATGCATCCTCACATATTGCGAGAATCATCCTTTTTGGAGGACAAGACTTGTATCCTAGTTAAAATGCTAATATAAAGTTTACTTCGAAGGAACCTATCTGAACTGTTTTCATATCAGTGCCATAAGTTACGTGAATGAACCTTATTCCCTAAAAGGATTAATTAAGGGAGCTGATTTTAAATGGCACACATAAATGTGATAGGACTTAATTAGAAAACTAATGAATGTCTATTGAGGAAAGTGGGCGGGTGGAACGGGTCCGTCCTATGGCAGGGTGGTCCCCAGAGAATTGGGAGGATTCTTGGAGCCCCAAGAAAGACACCAAGTAAAAGGGGTTTCTATTGCAAGAAAATATAACTTGTAACATCAACAAGATTTTGTTTCATTCTTTTGAGAACCACAACAAGGAAAAGAACAAATCTTCATGTAGCATTATAGTAGATATCTCCCACGGAGTTGATAGAATCAATCATAATCTTCAACATCTTCATAGAATCCATCAATATAACAAGAAACACAAAAGAATACACCATTTTTGAATGGAAATAATCACATAATATTAATCTTGATTGTCTTCATAGTTCTTTCTTTCAATCTCTCATAGATAGATACATTGTTTTGATAGAATTGACTATCTCTAACTCTCTCTTTCTCTCTCAATCAATAGTACATCATATCCTCATTACAATAATCAATAATTACTCTCAATAATCCTTCTTAGGTCGTGGATACACCTCCCAAAAGGTATGGGAGGTATGAAAGGGCACCAGAGCCACTACAGTGTCTCTTCATAGCTCACTACTGTCACTTCACTTCAGTCTTCAACAGTTCCATTTGTTTTAGCTCTTTTGAACTTAGATTCATCCTTTCCAAAAGTTAGAAAACTTCCCCAAATTACATCCTCATATCACAAAACACTTACAGAAGATCTACAGAGGATTTATAGAACAGAAACAGAGTAGGAACAGAGGCTCTTCAGAAGGTCTACAGAGGGTTAACAGAGGGTCATCAAAAACATTGGAACCTCATAACTCATACTAGAACCATTCCAAACTATAAAAAATTATTCAATAAGCTTTCAAAATATCTCAACCTTCATCAATCATCAATCCATACTTCATACATAAGAAAATCAAAATAAAATAGAAGCTAAACAGAAGGTATCAAAACCAATCAGAACCTCAACAGAACCTATCTAAACATCACAGAGCCTCATGTTTCTACTAAGAATCATCATAAGCTTCGAAAACATAGTCAATATCATCCAAAAAACTCTCAAACACTTCCAAAACAACCAATAATCACTCAAGATCCATAAAAAATTAGCCATTCAGGCTTCAAAATCAACAAAAATCAACCAAAAAATCTAGTCATTTCAGCATTCAACATATCCCGACACTTAGAAAGGAAGCGTCCTCACGACCTAAGGAAAAGAAGAATATATGTTTAGTAAAGAGCTCAATTCAATCTTCTTTAGTATCTTCAATAATCACCCAACACGACCCCAACAAGTAACCTATATATCTGATAATACTACAACGAAAGGAAAACACCCTTGTGGATATTATGTCCATTTTTGTAAAAATTTGATAGCAACACAAACTCATAAAGGATATAAGAGTTTTCTTTAAATCAGCATAATATTTTGCTAGCTTTTAATCCAATATCGCATTCATCAATCCAACTTCAACTTCAGCTCCATTCAACAAAGATAAACAATATACACATACCACAACTCACACCACTTACACAAACAATATCTGAATGGCACCTCTTTCAAAAAGAAAAAGGTAGAGAGATGTATTCTGATCAAGCTTCAAAGTTACAAAGGATAATGGATCAATGAAGATGATCCCTTTTAAAGGATTGATGATTTTTAAACCTTTCTAGGGATAAAGATTCATCCACAAAGATTTTTGGAGGATTTTGCAAGAATAGTAAACAACACATTCTCTCTAGTAGGATAACAAATCTACTTGGCAAGCACAAAGCATGAAAATAAAGCACATCTAGTTGATGGTTATCCACATCGATATTGACATCCAAACATAACTTTGGCACTTGATTTTGATCACCATGAGAGTGACTGTACATAAAGACTAGATACCATGAAAAATGAGCACTTAGTCTCAATGATGGATCCAAAGATTGAGAATGAAGCTGAGAAAAATGTAAACAGTTGTGAAAAGCTTGATTTGCAGTTTTCCATTCTCTTGGAATCACCAGCCAGTTAATTTGAGAATCTCCAACACTCCAGCTTCTTCTTCTCATGATTGTCTAATCAAAACCTTCATATTCTGTAACCAACTAAGGGGGAGTTTGAATAAAAGATGAAAGATACGGGAATGGAATAAGGGATAAAGGATGAAGAGAGGGATAAGAAAAAACATAAAAAGAAGAATAAGATAAGGTAGGAGAATCCAGAAATTTAGCAGTATTAGAAAGAAAGGGAGTAAGGAAATGTGGTGGGAACGTGGACAGAAAATAAAAAGATGGGGGAGAACAAGGAAGAAGGGGAGAAAATACCCGATCCATGATGAAAGGACATTTCAAAAAAATAGGAATATGGGGTGCATCCTAAGGTTGAAATAGAAGGGGTAAAATGACATGTGGGGTATTCTAGAAAAGAGGCAGATAAATGTCATACCTATGAACCATTTATTGATAGTAAGTCAAGAATGGAACTAATGTTCCTAAGGCAGAATGTCTAGCATAGGCCTCAAACAATAAAGGATCAAAAGGAGGTTGCTTTGACAACACATCCACCCTCAGTTGGTTGACATTTTGCACATGAGACAAATAATTTAACTATCTTTGATTTAAAATCACAAAATCGAGCATAGGATACCAAGAATCCTCTGGACAGCCAGCTAATCTAGAAGAATACATTTGAAACATTTCATCGATTTTAAGCTCCAACTGGTGTACATAGAGTATTGCTTGCAAGACTACATCTCCAACATACCAAGAGAGGTCTTCATTATCTGGAATTAACAAGTCACCTCTGAGGTACATATAGGACATCGACATTGAATCTGGGACTATTGAATCCTCAAACACCATCCTAACCACTTCAGACAATAGATCCGCAGACCAAGTTTCACTCCAGCCATCCTCTAGAGGAGATAAATCCATGGTTGAAAGTTGAACATAAAAGGCCAACTTCTATTGTCAATAATGAACAAAGAAAGAGTGGGAGGGAGGAACAAACTCCATAAACTGCTCAAAAGTAATCCATAAGATATCCATTCTAGACTACAATCTCTCAACCTTGGCCTGAAATAAAGGACATAAAGTAGCATTCCGTTGAAGAGCAACCAAATCGTATGTTGAGACATAGAATGAATCGTGGGGACACTAGGACTTGGAGGAATGGATCGTGACTGGGCTAGTTGGTCCTTCAACTGTTTAATCTGGGAGGCTTGGGATTCCACTATATTGTGAGAAATCTGTAAGCATGACAGTTTCGTATCCAGAAGAGTCTTGAACTCTTGAGCTTCTTTGGACATTTTCTCTTTCTCTTCATAAACCCTAGTGACCTCTGACCAAGCTTTTGCTAACTGATTTTTCAAAGAAGATATTTCTTCTCTCTGGGTCTCAATCATTTTGGTTTGCTACTCTATCTACTTAAACAGATCGGAAAGAGTATCTTCTTTGGCAGAGGCTAGCTTTGTGGTTGTCTTATTCATCTGGTCTTTGGATTGCATCAATTCTTCATAAAAAGAAGAATATAACTGTTGAGCACAAGCTGCTACTGAGAGTTCAATAGAACTCTGGATGTCTTTGCAAAGGAAAGGAATGGCATCCCCTATCATTAAGCGGTTCAGCGAAGGAGCTAATATATCCAAAGAACCCTCTTGATGTGCCTTGAATAAATTGTTGCATGTGAGATAGGCAGGGAGTTCACTTCCGAAGGTAGCAGGAACTAACATTGAAGGAATGACTGGTGGAATTGTATTTGCTACCCACTTCAAGCGCTTCGCGTGGAGGAGGGAAATCAATATCCTCTATGCCAATGGGTTTTGAATCTTCTGAAGGTGGAGGGGGAGGGACTGGATCAAATGGAGGAGGAGGTAAAATACCCTTCTTAAGGCCTGAATATGTCTGAAAAGCATATAAATATGAACCAAAGGTTACATTGTAACATTCGAATCACCTTGACAAAATGCTGGTCCATTTTTGTAAGAAGGTAAGTGCTCCAGTCAATGGCAACCCCTTTCAAAACCATCTTGGAAGCTGTGAAGAGCTTCTTGGACAAGTAGTGAGATGGTGTTTTGGCAGGCATGAACCTCTCTTGAAGGAGTTAGCATACTAGCTCCTTCCAGAGAGGATCAGTGATCATTGAGAAAGACACTCCTGAAGTGTTAATCACCTTCTTGATATCGAGGACCTCTTTAGTCTGCTTCTGTAATAGCTTGAGGATGTCTTCATTGGAGAATAACTATCTGGTTGTGACAAAGGGTTCCCCTTTGTAGAAAAGGGACAAAGCCTTCCCTAACCCTCTAGGTGTCAGGAGAGTACCACGAACCAAGCACGATTTCTTGCTGTATGACATGAGAAACTCATCACAAAGGGTTGGATCATCTGGAATCAAAGGAAGAGGAGCAACCACAAAGGATGCAAGACCAACTTTTGCAATAAGCTCAAAAGTCAGTAGGGAAGAATAATCCCTACTGATCAATGGGACGTACTGAACAGGAGGAGGCATACGAGGTGCCATTCAAATAATAAACACACAACTGTAATGAAAGAGACCTAACTAGCCTAACTAAGGAAGAGAAGAGAGAGGACTGCATGAGAAGAAGAAGAAGAGAGAGAAAGATAGGGAGAAGAGAGAGAAAGAGAGGAAAGGGAGAAAGAAGAAGAAGAAGAAAAAGCCATGAAAGCTTGTGAAGGTGAAAAAGAGAGATTCTTGATAATTCTCTGATGCCTTAGAATGCCCTCTTACACCTTATATACCATCAGTGTGGCTGCTATGTTCCCATGCCATGTTCCCGTGTCCCCCCTCGTTAGAAACCATCCCGTCTCATAGAGTTTTTATCCTAAAAAACAAGGGATGAACCAGAAAAGAAGAAGTGGGAGCTCCTGAGTCCGACTCTGGGCATGATGCAATGGCAATAAGCAAGGGTGGCGGGGCAGAGAAAAGAAATGGGGCGCCAAGGGCATGAGGTATGGGAGATCATATGGGAGGGTATCCCCCGGATTATAATCCACCATTTCATGATAGAAAAGACCCTGGATGGGGTGGACAGCATGTAGTCCCATAGGGGTCTGCTGTAGAAAATCAACCATAACTTTGTGTAAGAAACCGCGAACAGAACAAGTGAGGTATCGTTATGGAGCCCACGAGATGTACTTTTAGCCATGTGGGTGAAGGGGGTTGAAAATACGTCAGGACCAAAACTTTTGTAGAATAGATGGCTGTCCTAGAAGTAACTAGTATGCTATCCAAGATAGTATGGCTGGAGAAAAACAACCATAACTTCCTCTAGAAAACCCCGATTGGGGCAAGTGAGGTGTCGTCGCGTATCCTTGAGGTGTAATTTCAGCCCATGTATGGGAAGTGGGGCTGAGAATGTGTCAGGACCAAAATTGGTACAAAACAATTGGCTGTCCAGATGCAGTCTGCAGTCCAAAATAGGGGTCAAGTGTGGTTAAGTTCCAGCCAATACGGCCTCCTTGATGTGTGGAAACTCATCCAAGATAAACGTTGGGTGCCAAGAAGCTTCCAACGGGTACGGAGTTGCTTTTCACACTGCCCAATGACCACTTCGGAAATATACTGAATAAGGCCCTCCTCATCTATGGGGGGGTAGCTCCTCTACATAATCTTTGGGAGTGCCAATGAAAGGTTTCAATTAGCTCACATAGAAGACATTATGGATCTTAGTAGTGGGAGGGAGTTGGAGATGGCAGGCCAATTCCCCAACCTTCTTAATGACTGCGTAGAGCCCATAGTAGCGGTGTGCCAACTTGTTGCAAGAACCGTCCTTTAGTGTAGCATAATAGGACTTGGAGACCTTGAGGAGTACCAATTCACCCTCTTGAAAGTCAAGGGGTCTCCTTTTTGCATCAGCATGGAGCTTCATGTGCTCTTGAGCCCTTTTAAGATTTGCCTTGCATTGTTGAAGTAAAGCTTGCATGTGGTCCAAATCTTCTTTTCCAAGGGGTTTGAGCTTTTCATTGAAGATCAGGTGGGGAGGGGCACCTGATAACCATACAATGCTTTGAAGGGGGAGACTCCAATGCTCGAATGAGTGGAGTTGTTGTAAGAAAATTCAGCCAAATGCAGCCATACATCCCAAGAATTCTACACATCATGACAAAAATGTCGTAAATAAGTCTCAAGCCACTTGTTGACTCGCTCGGTCTACCCATCCGTTTGGGGATGATAGACTGTAGGCGGAGCCAATTTGGTCCCCATGGAGCTGAAAACTGTCTGCCAAAACTGACTCACAAATTTTGTGTCCCGATCATGTACTATGACGTGGGGTAAGCCATGCAACTCAAATACATGCTCCATAAACTGAGTGGCAACTTGAGATGCTGTAAACTGAGATTTTGTAGGGATGAAATGGGCTACTTTAGTGAGCCGGTCAACTACCACATAGATGATATTCCAACCCTTCTTGGTTGTAGGTGTTGAGTGTTGAAATGACTTGTTTTTTGGCTGATTTTTGTTGTTTTTGAGAGCTGAATGGTTGATTTTATGGGATGATTGGTTGATTAGGAAGTGGATTGAGAATGTTTTGGATGATATTGATTGTGTTTTGGAAGTTCATGATGTTGATGTTCTGATAGGTTCTGTATACCTTCTATTTTGTTCTGTTTTGGTCTGTTTTGTTCTGATTGTATTCTGTAAGGAGGAAAGGAGTATTGATTGATGAAGAATGAGATATTGTGAGAGCTTATTGAATAGTTTTTGAGAGTTTGGAATGATTTGAGAATGAGTTATGAGGTTTTGATGACCTTCTGTAACCTTCTGTAGGTCTTCTGTAGAGCTTCTGCTTCTGTTCTGCTTCTGTTCTGTTCTGTACTGTAGATGTTCTGGTACTGTTCTGTAGACTGTTCTGTATGCTTCTGTAAGTGTTCTGTGGAATGTATGTGTGACTCTGGGAAAGTTTTCTAGCCTTGGAAAGAGGTGAATACAAGTGCAAAGGAGCTGAAGGAAGTGGAAGAAGTAGCTGCTGAAGACTCAAGA
The DNA here is from genome assembly GCF_053477565.2 of Lygodium microphyllum. Lineage (NCBI taxonomy): Eukaryota > Viridiplantae > Streptophyta > Polypodiopsida > Schizaeales > Lygodiaceae > Lygodium > Lygodium microphyllum. The sequence goes on along the minus strand of NC_141153.1, from coordinate 88,456,391 downwards.
GAAGACTAGAGTGAAGTGGTAGTAGTGAGCTATGAAAAGACACTGTAGTGGCTCTGGTGACTCTTCATATCAGACATACCTCTTGGGAGGGGTATCCACGACCTAAGAGTGATTATTGAGAGTGATTTTTAGAGAGATTGTAGTGAGGATATGATGTATTATTGATGGAGTGAGATAGAGAGAGTCAGAGATAGCCAATTCTACTCAAACAGAGTGATTGTATATGAGAGATTGAGAGAGAAGACTATGAAGACTATGAAGATGAATACTATGTGATGTAATTCCATTCAAAGATGGTGTATTTCTTTGCTTTCTTTGTTCTATTGATGGATTTTGTGAAGATGTGGAAGAATATGGTTGATTCTATTAAAATCCGTGGGAGATCTACATGATGCTGCATGAAAATTTGTTGTGCCTGGTGTTCTTTTCTTCATTGTGATCATATGAAACATGACCAACAAGCTTGTTGATGTTACAAGATAGATTTTCTTGCAAGAGAATTCCCTTTTCCTTGGTGTTCCTCTCGGGGCTCCATGTTTTTGGTGCGCAGCCGGGGAAGCTTGCCATTAACAAGCACCAAAAGAGGCTGAAAATGAAGGAAATGGTATTGCCAAGAAGAGAAGAATTCAATGGATGTTTGTAAAGTTCCTTCTTCCATTGAAGAGTTGGAATTCCTCATAATCAAAGCCACTTTCCACAAGAAGTTCATCCCACAATGGCGGAAACACATCACCATCATGATGCATGCTCTATGTGGTGGACAGTTTCCTCTTCCTATTGAAGCAGCAGAAACTTGCATCTTGGTGGCAAACTGTTTGGGAACAAACTGAAGAGCAGAAACAGAGAGAATGACCATCCATGGAAGATTTGGCATTCATTGAGAAGTTTCCAGACAACATCAAGTGGGAGATTGTGAAGAAGCTTCAGGAGTCTTGGTCTGTAGAGGTTCACAAAGACAAGAAGGAAAAAAGTTGGAATTTGTTCATGGATGCTCAACAGCAAGATACATGGGATGCTTGGTGTACTGATAATCTTCTGTTTGTTCAATTAGCAACCCACTGGAAGTTGGTAGATAGAGTGTTTTTCACAACATACACTGTTGAAACCATCAGAAGCTGGCATTACTATGATGATGGTACCACCACAATGCTCAGACGTATGCATTTTGACACCTTCAGAACCGAATACCTTCCTCTGTGTAGTGGCATGAAAGCAGAATTCAGGGACGTTGAAAAGAAAGAAGTAGAAGAAATGTTGGCAAGAGAGTCCTACAGAGACTGAGGCCTTCTGTTAACCCTCTGTGGAGCACTAACAACATAGTGGAGCCAACCCCCTGATGAATGACGCAATAAAAAGGCAAGCGTTAGAACGAGTCCAGAGGTACGTTAGAAGAGAGAAAGTAAAAATCAGAACCGAGAGCGAGCTCGCAGCAGAAGCCGCCTTTGACGCCCTTGCGGAACTCTTTACAGAAGTCCCAATGGCACATCAAGCCCTTCCTCCTCCTGCTGGAGGTCCACTTCCAAGCCAGATCCGTCCTGGAAATATTATTGACAGGCCAGCGAATGTAGTCCCATTGCCAGTTTTTAAGGGAGAGTACAATGAAGACCCCGATCTTCATGTAGCAGAGTTTATGGTAGCGTGTGTGGCTAACAATGCCAGAACCCCTGAGCATTGGTTAGCGATATTCCCCGCCACTTTCAAGGGCGCGGCGTTTCAGTGGTATGAGAGACAAGCAGCAGGAACTTTTGGCACATGGGACGACCTGAAGTTGGCCTTCCTCACTAAATTAAGGCGTGAAGGTTTTGAAGAGCGGATGAGAGAGGAATTTATGAACCTAAGTCAGTCCTTTGGAGAAAGAGTAGAAGCCTATGTCTCACGAATGGAATCCATCCTGAAGAGATGGACTAACCATAATCTAGATGATGGCATTCAAAAGGGGGTATTTCTCAGAGGATTACAACCAGAAGTCCGTAAGTTTGTGGAGCTACAAAGACCAGCCACCCTGCAAGCTGCAACAGAAGGTGCAAGACTGTACGATGAAGTGGAAGCTAGATTAGCGATGAATACAGGAAGAGGAGTCCTACCTCCTCTGATGCCAGGAATGATGTATCCACCAAATGCAGTTCCAGGGACTGTTCCCTACCCCTACCAACAGATGCCCTCGGTATCACAGTACAGTGCACCGAATCCACAGTGGCCACCATCCATGCCTCAAATGGTGGTTCAACCACAACAACCTTGGTCTCAACCAATTTCCTCAATGCCAAATCAGCAGCAACAGTGGAACCCTACCAACTGGAGTCAACAGCCAACCGTTCAAACAGGAGCTCTGAATCAGAACCAGAACAGAGACCCCTCTGTACCAGCCCAACCCATTTATGCAGTGATTACAGAGACTCCTCAAAACCCTCCTGCCAGTACGTCCGGAGGAGAAAGCTTGAAGGATTATTTATCCAACTCAGTTGCAAACATTAAAAAGGAGTTGCTGGATGTGATTACATAATAACTACAGACGTTGAAAGTGAATACCGCAAGCATATCCAATGTTGCGGGAGCAGGAAGAGATGTGATGCGGTCAAATACTTGGTGTGGTAAGTGTCATCAAGCAGGCCATTTAGCCACTGAATGTACATGAAAACCAACCATTCCTGGAGCCTTCTGTTCCTACTGTTTGCGGAAGAATCATACAGAGGACATTTGCTCTCTGAAGGAGATGCATGATAGGAGAAGGAAGGAAGAAGACGCAAGATTCAACTTGTTGGAATCCAAAATGACAACACAAGATATTGGACCCAAGCCTAGAGAGTTTGGTCCTAATTTCGGACCCAGAAGATTTCCCTCTCAAAGTTACAGAGGAAGACAGTCTGGCGGTGGTCAGAGATCAGAAGTGGAGTGTTACAGATGCGGAGAAAAGGGACACATCTCACCAAATTGTCCAAATCCTCGAAGGTCCGTGGATTACAAGCCCTTATGCAGTCGATGCAAAGGAGAAGGCCACACTGCAAAAGACTGTCCAAGCCCAGCCCCAGTGAAAAACAGTGCTACTGATAGTCCGTCCAAGGCCCAAGAGCCTACCTCCAATTTGGTGGAATTGGAAGTTGCTGCCATCACGCGTGCAAAGCAGAAGGAACCACCTATCCAGAAAGAAAATAACCCTCCTGCCAGAACAGTGCAGTTCAATCTTTCACCAGAAGAACAGAACAGAACAGAGCCTAACAGTGCCGTACAGAGCCCTACAGTGCCACAGAGAGTTACAGAGACAGTTACAGAGACAGGACCAGAGGTCCATGATACAGAAGAGGAGGAAGTGCCACAAGTGGCAGAAGAAGTTCCTGTAATTCCTCTGTTGGAAGAAAAAGGGAAAATGAAAATGGGTGTTGCCCCATTCCCTAACCGGTTAGAGAAGCCAGTGGATCCTATTAAGGAATACGATCTGGTTAGAGATCTAGATACCTTTAAACCAAACCTCACATTCCGACAATTATTAATGTTGTCTCCCAGTTGCCGAAAATGATTCAAAAGTATACTGACAAAAAGACATGGCTTAAGGATTGCTCCCACAACAGCAACAAAGCCCAATAAGGCTCCAGAGCCTGTAAAAGAAGTGGATGTGGCTAATGCTTTCCTAGATCCGGGTACTCCAGAGACTGGCGTGTGGATAGAAGGCTGCTTCATTGCAAATGCACTGATTGATGGTGGTTCATCAGTGAACATTATGACGGATGTGACAATGAAGGATCTAGGCCTACAAGGTGTGCAACCAACCCAATGGCTCATCAGACTGGCGGATCAGAGTAGAATCAAGCCTTTGGGCATTCTTCCATATGTGAAGACTACAGTGGCTGGAAAAGATTATTGGCTGACCTATTTGGTGGTGAAGCCAAACTCTTATGGTACATCCTATCCTCTGTTACTGGGTAGACCATGGCTTTTTGAAGCCAGAGCAAGGACGGATTGGTTTAAAGGAACTTTGACCTTGGGCAGAGGACCCAACAAAGTGGTGCTGAAACTGTATGGTTCTCAAAAAGGACATGGATCCACCTCCTTGGAATTATCTTCTGATTCCCCTAACGAGGCTACAGATGGAACATCAGTAGACGAAGATGCTGTCAAACAGATCCTTCCCAAGAAAATAATGGCACATTCCTTAACAGTGGATACTGTAAGCCGACTTCCAAAAGATGCAAAGCCATTATCAATGGGTGAATACTTCCTGCCTGAACCGGGAATGACTTCTGAAATCACTTCTGACAGTGAGATAGAAGCATGGATGTACTGCTCTCCCTGTTACATGGCCATAGCAGAAACAGAGACAGAGGCAGGAGAGGAAACAGAGAATCTGTTCTTCTGTTACAGAGCTCCTACAGAGACAGAAGCAGAAGCAGAAGCAGAAGCAGAAGCAGAGACAGAGACAGAAGAGGATGAATATGATATGGACGAAGAAGGTGATGAAAGTGAGCCAGAAGAATCTATCCCACCCGAAGAGGATACATTTGCGGAAGAAGTTCCAGAAGTATCAGAAGCCGATGAGCTCATGCTATGGGACAGAATGGCGATGGTACCATTTGGTCTGGTAAATGGATCTTCTCATATGCAAAACTTTTATAAGGGATGGATTAAGAAGAACAAGCCGTCTTTCAAGAGTGGCTCCTGTCGTCCTAACCCATCCTTGCCAAAGAAAGATGATGATGATGCACCGTGCCAACAAGCACTAGTCCCACCAACCCAACAGGCATCAGAGGGTCCCTGTTATGTGACGTTCCTGGATGTATCATCAGAAGATGAGTCTTCAAGCCAAGAGGTAATTAATTTTGAAACCAAACCCGAAACAGCTCTAATCCCATTCCAACATCTCAAGGAGCAACCTAAGTCTCCACCAAAAGAAGAAGTTGGTTCTAGTGGGACATCAGAAGAGGACACCACTCCCTTGAAGGAGTCGGATCTGTATCCAGAAGCAGTCCGTGGGACCTTCATCCGTGAAGTAGAAGGTGAAAGGCAGTTAACCTTTGTAGATGCAGATGACACTGAACGCCACTTGAAGGTGGGTAGCAGTCTCCCAGAAGAGGAGTTGTCAACCTTGTACAACTTGTTGAAAGAGAATTTGGACGTGTTTGCATGGTCTTACAAAGACCTAAAGGGGATTGATCCCACAATATGTCAACATCATATTGACTTGGAGCCTGATGCCAAGCCAGTACGGCAACGACAGAGGCGAATGAACCCGAATTATTCCACATTGGTGAAAGCGGAGCTGCTGAAGCTTCTAGAAGCCGAGTTCATTTATCCAGTGGCAAATAGTGAATGGGTTTCACCCATCGTGGTTGTACCCAAGAAGAATGGCAAATTGCGAATATGTGTGGATTTCCGAAAGCTTAATTCCAAGACAAAGAAGGATCATTTTCCTATCCCTTTCACAGACCAACTGTTGGACACAATGGCAGGACATGAGCTTTATTTCCTTCTGGATGAATTCAGCGGATACAACCAAGTCCAAATCACAGAAGAAGACCAATCCAAAACAACCTTCACCACAGAATGGGGGACCTACGCTTACCGAGTGATGCCATTTGGGCTCTGCAATGCCCCTGCTACTTTTCAACGAGTCATGATGGCCGCATTTCAAAATCATCTGCATGACTTTATTGAGGTATATTTGGATGACTTCTGTGTCTATAGTTTGATCAGTGAACACTGGGAACATTTGGAGCAATGCTTTGATCGATGCCGGGAGTATGGGATTTCCCTCAACCCCGACAAATGCATCTTTGGGGTCTCTTCTGGAGTCCTGTTGGGCCACATTGTCTCTGCACAAGGGATATCAACAGACCCTACAAAGATCGAAAAGATCGCAGCTCTGACAGCACCCACCAACCTCAAACAGTTGAGGGGATTCCTAGGCCATGTGGGTTACTATAGAAGGTTCATAGCCCATTTTGCGACAAAGGCAACTTCCTTGCACAAGCTCCTGAGGAAAGATGCAGAGTTTACTTGGACAGAAGAATGTGACAAAGCCTTCCACACTCTGAAGCAGTGTTTGATAGAAGCACCCATTCTGCAACCTCCTGATTGGACGAAAGAGTTCCATGTACACACTGATGCATCAATTGAAGGCTTAGGTGCTGTCCTCTGCCAAAAGGGCTCCTCAAAGTTGGATCAACCGATCTATTATGCAAGCCGAAAAGTCACTGATAGGGAACGGAACTATACAGTGACCGAGCTGGAGTGCTTGGCAATGGTGTTTGCCCTGGAAAAGTTTCGCCATTACCTCCTATCTACCCACTTTAAATTTTATGTGGATCATGAGGCCCTGTCCTTCTTGATGAACAAAGCAGATGTGAAAGGACGAATGATGAGATGGCTCCTTCTATTCCAGGAGTTCGACTTTGAGGTGATTACTAAGCCTGGTCGTTCCCATGTTCTGGCTGATCATCTGTCGCGTATCCCACAAACTGCAGACGAGGAGCAAGTTGATCCAGACCTCCCTGATGCTTCCCTATTCTTGGTAGAAACTGTAACTCCCTGGTATGCAGACATTGCCAATCTGCTAGCAACCCAACAGTATCCTCCTGGCATTTCTAGTCGGGAAAGGAAGAAGCTTATGCTAGAATCAGCCCCCTACACCCTGCTAGGCGGTGCACTGTACAAGAAAGGCAAAGATGAAGTGCTCAGAAGATGTGTTGCAGGAGACGAGATTGGGATTGTTCTGAAGGCTTGCCATGACGAGCCATGTGGAGGTCACTTTGCAGGAGAAGCTACAGCCAGGAAGGCTCTGCTCGCAGGATATTGGTGGCCTACCATTCATAAGGATGCCTATGATTACTGTAAAAGATGTGATGCTTGTCAAAGAATGGGGAAACCCACGAAGATAAGTGCCATGCCATTGCAACCTATCCTTCCGTTGAAGCCGTTTGAGAAGTGGGGCATTGACTTCGTAGGTCCGATCGACCCTCCCACCAGAAGGAAACAGAACCGATACATCCTCGTATGTACGGATTATGTTAGAAAGTGGTGTGAAGCTAAAGCCCTAAAGCGGGACGATGGTAACAGCGTGGCCCTGTTCATGTACGAGAATATCATCACCCGTTTTGGTAGTCCCTTAGAGCTGGTAAGTGATAGAGGCACTCATTTCCTCAACAAAGTCATGGAAGAGTTGACGGAGTTGTATAAGATCCGCCATCGCAAGTCTACTCCTTATTATCCCAGAGCCAACGGCCAAGTCGAAGTCACCAATCACATCCTCTGCTCGATCCTGACAAGAACAATTGCTGCACATCGTCGTGATTGGGATGATCGACTTACAGAGGCCCTCTGGGCGTACAGAACCTCCCATAAAGCAGCAACGGGACAGACACCTTTCCAGTTGGTGTATGGTACAGAATCTGTTTTTCCTGTTGAACTGGAATTGCCCTCTTTGAGAGTGGCTATCAAAGAGCGTTTGGGGGACGATGATTCACTGCAACGCCGTCTCCTGCACTTGGAATGTTTGGACGAAATTCGTCGGATGGCTCTACAGTCCATGACAGCTTCATCAAGCACAAAGAGTTCAAAGAAGGTGATTTGGTCCTAGCTTATGATTCACGCTTTGGCAAGTTTCCTGGCAAGCTCCAGCAGCGGTGGATGGGCCCCTATAAGGTACTTGCAGTCAACCCTAATGGCTCTGTCCAAGTGCAGACCATTGATGCCTCTGATGATCCCTTTCTGATCAATGGATATCGCCTAAAGAAATACTTCCCTCCTTGGGGATCTTGACAATTGCGGTCACGTGATCCTTTCCCTCGTTGGCGCGGCACTGTACTTCTTATGATGATACTTCTGTTAGCCGTTCTTCAGCCACTTCTGATGAGGTGGACGCAACCTTTTGTCCCCTCCAAACCCCCTTCTAGCCTTGATCTCTTATCCTCTATTTTCCACCAGCGACAGTGGCGAGGTGGGTTCTGACAAATGGCCTTTCTACCATTCCCTTGCTCAATATTGAAAAGAAAAAAAAACATATCGGTCATGGGAGAAAAGGACTAAGGTCCCTGTCATGCCGACCTCTTCTTCGAGAAAAGGTGAAAACACCCTCGGGAATAGGGGAAAAAAAAAAAGAAAGAAAAAAACAAAGAAGAAAAAGAAAAAAACAAAACAAATCTGTCATGAGAGAAAAGGAAGCAATTCCCTGTCATAGCAGGCCTCGTTCCAAGAAAAGGTGATAAACACCCTTGGGCGAGAAGCTGGCTGTGGAAAAGGTAGCAACACCCAGCAGTCCAGAAAGAGATTCATTAATTGATATCCCTAGGATCCAATTCCGACGCTGGCTCCCTTGGTACGCTATGTCCTGGGTCTCTTTGCAAAGTGGCTAACTGTCCTCTAGCAGACGACATATTCCTATCCAACACAATGTTCGATTTGATGGCTACCTCCCTGGGTACGCCTCTTTAACAACTGACGAAGCGATCTTCATCGACAACCCCTTGAGTGATGTGAGCTTTCATCCTAACCGGATGGGGAAGTGAGTACGGTTGCCCTTTGTATCTATCAACAGAGAGTGAGACAGAGGGTGGGGCGAGAGACCAGTCTTTTTCCTTCAAATCGAATGAGAGGTGAGAAGTGTGAATGAAGCGTTGCACGCACGGGATGGGCCTCTCAAAGCACAAAGCACAAAGCACAATTTGTTTCTGTGCACTGCACCATAAGGCTCCCTTGCCTTCCTTCTTGCACCGTATGCCGGCACAGGACGGGATGCACTGTTGCACCATCAACTGCGCACAAGGCATACACCCTTTGCACAAGTGACTGTGAGGATTACATCAATGGGTTTCAGGAAAAGGCTGCCCTCCTGTATCTATCCACAGAGCGTGAGACAGAGGGTGGGTTGAGTGTGACTGGAGTTTCTTCAATCATTTACCGAGAGGTGAGATTGAGGGACGTTACGACACTTGGAGTCAGGTATGTTCCAGTTTCCCTGTGCACCCACGGGATGGGTCTTTACCATCCTCACAAGACACATCACCCTGTTCTGTACATTGCACCATAAGGCTCCCTTGCCTTCCTCCTTGCACCTATGCCAGACGGGTTGGACGCACTAATGCACCATCAACTGTGCACCCTGGCATACTCCTTCTGCACCATTCCCCCTTGTCGATTCCTCAACCGGGTATGAGATATGGGTCTTAATCCTTATTCTTCAAGAGATATTAGTCATGGGGCGAGTGACTGATCTTTCCTTTCGTTTGAGTGACTGTGCGTTGAGTGCAATATCCCTCATCATCATCGATGAATTTCCTGCGATTCCTTCCATCAGCTACCTCCCTGGGTGCTGCGGCGTGGTCCCTGCCATGACGAACGTGTGCCGAGAAGATGCCTTGGTCCCTCCAGCGCCGACGACAACACTGGACGTGCCATCGATACTCAACCTTGATTCTTGACGAAACGGGCCAAGTTTTTCTAACCCTACAACTTCTGTTTCTTAGTGATGTTCATGTTTTAAGTGTGGGGAAGTTAGTGGATGGTCTGTGGCGTGGTCCTAGGTCCCTGTTGCTCGGTTAACCCTATCCGTTAAGGTCTTAAGTGTGGGGACGCGTCCCTGCGCGTCTACATTGCATATCCACTGCATATGCCTTACCCTGTTCATGCATGTCGGCCATGCCTTACTTTTACCCTGCTGGGGTCCCTTCCCACCCACCCGGTTATGTTCCACCCACCCTTGGGGCTGTTCCCTTGCAGTTTTCCTTCATTCCTTGATTTTGAGGTCTTTCCATGTGAATGCACCCTACGTTCACCAAAATCCAAATCCAACATTATAGCCCTGTTCCTCCCATTGCTCTGACCATTTTTCCTTTTTACCTACCCCTGTTCCAGTGCACGGTTTTTGAGTTATTAATTTTTGAAGCATTTTACGTAATTTAGACGGTTTTCCATGTGAACGCGCTTTTCTTGCTTCGGAACCATGCTCTGACATCATAGCCCTGACCACTGTTCCCCTGACATTTTTCCTTTTTATTCCGCATCATTTCGATACATGGTTTGTCCGTTATTAATTTTCCAGGTTTTGAAGACTTTTTCGTGTGTATTTTTGACACTTTTCCATGTGAACCTGCCCTATTTGTATCGGAATTCCAATTTGATTTGACAGCCGTGTCCCCTGTGCCGTCCCCCACCTTTTTCCTTTTTCCTCCACCCTTTTTCGACTTCTGGATTTTTACTTATTAAATTTTAAAAGAGTTTTCGGGAGTATTTTTGGAGTTTTTCACATGTGAACCCCTCCTATTTCCGCCGGAACTGCGTTTTAACGTGATAACCCTGTGCCACCCCTTCCTGCGGACATTTTTCCTTCTTACTGCATGTCATTCCGGTGAATGGTTTGTTCGATATTAATTTCCGATCCCATTTTCAGGTTTATTTTTTGGGTTTTTCCCATGTGAACGCGTCTTATCTCAGTCGGAATTATGTTTTGATGTGATAGGATTGTCGGGCACATCTTTCTGCACAGTTTTCCTTTTTTCTGCACCTCATTCCGATGCACGGATCTTTCGATATTAATTTTTAAATTGAGTTTTTGGTTCTTTTTTGTGTTTTTTGTACGTGACCGCCCTTTACCCCTCCCGGAACCCCCGTCCCATATTTTCCTTGTTTTCCCCCTGTTGTCCTGCCCACTTTTTGTTTTTACGCTATTTCGTTTTGACGTCCGGATTGGGAGTTATTAATTTTTCTTTCTTTTTACGTTTTTTCTCACGCCCGTTTTGCGCGTGAACGCGCCCTTTTTCGATTTTACGCGTCTCCACGCGCCCCGGTCATGTCCGCGTAACCCGTACCGTCTTCCCGGTGCCATTTTAATCCCGTCACGGCAAATTTTTTTACCCCGCCCCGCGCATGTGCGCGGGACGGGGGTACCTACCCTTGTCCCCACCCTGCCCACCCCCCTACCCTACCCTTGTCCCTACCCTTCCCTACCCTTCCCCCCATGTTGAGTGTTGAAATGACTTGTTTTTTGGCTGATTTTTGTTGTTTTTGAGAGCTGAATGGTTGATTTTATGGGATGATTGGTTGATTAGGAAGTGGATTGAGAATGTTTTGGATGATATTGATTGTGTTTTGGAAGTTCATGATGTTTGTTGGTGGTTCTGTGATGTTCTGATAGGTTCTGTATACCTTCTATTTTGTTCTGTTTTGGTCTGTTTTGTTCTGATTGTCTTCTGTAAGGAGGGAAGGAGTATTGATTGATGAAGAATGAGATATTGTGAGAGCTTATTGAATAGTTTTTGAGAGTTTGGAATGATTTGAGAATGAGTTATGAGGTTTTGATGACCTTCTGTAACCTTCTATAGGTCTTCTGTAGAGCTTCTGCTTCTGTTCTGCTTCTATTCTGTTCTGTACTGTAGCTGTTCTGGTACTGTTCTGTAGACTGTTCTGTATGCTTCTGTAAGTGTTCTGTGGAATGTATGTGTGACTCTGGGAAAGTTTTCTAGCCTTGGAAAGAGGTGAATACAAGTGCAAAGGAGCTGAAGGAAGTGGAAGAAGTAGCTGCTGAAGACTCAAGAGAAGACTAGAGTGAAGTGGCAGTAGTGAGCTATGAAAAGACACTGTAGTGGCTCTGGTGACTCTTCATATCAGACATACCTCTTGGGAGGGGTATCCACGACCTAAGAGTGATTATTGAGAGTGATTTTTAGAGAGATTGTAGTGAGGATATGATGTATTATTGATGGAGTGAGATAGAGAGAGTCAGAGATAGCCAATTCTACTCAAACAGAGTGATTGTATATGAGAGATTGAGAGAGAAGACTATGAAGACTATGAAGATGAATACTATGTGATGTAATTCCATTCAAAGATGGTGTATTTCTTTGCTTTCTTTGTTCTATTGATGGATTTTGTGAAGATGTGGAAGAATATGGTTGATTCTATTAAAATCCGTGGGAGATCTACATGATGCTGCATGAAAATTTGTTGTGCCTGGTGTTCTTTTCTTCATTGTGATCATATGAAACATGACCAACAAGCTTGTTGATGTTACAAGATAGATTTTCTTGCAAGAGAATTCCCTTTTCCTTGGTGTTCCTCTCGGGGCTCCAGTAGGTAAACTGGTGATGAAATCCATGGTAATGTGGGTCCATTTTCCTTCGGGGATAGGCAAGGGCTGAAATAATCCACCCGATTTAAGAGTGCTATCCTTATTTTGTTGACAAGGCACACATCTAGACACGAAGTCTTTAACATCTTGCCATAGGCCTTTCCAATGAAAGCTTTTTGAAATGCGGTCATATGTTTTGAACACCCCTAAGTGGCCAGCAATCGGTGAAGAATGCATCTCTTCAAGTATCCTTTGGGTAAAAGGAGAGGTATGGGGGATTACGATACGGCCATGGATCCAAATGAGGCCATTGTGGAGCTGATGTTGAGAGTTGCCATCCATAGCACCTTGCTGTTATTGTTGAAAAAGAGGGCTGAATTCAGCATCAACTAAGTAGGCCTCTTGGAGCTCTTCAATCCAATCACGGTGGAGTTTGGTGATAGATGAGACCTTGCATGCCCACATGCGAGAGAGTGCATCAACCACTATATTGTCCTTGCCATGGGTGTGGGTGATCTCAAAGTCATAGTTCAGGGTAGCTACCCATCTACATTGTTTAGGACTGAGGTTGGGCTGAGTCAAGAAGTATTTGAGCACACGGTGGTCACTTTTCACTTTAAATTTATTGCCATACAAGTAGTGGTGCCACTTTTTGATAGCATGAATGATTGGCAACATCTCTTGATCATAGACATGCAACTCTCTCTCTTTATCATCCAATTTCTGGCTCTCAAATGCTATTACACCATGTTCTTGCAGCAAGACTGCACCAATACCCTATCCACTAGCATTACATTGAATGGTAAAATCCTTTGAGAAGTCAGGGCATACGAGGATGGGGGCTGAAGTGAGCAATTCTTTCAGCTGCTTAAAATTTCAATTAGCCAAATCATCCCATAAGAAGGCCTCTTTTTTCAGCCTGTCAGTTAATTGTGCTACAATTGTGGCATAATGGCGAATAAATCTTTGATAAAAAGAGAAGAGACCAAGAAAACCATGCAAGGAGGTAGTAGTAGTGGGTGTGGGCCAATCTTGAATACATTGCACTTTCGTAGGGTCAGCTTGGATGCCTCTTTCACTAACAATGTGTCACAATTACTCAACCTCTATTTGCATGACGACACACTTGCTTTCCTTGGCAAATAACCGGTGCTCTCTTAGTATATCAAAAATTTGTCTGACATGCTTCAAATGCTCATGTAGTGACTTGCTGTAAATGAGTATATCATCAAAGAATACCAACACAAACTGGAAAATCCATGGTTGTAATATTTTGTTCATTAGGCTCTGAAATGTGGCGGGGGCATTAGTGAGCCGAAATGGCATGACAAGGAAATGGTACAAGCCACGGTCAATCTGGAAGGCTTGTCTTAGCTTCATCACCCACTCTCATTTTGATTTGGTGGTAGCCTGATCGCAAATCAATCTTGGTGAAGTAGCATGCTCCCTTGAGCTTATCAAGCAAGTCATCGATCCAAGGGATGGGGTATCTATTTTTGATGGTGATCTTATTGAGATCACGATAGTCAATGCACAATTGGAAGGATCTGTCCTTTTTCTTAACCAATAGAACCAGGGAAGCATAAGGGAAGAGCTAGGCTCTATGAATCTCCTTTCAGTGAGCTCCTTGACTTGCTTAGCTACTTCCTCTTGCTCACATTTAGAGAGCCGATCTGGGGGCTTATTGATGGGCTTGGCATGGGGCTCCAAGTCAATTGGGTGATCCACCGATCTCTTAGGTGGGAGAGTAGTGGGGGGCTAAAATAGGTCCTCATATTCAGTCAAAAGTGCTTTTGGTACTGCATTTTGCTTCCCCAAGGTGTGCTAGTCATCAATATCCTTATGCAAATGCAAGACAAAGATCTGTGAGCGTTTCTTAAATTCCTTTTTGAGTTGTCTTGATGTTATAAGCTTAAAATCTTCAATTTCTTTGATGCCCTCCAAATGAACAAGCTGCCCATACATTACAAACTCCATATACAACTGAGAGAAGTCCATAGAGTTTTTTCCCAACTGCTACAGCCACTCACAACCTAAAACAACATCCACGGGGCCCATATCAAGGGTAATTAAGTCCACCTTTGCTGTATAATTTTTGGTCAACATAAGAGACACTTGTATGCATACATGGGAGCTTATTTCCTCAATTCCATTGGCCACTTGAACCCTAAGAGGTTGTTGTAATTCAGTAGGAATACATGTCAAACAGCCAAGAGTCGATTGATTCACAAAACTGTGTGTGCTATCACTATCTATAAGAATGTATACATTCTTGCCATCAATGTTACCATGTACCCGTAGGGTGTTTGAGCTCCTAGAGCCGATCCATGCATCCATGGAGATCAAGCAACCTGATATAGTGGTAAGTGTGGGGTGCAAAGGGTCATTCCCAAGCATGCCATCTATGGGGTAGCCATCGGGGTCAAAAACCCATCTGATGAGTCATAAAACTGATCAATGTCAAGATCCTCTTCGTATTCAGCATTTTCAGCAAGTGTTATCATGGGAGAGTTGTCAAGTGAGTCCTCTTCCAACTTGTCACTATCTTCTAACACATACATGCTATTAAACTTGACAATGGTATTCTTAAAGGGGCATTTGGATGCATGATCAGTTGTGTACTTGTCCCCACATTTAAAGCACAAGCCCTAAGCCTTGGGATCCTTGACAACCTTGGGAGGAATGAATTTTTGACTGTTAGAACTGAAGCCATTCCGTGTCTTATTTTCAACATACTTTGGGTCACTTTTAGAAGGGGGTACTGTTCCAAAACTGCCATATTTTCTTTTAACATTAAAAGTGGGATAGGTGGGGATTTTGGGGCTTCCATTCCCTGCATTGTTGATGCGATAATTACCAGCATATGGGGGTTGCCTAGTAGGGTATCTTTGCTGTCCTGCAATTTGCGGCATGCCCTCATTGCGATGGTATTTCTGACCATACCGTTCAGCCAATTCTATAGCTGCAAATCAAGTGGCTGACTTTTGAGCCATTACATCAGCTGAAAGATGCGCATCTAGCCCATAAATGTATTTATGCAATTTGGCCTCATCACCGACGGCCTCAACATACATGGATAGGTTCATAAACTGATTGGTATACTCCTTGACGGTGAGATTTCATTGATTAAATTGATACCATTGCCTAGCCAAACGTTCTTTCTCTATTGGGGAGACAAAAACTTGGACCATATGCATCTTGAAATCTTCCCAATCATGTTACTGCTAATTTTCTCTTTGAATAAATCTCCACCATGTGTGTGCAAAACCCTCTAGATGAAGGGAGGCAAAAATAATCTTTGTCTTGTCAGTACGGGGATAAATGAGAAAATAGGCTTCCAATTTAGAGGTCCATTCCTCTAATTCAGTCGGGGATGAGGACTGCCCATTAAACTTAGCAAACACAATCTTGTCACGCAACTCGTTTGGGCCTTGCTGTCCATGTCTGCCATGTGCTACATGCTGCCCATGTATGTTGTGCTGTCCATACATGCCTTGCTGTCCAAACCCTGGTTGTCCAAAATTTCCATGTGGGCCATGCTGCCCATGCATTACATGAGGACCAAATTGCACATTAGGACCTTGCTGTCCAAAATGACCATGTTGCCTATGCATTTAATGCAAACCGAGCTGAGCATTGGGGCCTTGCTGCCTAAAACTGCCATGTGCATGCTGTCCATTGCCATGTGCATGCTGCCCATGCACACCTTGCATTCCATGCTACCCAAAATTTGCATTAGGCCCTTGCTGGCCATTCCCATGAGTGTGCATATAGCTTCCATTACGAGGGAGCTGTGGTTCCAAGGATGGGCTTCAAGGGTTTGTCATGGGGGAGGGGAGGATGGGTTCATCATGTCGAGTGGAGGGCTCTCCCATCTCATAAGTGCTATGGGGAATTCCATGGGTGCCACCAAAACCTTGTGGGCTACGCCCGGTCTCTAAGGGAGGAGGGTGATTGGCCTCATGGAGACGGACATGCTCCTTGGGCCGATCCGAGGAGGGTGCGATGGTAGGGATGAGGGCACCCATGCGCTTGATGAGTAAGTCCATCTTGGCCATCATCTCGGAATGAAAATGGTATTGGCTTGTTTCCATCTCCCTATAGCGTTGTTCCAACTCTCGATGTTGGTCGGCATGACAGGTCTCATGTTGACATAGAGTATGGTTAAGCATAGAGAAGCGGTCCATCTCGGGGGGCACCCTCTTCAAATATGTCTTCACGATCCTCTTGGGATGAGCTAGGATCATTCATAGAGGCACGGGAGTCCCTTATTTCACGTTGGAAGTCCAATTGGGCCTTTTCTTTACCCTTGTGGCCTACCATCCCAAGTGCAATCCACTAGACCCCTTGTTACAGAAATGGCAATATCTTGAGCTAGGAATCTCCGATCACAAATTTTTTTGATTCAAATTAAATCTCTTGATCCACTCTATGAGAGTATGTAAAAATATCTCTGACAGTAAATTATCAGGGCTTTACTGTAATTGACTTTTGTGGGCTGATTGTGTAGGGTTGCTGCCTATCCCACAGTACCTCTGAGCACAAAATTGGGTGTATCTCCCAAAACATAGGGCAGAATGGGGAGATTTTTGGTTCAGATAAAAGGGGGGGTTCCCTCTTCAAATAAAGCTATGGGACCCACACTGAGTCACACAAGAAGGCTTTGCTGTAATTGACTTTTGCGGGCTAACTGTGTAGGACTGGCTGTTTGCAGCACCCTGCAAGGACTCCTTCAATGAGCATACATTATCCCAATGCTAAGGTTATTATTTCAAGACACCCTAGGCCTCAATGGTGTTCTCAATGCCCCATAGAGCCATACATAATTTGCATCAATAGTTCTCTTGCTGAGACCATTTTCATGACTGCATACCTTACCCATTTTGCATGCATCCACCATACATTTCCAAGTGATACATGTCATTATCAATTCATCTACAAGGTTGTGGAACGTAAATGATCAGGGCTCGGGATATTCATTCAAGTGTACCACACTTGTAAGAAATTTTAGGCTCTGGATCACCAGGAGGTGGGCAACGTTCCCCCGAGCCGGGTTGTGCACCCCTTCAGGGTCTTTGATGGCAAGAGGGGTCACCCCTCTTTTGTCTTGCCACCTCGCTTGGCATCGGGCTTTTCCTCACCTGGGATATACATGGTAGAAATTTATTATTAAGCAACCAATATGATATGCATTTGCAAATTGAGGATTGGGCCTTTCATGATATGCATTATCAATAAGAAAAATGGGATGGGAAAAAGGGGTTACCTCTACAAATCTTGCATGACTTACCCTTCTTACAAATTTCTTTCTTATCGGTCGAAGTCAAAATAAGAGTATGGTTAAGGATTAGAGAAAAATCTTGATCAATGGGAAAAGAAATTTAAAGAGCATTTAGCCATGCATGCGTTTCAAGGGTGTGGAATGGGGATGGGAATCCAATTGGCACTCTCAAGCTCCAAGAAGGCATGCAATTCTTCCATCTCTCTCATCAACTGGCTGAGCTCAACAATTGGATGTAAAAGAGAGAGCAAGAACCGATTGACATACCTTATTCAAACTTGGGGAAGAGTTAATGACTGCCCTCTCTAAGAAATTTGTGGTTTCCCTTCTTCTTGCAGCCCGTGGTTATATGGGGGCCTTCAATGTCTTATATCTTCACTTGTTGAAGCTTGTGGTTGCTCCCAAGACTCCCGCGGTAAGAAATTGAAGGGGCTTCAGTGTGCCATAAGCTTGGTTGAAGGTTTCATGGCTGCCATGGCTGCTGCCCACCACAATAGGGTTTGAGATATGTCAAGAGCTAGTGGGAGATCTCAATAACCAAGCTCAAGCTTGCCGAGAAGTATGCCAAGAGCTGGAGGATGAAGCAGGGAGGGATGGAGCTGAGCTGAAGCAGGAGGAAGTGAGCAGGCCACTCACGCAAAATGCGTCATGATTTTCGGGTTGGCCTCAGGAGGCTCCAGGCAAGGTAAATGGGGCTCATGGGTGCTCTAGATGCTGAGCATGAAGGGGGGAAGGCTCTGGGACAAGCCATTCAGGTTGAGGAAGAGGGGGGAGCAAGATCTCTGCACTTCTTGAGCTGAAGGTTCCATGGTAGCTTGAAGGAAGAAGGATAGAGAAGGTTCTCTTAAAAAAGTAACTGTGCTTTTGGACTTCTCTAACTCTGCTACACTCTTTTTGCCCAAAACCCTCAAGAAACTTACATGGAAATTAGTGACAACCTGCCAAATTTATCTTTCCATCTCTAGATCTGTCCATGGTTCTTGGGAAAGCTCCAAGAAAGGCTGCCATAGTCTTCAAGAGGGCTGACAGCTTGCCTGAGTACTCCCTATGTACGTGTGAGAGAGATGTAACTAAGATTTTCTAATTGATTGCGAGAAATTGTAAGAACCCTAAATCTATGGGAAAAGAAAAGGATCAAAGACAAAGCTCTGATACCACTTGTAATGAAAGAGATCTAACTAGCCTAACTAAGGAAGAGAAGAGAAAGAAGGACTACGGGAGAAGAAGAAGAGGAGAGAGAAAGACAGGGAGAAGAGAGAGAAAGAGAGGAAAGGGAGAAAGAAGAAGAAGAAGAAGAAGAATCCATGAAAGCTTGTGAAGGTGAAAAAGAGAGATTCTTGATAATTCTCTGATGCCTCAGAATACCCTCTTACACCTTATATACCATTAAGAATTTAATGTGTTTGAAGCGCTCTTCGTTTTTAGCGGGTGCATTTTTGTGACGACTGGTTCATTTTTATTTAAAATTAAGGTGCCTTTGAAGTACACGTAGCGCGTGCAAAGTGAACGGTTGGTTGAGTTTTATTTAATTAAAAAGAAGGTGTGTTTAGCGTGGATGCGCATGCCATGGTAGTGATTAAGGTTCATTTTAGAAATTAATATATGAATTTTGGGGTAGCGAAAAAAAAATGAGAAGGAGGAAAAGAATTACCTGAGAGTGTGTTTGTGTGTAAGGATATACTGAAAGCACACGTATTAGTCCCCAATGCAAATGAATCTCAAAAGAGAAAAGCCAACAACTGAAAAAGATTTAAACGTTGTAAGCTTCAAAAAAAAAACCAACACCTCATTAAAAAAACTAATAAAAAAACATGTGGTGTTGGGTGAGATTTTTGGCAAGATAATACTAGATTTTCCAACATTTTTCCATTTATGTTTGGCATTTAACATGCATTTTTCAAGAATTTGCCCAACAATAAAAATTTGACCATGTTGTAAAGCATGCTTAGCTTTGAAAAAAAATCAAAATTAAAGAAAAAGGTGGATTGAATCTTCTAATTTTTTAAATATTTTTTTATTTTTGAAAATAAAATTTGACCAATTTTTAATGGATTTTAAATGAATTTTGAAGTGTTTGAATTTTTTGCAATTTAATTGTGGAATTTCAGCTTTGAAAAATAATTTCAAGAAGTGTCTATTTGGTCAAATGAATTTTTAGGTTTTTTTGGAAACTTTTTATTAATTTTTATCAATTTTTTTTATTTTTATGTGTTTTTAAGTGTGTTTTACAGTTTTTTAATGAAAAATGGGGTACTCGACTGTGTGTGAACAATAGCTTGTGCTCGGATGGGCATGCACCATCGTACAGACAAGTCCGGATGCGCGTCCTCGCGTGTGAACATGTACAAGGAACTCACGGACATGACACGATGACTCCCGTGCGCATACGACCTCTCAAACACCCTTAACCATTTGTGGGGTAAAGGGGGCCTAAGTACAGGATGGGCAGCTGGGTAGGGGGGAGAATGGGAAAGGGGGAGAGGGAAAAGAGGGGGGTTCTACGGGGTGTAAGGGTGGGAAGGGGGGCTTAGGGGGAGGTGGGTTTATGGGGGGAAAGGGGGCTTAGTAAGGGGGTGTGGAGAGGGTGGGAGTGATGGGAGGAAGGAGGGCTTAGGAGGGGTGGGGGGGAGGGGTGGGAATGGGGGTTGGTGGGTGTGTGATGGAAATACAATGCATAATGGCCATGCAGGTCTTAGGAGGGGTGGGGGGGAGGGGTGGGAATGGGGGTTGGTGGGTGGTTGGTAAGAGTGATGGGAGGAAGGAGGGCTTAGGAGGGGTGGGGGGAGGGGTGGGAATGGGGGTTGGTGGGTGTGTGATGGAAATACAATGCATAATGGCCATGCAGGTCTAACGCGTGAAGATGCAAGAAGGATGGGAGTAGCGGCATTTGCGTGGGACAAGTTGAAACATTTGGGGAATTCAAAGCAAAGATGGGGAGGTGAGAACCGGGAAAGTAAGGCAACGTGAAAGCAACCAAAGGATGAGCCCAGCTGGGAAGTGTAGGCGGGCCAGAGGTCAGCATGACCTGGCCGTGGAGGTGATGTGTTGATGTGGTTGTGTTGATGTGGTGGTGTATGTGGTTGTTTGGTTTAATGGGGGGTAAGTGTGTGGTGTTGTGGGTGGTTGTGTGTTTGTTGTTGTGGTTTTGGTGGTTGGGTTTTTGTGTTTGTGGGGTTGTTGTTTTTTTGTTTTG
The DNA here is from genome assembly GCF_053477565.2 of Lygodium microphyllum. Taxonomy (NCBI): domain Eukaryota; kingdom Viridiplantae; phylum Streptophyta; class Polypodiopsida; order Schizaeales; family Lygodiaceae; genus Lygodium; species Lygodium microphyllum. The sequence continues at coordinate 88,435,865 of NC_141153.1, read as the reverse complement.
TTGGAAAAGTTAAGTTGTGATGTGGGGGACGCTATTGGGTTGGTAATGTGGGAATGGGGGAGAAAGTAAAAGAGGGGGCCAATGGGCGTGCAGTGTGTAATTATGAGTATTAATGTGTGTGTGGTTTTGTTTGTTGTGTGTTGTTGAATTTGTGGTTGTTTGTGTGTGTTTTTGTGTTGTCGGTGTTTTTTTTTTTGGTAAATTAGTGTGGGAGGTGAAATCTGGTGTTGTTTGTAAGGTGGGCATGTGGTTATGTATAGGGTGGGGTGTGTTTGTAAAAGAAAAAAAAAAGAAAAAAGAAAAGAAAAAAGTTTTTTTTTGTTTGGTCCTTTTATTTATTGTTGATTTTTGAAAAAAAAAAGTAACAAGGAGGGGGGTGTGGGTGGAGCACCTGAGAGGGGCAGGATAGGGGAGTAGAGGAGGTGGTGGACGAGGTGGAGGAGGAGGGGCAGCGATAGGAGGAGGGGGAGGTAGCAGAGGAGGAGTAGCGATGAGGGGAGAGCATGGTCGAGCAGGGGCACTTGCAACCAGCAATGTGAACAGGCGTCGAAGAAGCGACAGCCGGGCGGCCAACAAGTGAGGGCTCGTGGCATCGAGAGTGACAACGGTGACAATTGCGGCAGCAACAATAGCTCCCAACGATTCAGTGGTGGCCGGTGGAGGTAGCAACCGACCGTCATGATGGTTCATGGTCGACAATCGGCGGCGGCTCTCCGGCGTGCCCAACGGTCTGGGGAGGAGGAAGAGGGAAGATAAGGAGAAGAAGAGGGTGGGGAGGAGGAGGGAGAGAAGGCAGGTAGGGGGGGAAGGTGGAGAGGGATGGGAACAATTAAGGGAAGGGGGGTGGGAAGGGTCATGAGGGTGGAGGGGCGAAAAAAAAAAAGGGAAATTAGGAGTGGGGGGGTGGGCCTTAGGGTAAGGGGGAAAGTAAAGGGGGGGGATTAAGGTTGTTGCGTTTGTTGGTGGTCTTTTTTGTTGTTGGGTTAATTGTTTGTGTTTTCTTTTTCTTTTTTTTTTTGGAATGAGTGTTTTTGGTGTTTGTGTTTTGTTGTTTGTTGTTTTTTCTGTTTGGTTGCATGGGTATGTGTGTGGGTGTGTGTGTGTGTGTGTTTTTTTTTTTGTGTTTGGTTGGGGAAATAAAGGATCGTGAACGTCCTTGGCCTGCGCGAGTGTGTGGGGTGAGGGTAATTTTTTTTTTACAGTGGCAGGATTTGGAGATGGCTGGGACACCACCACGGGGGCGAATGGCGCAACGGGCGCATTAGAAGTTGTGTAATCGAAAAACACGGATGGTCATGCACAACATGGGAGGCACATACACACAGAAAAACACTAAAGAAATAATAATAATAATAATAATAATACCCAAACCATGCATCAAAATGAAAGGCCATAAAAATGGAAAATGGGCCAGAAGGCAGGGGAAGACAATGGAAAAATGCAACAGGGGGTCCAAGGAGAATGTAGGGCATGCACATGGGAAAAAGGTGAAAAACGAGCCTAAAAATATATACGGTGATTAATACATGAAGTACGGGAAGAATGAGAAATGTGCAAAATAACGTGCCCAATAAACTTATCATGTCAAAACACGGGTGCGACTGAGATCGAATGCGTGCACATAAGAAAAACCCAAAAACAGCTTGAAAATGGACGCGAAAATTAATATGGGAATAACCGAGTACCGGAACAAAGGGCAATAAAAAAGAAAAATGTTTGGGGAAAGGGGATTCACAGGGCTGGCACATCAAAACTCATATCCGGGGGAATGATGGGGGGTGCACATACAAAAAACACAAAAAAGACGCCCGAAACACATTGAAAAATTAATAACTAAAAATCTAGTGGGCAAAATAGGGGGAGAAAAAAAACAAAAAAATGTGGGGAAATGTTGACTGGACACGGATGCCAAATTGAATTGGAATTTTGATGAAAATAGGGCATGTTCACATGGAAAAATGTAAAAAATATGCATGAAAATGTCTCGAAAACCCGCAAAAATTAATAACCGATGATCTATGCATTGGAATGACAAGCACTAAAAAGGAAAAATGTCAAGGGAAAGGTGTAGGCCAGGGCTGGCACAGCAGATTGGTGTTCCGAAACAATAAAGGAGCGTTCACATGAAAAAACATCCAATTGGCATGAATTGCTTCAAAAATTAATAACACAAAAATAATAAGCCAAAATAGGGGGATGTAAAAAGGAAAAGTGTGGTATTCAAAGGGGCAAACAAGACTATAAGGTTGAATTGGGAGGGTGGTGAACATAGGGTGCGTTCACATAGAAAAGGAAAAAAATGGCATAATAAAAGCAACTGCAAGGGAAACAGCCTCGACGACAGGGGGTACGAGGGTGGGTGGGTGGGAAAGGGACCCCCGCATGGCAGAACTAGTATGTGGTAGACACACATGAGTGGGTAATGACATATGAAGGGGGTATGCACAATAGATGCACATGGACGCGTCCCCACACTTACGACCTTACTGGTTAGGGTAGATTGATCGACACAGCCTAGGACTTGTCAACTGTGATGTCCCCACATGTAAGACATAACATGGACTGAAAAACAAAAAGGTAGGGATAGAAACACTTGGCCCATTTCGTAGATGGTTGAAGGGAACCATCGTTGTTGATGTAGGAAGATCGAAGTCGTCGTCAAGCAGTAGGAGGGACCAGGGCACACCACAGAACATGTCCAACATGGCAGGGACCATGCAATAGCACCCAAGGAGGTTGTCAAGAATCGCGTGGTGGAGGGGGTTGCTCAAGATGCTGCGCCGAACACACACAGAATGCACAAGGAGAAGCTCACTCAAGAGACAAGAAGAGAGATGGAGGCCAAAACGTTTTCTTGCTGGTTTCTTCTTCTTCTTCCACACACTTTACAATGTACACAAAGTATAGATAAGATACAACATAAAAGGAAAGTGGCCTACTAAGTCAAACAATGCATAACTGACTACACTAGTCGACTGGCGCTATAACTATGCCAGCTGTAAATAGGTGTAACAACCTGAATATAATAAGTAATGAGTCAGTGGCCATGTGAGAGTCATAATGAGCACGGACGTGCTAAGTGTAGATGTGTGAACCCATCTAACCAGGCGGTCCATCATCAATGTCCGCATGTGTTGAGCTTGTCATCTCAACACTCCCCCTCAAGCTCAACTGCATCTCTGCAACTCCAAGTAAGCTTCGAAACTTTTGAAGCTTCTCTGTACCCAATGCCTTCGTGAAGATGTCAGCTATCTGATCCTGTGTGCTGACATACACCAAGTCAATCTCACCTGCTAGTACCTTCTCTCTCACAAAGTGGTAGTGTACCTCAATATGTTTTGTCCTGGCATGGAACACAGGGTTCCTAGCCAACTGTATACTGCTCATGTTGTCACAATAAATGACAACTGGACCTTCCACCTGCACATCCAAATCAGCCAATAGCTTTTGCAGCCATACTACTTCACATGCTGCAACAGCAGCACCTCTATACTCAGCCTCTGTACTCGACAAAGCAACTGTAGATTGCTTTTTGCTGCTCCATGCAACTGCTGCACTACCAAGAGAGAACATGTATCCGCTGGTAGATCTTCTATCAGACATACTACCAGCCCAATCTGCATCTGTGTATCCAATTACCTGTACATCTGTACCTGCCTCATAGAAAAGTCCATAATGTAATGTGGACTTCACATATCTCAATATGCGTCTGACTGCATCCAAATGTGGCTTTCTAGGTACTTGCATAAACTGACTCACAAGACCAACAGCGTAGCTCAAGTCTGGCCTTGTAATAGTCATGTAGATCAAACTCCCCACTATCCTCCTGAACATAGTAGGGTCTTCTATCTCATCCCCAACATCAGCACTCAGCTTTACATTCTGCTCCAATGGGACTGAAAGTGGTTTGCATGCAGTCATACCATACTTGGACAACATATCCAAGCCATACTGTCTTTGGGACAACCATATACCATCTTCACATCTGATCACCTCAATGCCAAGGAAGTACCTTAGCTCACCTAAATCCTTCATCTCAAACTTCATCTTCAACCAGCCCTTGACTTCAGCAATTCCACTATCACTATCACCTGTAATAATCAAGTCATCCACATAGATGACTATGATGACCAAACCTGCATCTCCCTTTCTCACATAAAGTGAGTGATCAGCATCAGAAACATAAAAGCCAATATTGACAAGATATTCTCTAATCTTGTCAGACCATGCTCTAGGTGCTTGCTTGAGCCCATAGAGTGCCTTCTTCAACCTGCACACATACGTGGGATGCTCTAAATCTTCATAACCTGCTGGTTGATCCATATACACTTCTTCTTGCAAATCACCATGCAAGAAGGCATTCTTTACATCCATTTGCTGCAACCTCCAACCTTTGGCTGCTGCCAAAGCAATCACACATCTGACAGTTGCCATCCTAGCAACTGGACTGAAGGTTTCATCATAATCTATGCCATATGTCTGGGCATAGCCTTTTGCAACCAGCCTAGCTTTGTACCTGCTAATAGAACCATCTGCATTGTGCTTAATCTTATAAACCCACTTACATCCAATAGCTTTCTTTCCCTTCGGCAATGATACTAGATCCCAAGTCTTATTGGCCTCTAATGCAGCCATCTCCTCATCCATTGCTGCATCCCAATGAGCATGACCAACAGCCTCCTCAAAACATGCGGGCTCAACATCCTCAACTAGTTTCACCATATAAGCATAATGGTGAGCTGCATAACCTTCAAAACCAAATCTTTTAACAGGGTATCTCACCCTGCTAGACCTGCGTACCACTGGATCACTCAATGGAGTCTTTGCATTAACGCGTGCTCTCTGCACACCTGGAGTCCTCACTGAAGGAATGCCAAGCTCATCATCCAAGCTCTCTGAGCCACTAGAGTCTCCATCAAGAACTGCATCAATGCCTTCTGTCACTTTATTCTTTCCTTTGTCTTTACCTGTAGTGCTACTAGATGCACCCGAAGATGTAGAAGTACTCCTTAGTCTCCCAGACCAAGGACTACCAGATGATGTCTCTGGTCCGCTAAGAGTTCGTGATTCTTGCCTTTCAGCCTGCACATGAGTGTCATGATCATCATCAACATCCAATGCATCACCACTAGATGCATACCAACTGCTCATTTCATCAAAGATGACATCCCTGCTCACTCTGAACTTACATGTGACAGGGTTGTAACAGCGATACCCTTTCTGCTCTAAAGAGTATCCAATAAAGACACACTTTTCAGCTTTTGGATCTAGTTTCTTCCGCAACTCATCTGGCACATGAACATACGCAATGCAGCCAAATACTTTCAAGTGTGAAACATCAGGCTTCTTACCTGTAAAACATTCTTCGGGAGTCATACCATGAACTGCAGCTGTGGGAGTTCTGTTCATAATATAAACAGCAGTATGAACAGCCTCAGACCAAAAATGCTTAGGCATATTCTTTTCAGCCATCAAGGCGCGTGCAACTTTTGCAATATGCCTGTTTTTCCTTTCTGCAACCCCATTTTGCTGTGGGGTATACCTGCATGTGAACTGTCTCTTTATCCCATGAGACCTCAGAAAATCACTGAACTCATTGGAGAGGTACTCTCCCCCTCCATCTGACCTCAAGCACTTTACTTTCAAGCCTGTTTCTCTTTCAACTGCAGCCTTGAAAGTTCTAAAGTGCTCAAAAGCTTCACTCTTTTCCTTCATAAAATATACCCACAGCTTTCTAGAACAATCATCAATGAATGTGACAAAGTATGAACTGCCTCCAAGAGATACATTTTGTGTAGGCCCCCAAATGTCTGTATGCACAACATCAAGGATATTTCTGCTTACATCTCTGTCATGTGAAAAGGGTTGTCTTGCCTGCTTACCAAACTGACATGCTTCACATACCTTCTGAAATTCTGCAACTTTAAAAGTAGGCAAACCTGTAACCAACCCTTTGGACTGCATTAATTTCAGCCTTTGTACATTTGCATGTCCAATGCATTTGTGCCAAATTTCAATGTCTGCAACAACACCTTTTCCTTTGGCATACATAGCAGCATTCATAGTAGGAATTCCAGCATCTAGAGTGAACATACGTCCAACTCTACTTCCCTTTGCTACCAACCTGCACTTGTCATTGAAGTCTTCTACAAAGCAGCCCTTTGCATTAAATCTGACTTGCAGCCCTTGCTCTACCATTTGACCGACTGACACCAAGTTCTTTGTAATAGATGGCACATGCAATACATCTGAAAGACTCTTTGTCTTACCATCATGCAAGGACAAGGGAACTTTTCCAATGTGTGAAATTGGGTGGCATGAGTCATCACCCGTCTGCACATAACCTGCATTCTGCAAATCCTGCATCTCTCCAAACCATTCTGCATGGCTGGTCATATGATTGGATGCACCTGAATCAACATACCAAACATCTTCATGTATTCCCTTTCCTGTAACAGCATTCACCATATGCTGCATAACGAACAAACGTTCATTTTTGTCTTCATTCTGTCGTGAAGTCGATGCATAGTTTCCTTGCTGCAACTTACCACTGCGGATATCATCTCTCTTAGCATAACATTGGGCTGCAATATGACCTGTTTTGCCACAGTAGTGGCACACAATACCAGAGTTGTTAGAACCTCTGTTCTGCCATCCACCTCTTCCTCTAAAGCTCCCCCTGCCTCTAAAGTTACCACGACCTCCTGAAACCTGCATATCGCCAAATTGCTGATTCAATCTGTTTTGCTGGTTGTCACTACCACGTCCTGTACCACGGCCTCTTGAAGAGAACCTGCCACGTCCCCTTCCTGAACTGGAGTAGAAAGCTTGGACCTGTTCACCACTTCTTTCAGATGTCTCACTCTGCATGTTGATCTCTTCAGTGATCATAAGGGAGACCAATTCATCGAAATCTGGAAATGGCTTTCTGACATATACGGAAGTTACAAAAGACTTCCAAGCCTTTTCATTGTTAAGTCCACCCAAGGTAGACGACACCAAATCATCATCATCGGGCATTGCATCAATCGCTGCCAATGCATCTGCAATGCTTCTTACTTTCAGTGCATACTCATTGATAGACATCTTCCCTTTCTTTAATGTATTCAACTCTTGCTTGAGTTGAATCTTTCGTGCCTTCGTATTTACAGAAAACATACTTTCAAGTATGGTCCAAGCTGCATATGAATTCTCTGCATTTCTAATGTGTCCCAGCATATTATTGTCAATTACTGCAGACAACCAATACATGACCTTTTTATCCTTTGCATTCCATTCTTTCCGTGCCTTTGTCTCTTCTGCAGTTGGAGGATCACTCATCTCCGGCTCCTTTTCTTCACCTGAAACGAACTCGTAGAGGCCTTTTCCAATAAGGAAGTTCGTGACACGAAACTTCCATGATGGGTAGTTGTTCTTGTCGAGCTTCTCAATAATGGGGCTTCCACTATTCTCTGCCATTATCACAAAACTAATACCAAACAGCAAGCAAATCTTCTGCAACCCTTGACCTGTAGTGCACAGCAATACACCAGACAGCCTTTTTCACTGTCTGCTCAACAATACATGCAATCTGCAACCAGTTTGCAGATCAACCTTGTGTTTACTCACTGGTAAACACCTTTGAACTTACAGATCTGAAATCTGTAACCTGCGCACCCACGTTCGGTCAATACAGTCGAAGTCACAGTGTATCCCGAAACTGCTGTCCGCAACCTTGCGGCTCTAAAACAGGCCCTGAAACGGCCTCAAATGCCCAAAATAACTGCGGGAAAGCCCAAAATAACGGCCTCAAATGCCCAAAATAACTGCAGAATATACAGCGCTCTTCGCGCACATCAAATCTCACTGCAATCTGAGATTTTTGCTCTGCCCTGCTTCCAGTGCCTCCACAGGCACTATCCAAGAGAAGGAGTGGAAGAATGGGAGAGATTCTTACCCGTAGCTTGCTTGCTCGAACCTTGCTTCTTCTCCTTCACTTCAACCTTCGAAATCAGCCTCTCTCAATGGCGCAGCTCTGATACCATGTCAAGAATCGCGTGGTGGAGGGGGTTGCTCAAGATGCTGCGCCGAACACACACAGAATGCACAAGGAGAAGCTCACTCAAGAGACAAGAAGAGAGATGGAGGCCAAAACGTTTTCTTGCTGGTTTCTTCTTCTTCTTCCACACACTTTACAATGTACACAAAGTATAGATAAGATACAACATAAAAGGAAAGTGGCCTACTAAGTCAAACAATGCATAACCGACTACACTAGTCGACTGGCGCTATAACTATGCCAGCTGTAAATAGGTGTAACAACCTGAATATAATAAGTAATGAGTCAGTGGCCATGTGAGAGTCATAATGACCACGGACGTGCTAAGTGTAGATGTGTGAACCCATCTAACCAGGCGGTCCATCATCAATGTCCGCATGTGTTGAGCTTGTCATCTCAACAGAGGTAACTTTATCGGTAGAACTCTTAGCTCTCTCACGGGCACGCAGGAGAATGATAGAATAGTTGCTCGCCCCATGATGCACATCGTTCAACAAATAAGCATGAAATCGCATAACTCACGTCCGATTTAGAATTAAACTAGGGAAAACTGATTTGGAGGGAGTATGCCAGTGTGCACAATTAATGGTGCATTCGTGCATTCCACCCAGTGTTAGTATATACAGTGCAAGAAGGAAGGCCAGGGAGCCTTGTTGTGCAGTGTATAGAACAAGGGGACGTGGCTGGTGATGGTGGCAGAGACCCATCTCATGGATGCATAGGAAAATGAGAACATACATGACTCCAATGTCATAATGTCCCTCAATTCGCACCTCTCAATGATGGTTTTGAGGACACACCAGTCACACTCTACCCCCCTCTAACTGACACTCTATTGGAGAATACATGAGGGCAACCTGTTCCTTACACCCATTGATGTAAGCCTCATAGTCACTTGTGCAGAGGCTGTAAGCCTTGTATGCATTTGATGGTGCAACATTGCATCTCACCCTCTTGTGCTGGCATACAGTGCAAGAAGAAAGGCCAGGGATCCTTATAGTGCAGTGCACAGGAACAGATAGTGCTTTGTGCATTGAGAGGCCTAACTCGTGTATGCAACACTCCATTCACACATCACACCTCTCATTTGAATTGAAGGGAAAGGATTGGTCACTCACCCCACCCTTTGTCTCACACTCATTGATAGATACAGAGGGCAGACTATACCCTGTCAAGATTGTGGGAGAGAAGGAAGGAGTCTCACTTGTAGCTTTCTTGCTTGCACAATGGGGGAATACACACAAGGGTGGAGGCTGAAAACAGTTTTCCTCTTCTTAGTTGTGTAAGCCAAAAAGAACTCTCATACAAAGAAATAGAAGAACCCTATATATGGGTCTCAAACCAAACTCAACTAACTAAGATGGCATACTAACTGAGCCACGAACTAGAGTAGATAAGGATAGCTATCATGTAGCTATTATTCATGGGCGGTGTACCAACCGCGTCTGCAACTGACAAGTCGGTGACATAAATACACAACGGTCACCCTGGCGTATCACGAGTGGAGCTCGATATCTCAACACTCCCCCTCGAGCTCAATCCCAATTCCTGCACACCAAGCAGGTCTCTGAACTTGCGCAGCTTCTCTGCGCCCAATGCCTTCGTAAATATGTCAGCTACCTGATCCTCTGTGCTAAAATAAACTAGATCAATAAGACCTAGTAAAACCCTCTCCCGCACATAGTGATAATGCACCTCAATGTGCTTTGTTCTAGCATGATAGACTGGGTTATTTGCCAAGTGTATACTACTCATGTTGTCACAATAAATGACAACTTGGCCATCTGTAGACTGATGCATATCATAAAGTAGCTTATGCAACCAAGCTACCTCACATGCAGCCATTGCTGCACCCCTGTACTCAGCCTCTGTGCTCGACAAGGCAACTGTAGGCTGTTTCTTGCTGCTCCAAGTGACTGTAGCACTCCCAAAAGAGAACACATATCCACTGGTAGATCGTCTATCAGAAATACTACCAGCCCAATCAGCATCAGTGTATCCATGCAGCTGTATCTGAACCCCAGTCTCATAAAATAGTCCATACTGCAATGTGGACTTCACATACCTGAGTATGCGTCTAGCCGCATCCAAATGTGATTTCCTTGGAGCCTGCATAAACTGACTTACCAATCCAACAGCATAGCTCAAATCTGGCATGGTAATAGTCATATAAATCAAGCTTCCTACTATGCGTCTGTACATAGTAGGGTCTTCCAGAAGCTCACCTGCATCTGCGCTCAGCTTCACATTCTGCTCCAAAGGAACTGAAATAGGCTTACAGCCTGTCATCCCATATTTGGACAGCATGTCCAATCCATACTGCCTCTGCAAGAGCTATATCCCACTTGGTGATCTAATCACCTCAATGCCCAAGAGATAACGCAGCTCTCCCAAATCCTTCATCTCAAACTTCTGCTTCAATAGCATTTTCACATGAAGGATATCTTCATCACTGTCACCTGTCATAATCAAATCATCAACATAAATGACAAGTAGCATAATACCTTTCTCTGTTTTTCTCACATAAAGTGAGAAATCTGCCTTGGAAATCTGAAAGCCAATAGTGACAAGATACTGTCCTATCTTGTCAGACCATGCTCTAGGTGCTTGCTTCAAGCCATATAAAGCTTTCTTCAACCTGCAAACAAACTCAGGATGAACAGCATGCACATAACCTGGTGGCTGCTCCATATAGACCTCTTCTTGCAAATCACCATGCAAGAAGGCATTCTTTACATCCATCTGATGTAAAGACCATCCCTTTGATGCAGCCATAGCAATGACTGCTCTTACGGTTGCCATCCTTGCAACCGGACTGAATGTTTCTTCATAGTCAATGCCATATGTTTGTGCATACCCCTTGACTACTAATCTTGCCTTGTATCTGTTCACAGAACCATCTGCATTGTGCTTCACCTTATAAACCCACTTACAGCCAATTGCATTCTTACCTTTAGGCAAAGGTACCAATTCCCATGTAGCATTTACTTCCAAGGCATCCATTTCTTCATCCATGGCTTTCTCCCATTTTTCTTTTCCCATGGCTTGCTCAAAAGAAGTGGGTTCTGGTTCCTGTATCACCTTGACCATATATGCATAGTGAATGGCTGTAAATCCATCATATTTTAGCCTATCCACAGGATACCTAACTCTGGTAGACCTGCGCAAAGTAGGTTCACTCCCAGGTGCTCTCAAAACATCCCTGGTCTTCCTTACTCCAGGTGTAACAATAGAAGGAATACCCAACTCATCATCAATGCTCTGTTCTGAGCCACTGGATTCACCATCCACATAAGAGTGACCTGCATTCACATCAAACATGGGCTGATCAACCTTCTCTTTTCCTTTTCGTGATACCTGCATACCACTATCTGCATTACTTTGAGAAGATTCTCCTGATCTCAATCTGCCTGTCCATGGCGAAGAATGTGAACCACTGCTAGAGGACGCTCCAGGTCCACTAATATTTTGTGACTGCTGCTGTGAATTCTGTGCAGCATTACCATTTTGTGCATCTACATCATCAATCACATTTACTAGTTTATACCAGCTACTCATCTCATCAAAAACAACATCTCTGCTCACTGTAAACTTACGAGTAGAAGGGTTATAGCATCTATACCCTTTTTGCTGCAGAGAGTAACCAATAAAGATGCACTTCTCAGCTTTTGGATCCAACTTGGATCTCAACTCATCTGGCACATGTACATAGGCAATGCAACCAAAAATTTTCAAATGAGAAATATCTGGTTTCCTACCAGTATACCTCTCCTCTGGAGTCATGCCATGTATTGCTGCAGTGGGAGTCCTGTTCATTATGTAGACTGCTGTAGCAACTGCTTCAGCCCAATAAAAATCTGACAGGTCTTTTTCATTGAGCATGGCACGAGATACCTCTCCAATATGTCTGTTTTTTCTTTCTGCAATTCCATTTTGCTGTGGGGTATGACTGCATGAATATTGCTGCTTTATGCCATGCTCCTGCAAGAACCTTGCAAACTCATTTGAGAGGTACTCTCCCCCTCCATCTGACCTTAGGCATTTTATTTGCAGGCCTGTTTCTTTTTCAACCATAGCTTTAAGAGTTTTGAAATGCCAAAAACTTCACTTTTCTTTTTCATAAAATACACCCAAACTTTTCTGCTATAGTCATCAATAAAAGTAACAAAATAATGACAGCCTCCAAGAGATGCAGCTTTAGTAGTCCACACATCAGAGTGGATTAATTCCAATGGCTTCTTACTCTCTTGAACATGTCTAGGAAATGGTTTCCTTGCCTGTTTTCCAAACTGATAGGCTTCACATACCTTATGCATTTCTGCAACCTTGAATTTGGGCAATCCTGCAACAATATTTTGGGCCTGCATTGATTTAAGTCGCTGTACATTAACATGACCAATGCGTTTATGCCAGATATCAATATCTGCAACTACACCGGTCCCATGTGCAAACATTGCTGCACTCAATTCAGACATGTCTGCATCCAATGTAAACATTCTGCCCTTCTTCTTTCCTTTTGCTATCAAGCGACCTTTATTTTTCATATCCTCAACAAAGCATCCATGAGGATTAAATCTAACCTGCAAGCCCTGCTCAACCATTTGACCAACAGAAACCAGATTCTTGGTGATATTCGGGACATGAAATACATCTGACAGGTATTTCTTTTTCCCATCCTGCATAGACAAAGGAATTTTTCCAATCTGCACAATAGGATGTGCAGTATCATCACCAGTCTCCACAAATCCTGGTTTTTCCATTTTCCTTGCATCCTCCATCCATTCTGCATGACCTGTCATGTGGTTTGATGCACCTGAGTCAACATACCATACATCATTGCTTTCTTCTGCACTTGTCACAGAATTGTTCATGTGCTACACCATGAACAAATGCTCATTTCTGTCATCACCCTGTCTACTAGAAGATCCATAATTCCCTTGTTGCAGTTTTCCATTCATGATGTCATTCTGCTTTTTATAGCAGTCTTTAGCCATATGACCCATTTTACCACAGTAGTAGCATTCAACATTACTGTTTGCATTTTGACCTCTTTGCCATCCACCACGACCTCTTTGGCTCCCCCTGCCTCTAGAGTTACCACGTCCTCCTCCATAGGACTGGTTTTCTCGAGTTTGCTGCATATTCTGATTTCTGCCACGGCCTCCAAATCGGCCTCCTCTACCCCTGCCTCTACCTCTTCCAGCATTTGAGTAGAAGACAGTTTCTTTTGAAGTTCCTCCTGAAGAAGATGCACCACCATTTCTTTGCTCCTCAGAAATTAGAAGAGCAATCAACTCCTCAAAATCAGGAAATCTTTCACGAACTGAAATGGATGTCCGAAACTGTGCATAATCCTTTCCTAGACCATTCAAGGTCACAGAAACTAAATCATCATCTTCCACTGGCGACCCAATGGAAGCAAGTGCATCTGCAATCTTCTTCACCTTCATGTGGTAGTCATTGATGCTCATATTTTCTCTTTGCACATTATGCAACTCTTGCTTGAGCTGCATTTTCCTGGCTTGAGTATTTGTGCTGTACATTTTTGACAAAGTATCCCATGCCTCCTTTGGCGTACTTGCATCCTGAATATGCACAATCATAGAGTCTGAAATACTGATAGACAGCCAGTACATAACTTTCCTGGCTCTCTCATGCCATGCTTTGAATGCCTGCATTTGCTGTTGATTGGGAACATCAGGAAGAACTGGTTCTTCTTCATTTCCTGCAACAAATTCCCAATATCCTTTTCCCATAAGGAAATTCGTCATTCTAAACTTCCATGCTTGGAAGTTGTTCTTGTCAAGCTTTTCAGTTACAATCTGTGAAAGAGAATCAGACGCCATTACAGAATCCTGCAAACAATTCTGTCACTGCAGAGAACACAGCTTCAGCTTCACAAGGGCAAATCTGCAAAACTGACGAAAGTGGTATTTGACCACACAGTCACTTCCTAGTGACGATTTTGCATCAACAGGCAACAGGGATGATTCTATAACTCCCAATGTCTCTGCGCACAAGCATATGATGCAATTTCTACAGAAACTTTTCACCGACCTGTAGAACAGTGGCTGCACAGCATAAAACTGGGCCTTTTCCTGAGTGCGTGCAGAAAACTTCCGCCTCCAAAACAGGCCCCGAAATGGCCTCAAATCAAAAAAATAGGGTCGCCAAGTGCTAAAGCCCACTCCCGCAGCATATACTGCCCTCTTGCTTCACCGCGAAGGGCGTCTCAACCTGAGACAATGCACTCCTGCACTTTCCGGCTGTGCTACCTGCAGAGATCTGCTCCCAAAACAGAAAATGAAAGCAACACTGCTCCTCTTACCAGAACACCGCGAGCTTGGCTTGCTTTCTTGAGCTCCTTACCACGAACAAGGCTCTGATACCATGTTAAGATTGTGGGAGAGAAGGAAGGAGTCTCACTTGTAGCTTTCTTGCTTGCACAATGGGGGAATACACACAAGGGTGGAGGCTGAAAACAGTTTTCCTCTTCTTAGTTGTGTAAGCCAAAAAGAACTCTCATACAAAGAAATAGAAGAACCCTATATATGGGTCTCAAACCAAACTCAACTAACTAAGGTGGCATACTAACTGAGCCACGAACTAGAGTAGATAAGGATAGCTATCATGTAGCTATTATTCATGGGCGGTGTACCAACTGCGTCTGCAATGACAAGTCGGTGACATAAATACACAACAGTCACCCTGGCGTATCACGAGTGGAGCTCGATATCTCAACATACCCATATCCCCATCTGGTTAGGATGAAAGCTCACAGCACTCAAGGGGTTGTCGAAGAAGATCACTTTGTCTATTATTGTCCTCAGCATGTTGAATATGAAGTGTATCCAGGAAGGTAGCCAGCACATATGGTACTGCGATGATTTGTATGAAAGATTGTTGGTAAAAGAGGGTCAGATGGACTAATGAAGTTGTAGGGACAATGCATAAAGGGAGATGGCTTAAAATTGTATCTGAAGAAGTTCTGCTAGTGAGTCGGCTATCCTGAAGTGTGGGGTGTTACCACCTTTTCCATAGCCATCTTCCTGCCTAAGGGTGTTTATCACCTTTTCTTGAAACGAGGCCTGCTATGACAGGGAATTGCTTCCTTTTCTCCCATAACAGTTTATTGTTTTTTTTAAAATTTAATTTGTTTATTTTTTCCTCTTTCGTCCTACTCCCGAGTGTGTTTTCACGAAGAGTAGGTCGGCATGACAGGGACCTAAGTCCTTTTCTCCCATGATCGATATATCTATTCTGTTTTTTCTTGTGTTTTTCTTGTTTTTTTTTTTGTGAATAAAGAGAATAGTAGAAATACCATATGTTAGGACCATCCACATCACCACTGCTAGACCACACGAGAGGAGAACAAAGTAAGGATGGGAGGTGTCTGGGAGGAACTAGAAGAACAAGATTGCCTCATGAGGAAGATCATAAGGGCTATCAGGAGCACAAAGAGAAGGACAGTGCGACACCCAAAAGGGAAAGGGTGGGTCAATTGTGATTGTCAAGATCCCCAGGGGGGAGGAAAGTACTTCTTCAGGTGATAGCCATTTATCAGAAAGGGATCATCAGAGGCATTGACTGTCTGGACTTGGATGGAACCATTTGAATTAATAGCAAGTACCTTATAAGAACCCATCCAACGTTGTCGTGCTGCTACGCGCACACCATGTGAAAAAATCTAGAGTGTGGCTTCCTTTTAGATTTAGAGAGCCAGTGTCACTTTAGGCATTAGTATTAGTGTCCATGGTTCAAAATATTAGATTTTTAAGACAAGTTTTTAGTCAATTTTTGATCTTCTAGATATTATCTCTTGTAAAAATCTATAAAACTATAGATAACTTCTAGATTAGGAGGATATGTAAAAGAAAGCATGTAGCTTTCAGCCAATTTGAGAGGATTTTATGTAAAAAAAGAGATTAGCGAAATCACGTGACACGCGATCGCTGTTTTTAAGCAATGAACAGCACTTCAAAAGTGGGAGATGAAGGAGTGATCTGGCAGGATTCTGACCAAGTGTCCTAGTATTTAACCCCCCTTTCAGAGCCATTGGAGGCATCAGATTGGCGATTTGAGCAGCATAGAGGAACGTATTATTTTGTACACATTTTTGTCTATTAGAGTTATATTTTCTCATAATGGTGAAAGAAATTGATAGGCTTTATCTCTGTTAGCATTCTTCTATATTTTCTAATTCTTTTTCGGAGTATTCTTCTACATCTTCAATCTCTTCGAACCCCTTCTCTTCTGTCTACTCCTCTCCTTGAATCTACCTACACCCTGCTGTCTCTTATCTTCATGAACTTGGCTTGAAACCTTCAACCCTTCTCTTATCTCCACCATCTCCGAAGTCTAAGCTCTTGAATCCCCATACGTTCTTCTCTTGACAAACCCCTGTGGTGACCTTCAACCCTACGCGCTGCGATATTGGTGAACCCGACGTGAAGGTCGGTGTAAGAGAACTCCAAGATGGGGGATTCTTCAGGAGATACTCTACAACAATTGGTGTGCATACTATAGCAGACTCAACAATAACAAATCCAAATGTTACAACAACAAAAACAAAGGCAAGACGAAGAGAAGATTGATTCTGCAGCTATCAAAATCCTAGAGGAAGTTGGATGTGAATTAAAACAATTTAATGGTCAAAATGTCTTTGTTTTTATTCGCTTATATGTTGAAAAAATGCTCTTCTTTGGTGTACCACAACATGCATGGAGCTGTTATTTTGCCAGACTAGCCAAGCATGGTCTTCAAGAAAGAATCCATGGTATGCAGATTGGGCTGCATTAAAAAAAAACCCTACACGAAGAATTCTTTTTAGAAGACTCTAGCCTAGTGACGAAGAAAAGTTTCACTGAATGGGTTGAAAAACCCAACAAAGGTTTAGCTGCAGCAGCTCTATACCATGAGTTTGAAAGTAAATTTGGACAACTTGATGCTGAAGACTGACAAAGTATGGAAGGTTAGAAATTGAATTATTCCTTAAGGCTGCAAATCCCATTTTGCAAGAGAAGCTTCCTGATCGACTGGAAGATGCTACCTCCGAACCAAGAGTCAAGACTGCATGGACAGATGTTACTGATGCAGTTAACATGATTGCTCGAAGAGAGTGGATGCGACTAAGATTGGGATCTACTTCAACTTCAACAACTCCATTGATGGAGCTTGTTCCACCTTCAAAATCCCCTATTCCTTTGACTAATCAACCAGCTCTTTCTTCTTTTGTTCCTTCTAAAAATGATGTAATGGATGAACTCATTAAAAGTATACGTGACCTTCATCCGAATCTTATAGAAATTAGTTCCAAAGTAGAGAAGCTGGATGTCAAAGTCGAAGAGCGAGGATGAGCATCAACTCAAAGACCCATGAGAGAAGGCTTTCAGAGGCACTGTATTTGGTGTGATAGCCAATAACATGACAAGAGGGAGTGTTCTGCCCTCCGTGAGGCTGAAGCACAGAAGCTCGTCTTTTGGAAAGACGAAAAAATTCATGCGACTGAAAATGGTCTTCCACTGGAGCCAAATTTTGGCAATGTTGGAATGAAGAAAAGATTAGAAGATTTAGCTGTAAAGAATGCCTATGCAGTCATTGATGCAACTACCTATGGGCTGCAAATTGAGCCAATTAAATCAAGTTTGAAAGAATATAAAGCTAATGTGTAATCTAAAGTATGGATACATGCACTAGATCAAATGGAACGTGGTAAAGCAACCAAAGAAGATTTGGCTAATGCTAGTCAGTATATTCGAGGAATAACTTGTTGGAAAGAACCGGTAGATTCTTTTTTTGCCTTTGCACATTTGGCTAACGCCAATCATAAAGAAATCTTGATTGAAGAAAAGAGAAGATGAACTAGGGCCTTCCTCTTCTGGCCCTCCGAAACGAATAACTAGAAGAACACCTGAACAACCAAAGCTTGCTGAAAATATAACCCTAGATCAAGAGATGGAAGATGTGCCACAAACAAAGAAGACCAAAGGAAAGAAGAAAGGCAAGCAGCTAGGCTACAAATTGTAGTCTGACATAGAATCTGCAATCGATCTCAAACGAGTCCTAGAAGAACAAATTCTAGGAAGCAAAATTGAATTCACCTTAGGTGACATTCTTGGAATTTCCAAATGTGAATTCCATGATGTAATTATTAATGTAATCAAAAGGAAAAGACAATATGTTGGTGATGAAGCTGAAGAAACAGTGCATGTTTTTGCAAGTTCTTCGAGTTTTTGTGCAAGATGAAGAGAAGCTGACTTCACAAGGAATTCAACTTGAAGCTGTTAAAGAATTAATTGCAGTAGTTGAAGTTGAAGATAAAGAAAATATGAATGCAAAAATTAAAGAAGTGAAAGGTAAAAATGTAATGGTCGACTGGTCCAAACTAGTTGGGCAGTCCACCTCTAAAAAAGAAGACCATCTATAGCACATGCATGAGGAAGAAGAGGCTCGGTTTATTCCAAGCAGTCACTACTCCCGTTCGTATACATTGGGCAAGAGCAACAACAGAGATAGTTGTCAAAATTGGAGAAAAAGAAACACCATGTATTGCACTCTTAGACCATGGCTCGGAGATAAACGTCATGGCAAGGAGTCTCTATGAAAGTGGCAAATGGCCCATAGATGTTGATCTAGGTTGGCGAATGAGAGCTGCAAACAACTCTTCTAGAGAGTTATATGTTGCATGTCCTAATGTGCAGGTAACTATTGGAGACATAAAATACAATTTTCACTTTTTTGTTCAAGACTCTTATAGTTATCCTATCATTCTTAGGCAACCTTACATTTCAGAAGCCCGCTTGGAAACAAAAACTCTTGATGATGGCTCTTCCTATGCTCGAATCCAAAGCAAGGATAATGAATGAGCTGTCCAATTTCTTATTGTGTGTGTTAATCATCATGGAAATAGAGATCGACTACGTGATTATCCTATACCTCCTAATTCCCGAGAATTCAAGGGTTTTTGGGCTGCACTACTATAAAGGGAGGCTATGGTAGTGCATCATGTAAAAAGATTGAACCTCCTTATGGTACACAAACTGTGTCTCTAGCAAATTTGTATATATGTACAACCAATAGTATGAGCTGTTATAAGCCTCTTTTGGCCATGACTAAGGCTGAAAGAAAATATTTATGTCATGTAAAAAGGGAGCTAAAAACTTATGACATGATGTTGAAAATGAAGATATTTCGGCATTTTTTTTGGACTGATTACTACTGACACATTGGCTGAAATATATGCAACTGCTCATGCAGAAAATCAGGTTGAAAATCAGTCCATAGAAGTATGTACATTGGATTTTTATCAAACAATTCAAGAATTTGTTGAACATGAAGCCAATGGTTTACTCAACAAGGCCGAAGCACAAGTGGAGACAAAATACAAGACAGTGGATAAGAAAGTCAAACCTGTGGCAGTCCCACTACCTCCTGAAAGTGAAGGGCTCGCTGATAGGGCAGCAAATCAGCCAAGTTTTTGTGATCCTTCCAACATTAGTCACAAGTTCACATTTGAAATTATAAAAGAGCTCAAAATAGGTGAAAATTCTTTTCTTTCACCGCGCGGCTGAAAAACACTCTTTTATGCAAATGCTAATGAAACATGGAAAAGCTTTTGCATTTGTGAAATAGGCTATGTGGATCCAAATATTGTGGCTCTTATGGTCATTTTTACGGTCCCACATGTGTCTTAGAACCTCAAGCCCATTCCCATTCCAACGACGCATCTGCCCAAATTATTAGAACTTCTAAGTGAGAAGATCAGAATGAAGATTTTAGAACCTTCTTCAGCACCTTACTCAAACCGATGGTTTACTATGCCTAAGAAAAATGGATCTTTATGATTCATTCAAGATCTATAGCCTGTCAATCGTGTCACAATCCGAAATGTTGGTTCGTGTCCAGTTCTTGATGAGTTTGCTGAAGCTTTTGTAGGTAGAGCAATTTATTCTATGGGCAACCTATATTCAGGATATGACCAATTTAGGCTTTCATTAGAAATTCAAGACATTACCACAATGAAGACACCTCTTGGATTGGTCCGCATGTGCACTCTACCACAAGGTGCAACAAACTCCATAGCCCATATGATGAATGCCATGCACAAAGTCATAAGGGACTTTATTCCACAACTTACTCTTCCATTTCTTGATGTACCTATCAAGGGATGTGAAGGCAATGAAAAGAATGAGGAGCTTGACAAAGATGGTTGCAAGACATTTGTAGTTAACCATATTCATGATTGTGACAGGATTTTGACAAGGCTAGAAGAGGTACATCTTACCCTTTCTGGAACTAAGTTGTTTTTTGGAGTAGAAGAAGTCCTAGTGGTAGGTCATCTACGTGGCCCCTATGGACGCAAACCTTCTACAATCAAGATAGATGCCATCAGCAGAATGCAAGAAAAATGCACAAATGTTTCAAAGATGAGAAGATTTCTTGGCGCATGTATATTCTATCTCATATGGATACCACATTTTACTCATATAGCCGAAAATATTTATCAATTATTTAGAAAAGACCAAAGATTCTCTTGGACAAAGAGCATACTCTTACTATGCGTAAATTAAAGAAGTTATTAATTTCAGCCCCCACTTTCAAAAGGGTTGACTATTCAAATGGTCAACCCATCATCCTTACTGTGGATACAAGTCCCATTGGGATAGGATGGGCTGTTGGCCAAGAGGATCTTGAAGGTAACATGTATGCAATTCATTTTGGAGCAAAAGTTCTCAATAAATGTCAAAGAAGGTATGCACAAGTAAAAAGGGAATTGTGGGGAGTTGTAACAGCATTAAAGTGTTATCGTGAATACTTTATAGGTGCTTCCGTAGTAGTGCTAGAAACTAATTGTCTTCCACTCTTGGGCATGATTGCCAACTGCTCTATACTTGACATTACTATGCTAAGATGGATTGCATATATTAAGTCTCTCAACCCCGAATTAAAGCATATTGCAGGAAAGGCAAATCTAGTTGCTGGCATGCTATCATGTGCAAGATATGATAATGAAGAAGAGCTGATGGAAGAAGATGAAGCTAAAGAATCTATACTTGTTGAATTTCATTCCATGGATGCTGAAAATACCTTTTCAGTTACTGCATATACTGGTCCAAAGTTGAAAACAATAGGATGGTCTACTAGAAGCTAGCATGCTCATTGCATTGCTCAAGTTCTAGTTCATTTCCTTGAAGAAGATTATAAAGAAGATTGTGGCTAAAGATCGGCCAATATTTGAGCACAATGAAGAAGAAGGAGACTTAGACTGATGAGGAGTTCAAGCATATCAAGAGGAAAGCTTATGGATTTTTTCTTAAAGAAGGACATCTATGGAAGCACCCAAAGAAGAAGAAAGGAGCGCATGTCCGAGTTTTAGGTAACAAAAGATTGCAATAAGTAATGAAGGAATTTCATGAAAGACTGTGGGCTGGCCATAGAGGCATATGGGGAACCTTCAGTAAAGTCAAAGAAAAATATTGGTGGCAAAACATGTATCGGGACATAGCAAATTTTGTTGAAACATGTTATGTGTGTCAAATGTATTCTATGGTCAAGCATCGAGATGGGTTACAATCAACTTATCCTTTGTCTATACATTATAGATGGGTTATTGATCTTGTAACCATGCCTACAGAATATGGAATATGCAGTATTTAGTGCTTGCAAGTGAGGATCTAACCAATCAAGTTGAAGGCAAAGCCTTAACAACCAAATCCGCTCAAGCTGCTTGTTGTTTTTTGCTTGAAGAAGTGTTTTGTAAATATGGTTGTGTGGGTAAAGTAATTGCAGATAGAGGAGAGTTGGATGCTGATGAGGCATGCAACTTCTTTGCTCAATTGGGTATTAAGTTGGCTTTAACATCATCCTACAACCCTGAAGGCAATGGAAAGAGTGAGAGAGGTCATCAACCTATTCTCAAAGATCTAGCAAAGTCTTGTAGAGAAAAGATCAAAGAATGGCCTAAAATGCTACCTTTTGCATTATGGGCTGACCGGACTACTCACAGTTCAGTGACTGGCTATATGCTAGCTGAACTTATACATGGACAACAACCAATTATGCTAATTGAAGAATCTATTCTCACATGGAGTCTTCTACCTTGGGAGGAAGGCATCAGTAGAGAAGAGTTGCTGACTTTGCGCATATATCAGCTAGAAAGAAGGCTTGAAGATGTTCAAGAAGCTATTGAGAAGCTAAAGACATCAAGACTAAAGAACAAAATAATATTTAATAAGCGACATCGACTTTGGCCAAGAGCAATTCAAGAAAATGACTAGGTGCTTATCTATGACAATAGTTTAGACAATCAATACAGTGCTTCTACGAAGATGGTAAAGCATTGGTTTGGCCCATATGTGGTAAAGGTTGTTCATGAAAATGCCACATATTCATTGACTAAATTGGATGGAACAAGCATGAAGATACCCATAGCTGGAAAAAGAATCAAGCTCTTCAAACGAATAGAAAGTTCAACATATGAACTAGAAGACTTGAATATAATTTAAGAGCATGAAGACATAGAGAAAGAAGAAGAGACAGAAGATGAAGACATTAACATGGCAAAAGATACTTCTTCTGACACTGCAAATCCGTAAGACTTTGGCACATGCCAGAGGATCTGCAGGTTAGGAGGGGGTGGATATTGTGCTGCTACGTGCACACCATGTAAAAAAATCTAGAGTAAGGCTTTCTTTTAGATTTAGAGATCCAATGCCACTTTAGGCATTAGTATTAGTGTCCATGGTTCAAAATATTAGATTTTTTTGGACAAGTTTTTAGTAAATTTTTGATATTCTAGATATTATCTCTTGTAAAAATCCATAAAACTATAGAAAACTTTTAGATTAGGAGGACATGTAAAAGAAAGCATGTAGCTTTTAGCCAATTTGAGAGGATTTTATGTAAAAAAAAAGAGATTAGCAAAATTGCGCGACGTGCGATCGCTATTTTCACGCAGTGAACAGCACTCCGAAAGTGGGAGATGAAGAAAGAGTGATCTGGCAGGATTTTGGCCAGGTATCCTAGTATTTAACCCCCCTTTTGGAGCCATTGGAGGCATCAGATTGGTGATCTGAGTAGCATAGAGGAAGGTATTATTTTGTACACGTTTTTGTCTATTAGAGTTATATTTTCTCATAATGGTGAAAGAAACTGAGAGACTTCATCTTTGTTAGTATTCTTCTATATTTTCTAATTCTTTTTGGGAGTATTCTTTTACATCTTCAATCTCTTTGAACCCCTTCTCTTCTGTCTACTCTTCGAACCCCTTCTCTTCCGTCTAATTCTTTTTGGGAGTATTCTTTTACATCTTCAATCTCTTCGAACCCCTTCTCTTCCGTTTACTCTTCTCCTTGAATCTACCTACACCCTGCTGTCTCTTATCTTCAAGAACTTGGCTTGAAACCTTCAACCCTTCTCTTATCTCTACCATCTCCGAAGTCTAAGCTCTTGAACCCCCATACATTCTTCTCTTGCCAAACCCTTGTTGTAACCTTCAACCCTACGTGCTGTGACAACGTTGTTGTAGCTTGTTAGAAAACTTGCCAAATCAGGAATCATAGACGAGGAAAAGATCACCTTCTTTGAACTCCTTGTACTTGATGAAGCTGTCATGATAGGCCTTGCATTGTGCTTGAGTGGTTTCCATGCGCACTATAAGTCCATCCGCTGAATCTTATCCAAACATTCCAAATGCAACAGGCGGCGCTGGAGAGACTCATCATCTCCGAGGCGTTCTTGGACTACCACTCACAAAGAGGGCAACTCCAGCTCAACAAGAAAGACAGCTTCTGTGCCATACACCAATTGGAAAGGAGTTTGTTGTATCTGCCTTATAAGAGGTTTTGTATGCCCAGAGGGCCTCTATAAGTTGATCATCCCAACCGTGACATTGTGCGGCAATCGTCCTTGTCAGGATCAAGCAAAGGATGCAATTGGTGACTTTAACTTGGCTGTTGGCTCTAGGGTAATAGGGGGTGGACTTGCGATGGCGGATCTTATACAGTCTTGTCAATTCTTCCATGATCTTGTTAAGGAAATAAGTACCTTGATCACTTACAAGCTCTAGGGAACTACCAAAATGGGTGATGATGTTCTTGTATATGAACATGGCTATGCTATTTCCATCATCCCACTTCAAAGCTTTAGCTTCACACCACTTGGTGACATAATCCGTACATACCAGGATGTATCTGTTCTACTTTCATCTGGTGGGCGGATCAATGGGACCCACGAAATCAATCCCCCACTTCTCGAATGGCTTTAGGGAAAGGATAGGTTGCAGTGGCATGGCACTAGTCTTGGTGGGTTTTCCCATTCATTGATAAGCATCGCATCTCTTGCAGTAGTCATCATAGGCATCCTTGTGGAGGGTCAACCACTAGTATCCTGCAAACAGAGCCTTTCTGGTTGTGGCTTATCCTGCAAAGTGTCCACCACATGGTTCATCATGGCATGTTTTCAATACTATACCGATTTCATCTCCTGCAATACACTTTCGGAACACTTCATCTTTGCCTTTCTTGTATAGTGCACCGCCTAGCAAGGTGTAGGGGGATGATTCAAACATAAGATTCTTCTTCTCACGGCTCGAGGCATCAGGGGGATAATATTGAGTTACCAGGAGATTGGCTATGTTTGCATACCAGGGAGTTATAGTCTCAACCAAGAATAAGGAAGCATCAGGGAGCTTGGGATCATCCGGTTCCTCTTCTGTAGTTTGAGGGATCCGTAACAGATGATTGGCTAGGACATGGGAATGGTTAGGCTTAGTGACCACTTCAAAATCAAACTCCTGGAACAAGAGCAACCATCTCATCATTTGTCCTTTAACATCTGCTTTGTTCATCAGGAAGGATAGGGCTTCATGGTCCACGTAGAACTTGAAATGCATCAACAGTAGATAGTGTCAAATCTTCTCCAATGCAAACACCATTGCCAAGCACTCAAGCTCTATCACTGTGTAGTTCTGCTCTCTATCGGTTACTTTCCAACTTGCATAATAGATTGGCTAATCCAACTTGGAAGAACCCTTCTGGCATAATACAATGCCTAGCCCTTGGACCAATGCATCTGTGTGCACATGGAACTCCTTTGTCCAATTAAGAGGCTGTAGGATCGGTGCTTTGATGAGGCACTATTTTAGGGTATTGAAAGCTTCTTTGCAATCATCAATCCAAAGGAAATATGCAACTTTCCTTAGGAGCTTATGCATAGGGACTGCCTTGGTTTCAAAATGTGCAATAAATCTTCTGTACTAGCCCACATGGCCAAGAAATCCTCTCAATTGCTTGCGGTTTATTGGTGTTGTCAAGGCGGCAATCTTCTCAATCTTCGCCAAGTTTGTTGCAATCCCTTGTGCATAGACAATATGGCCTAGAATAACTCCTGATGAGATGCCAAAAACACATTTTTTGGGGTTGAGAGAAATCCCATACTCTTAACATCTGTCAAAACATTGCTCTAGGTGTCTCTTATGCTCCCGGATTAGGCTATAGACACAAAAGTCATCGAGATACACCTCAATGAAATCATGCAAATGGTTCTGGAAGGTAGCCATCATTACTCATTGGAATGTAGCAGGAGCATTACATAGCCCAAATGACATCACTCTATAAGCATAGGTTTCCCATTCTGTTGTGAAGGTTGTTTTGGATTGGTTCTCTTCTGCGATTTGGACTTGGTTGTATCCGCTGAATCCATCCAAGAGGGAATAGAGCTCATGGCCTGCCACTGTGTCTAACAATTGGTTAGTGAAAGGGATAGGGAAATGATCCTTCTTCATCTTCAAGTTCAGCTTTCAAAAGTCCACATATATTCGAAGTTTCCCGTTCTTCTTGGATACAACCACAATGGACGAAACCCATTCACTATTAGCCACGGGATAAATGAACTCAACTTCAAGGAGCTTCACTAATTCAGCCTTCACCAAAGCAGAATAATTGGGATTCATACGCCTCTATCTTTGCCTCATAGGTTTGGCATCTAGTTCAAGGTCAATGTGATTTTGATAGACTATAGGGTCAATCCCCTCAGGTCTTTGTACGACCAAGCAAACACATCTAAGTTCTCCTTTAGTAGGTCTCGCAGAATCACTAGTTCTTCTTCTGGAAGATTAAGACCCACTTATAGGTGACATTCAGTACCATCAATATCCAGGAATGTCAATTGCCTTTAACCTTCCACTTCGCGGATAAAAGTCCCACTGATTGTTTTTGAATAGAAGTCTAACTCCTTCAAGGGAGTGGTTTCATCTTTTGATGTTCCACTAGAACCAGTGTCCTCCTTCTGAACAATTGACTCATTTGTCTATTGAGATTTCTGGAAGGGTATTAGAGCTTTGTTTGCTTCTGTGTGAGTGGTGATTTCTTTTGGACTTAGGGATTAATTTGCAGAGGATGCGTCCAAGAATTTCACATAGCACAAACCTTCTATAAGCTGTGGCTCTGATGGCTCTGGTTGCTGTTGACAAGGGGCATCATCATTATCTTTTCTCTAGAATGAATGGTCAGGGAAACATGAGCCACTAGTGAACTTAATTTTTATAACTTTGATCCATTGCTTATGCAGATTCCACATGCTTTGTGATCCATTGGTCAACCCAAATGGAACCATGGTCATTCCATCCAACATCCCGATATCCTTGGCCTCTGAGGTCTCTATAGCGACATCAACAAGATCATCCGCTATCAAAGGAACTTCTTCAATTGCACTTTCATAACTTGCTTCTTTTTCTTCCTCATCATTTTCATCCTCTTCCTCTGGAGGCTCTGTCTCTGTTTTTGTAAAGGCTTTGTAGGAGAAGAATAGGTCCTCTGTCTCTGTGTTTGCTTCTGTCTCTGCCTCTGTCTCTGCTTCTTGTCTCTGCTTCTTGTCTCTACTTCTATCTCTGCTTCTGTCTCTGCTTCAGACTCTGCTTCTACCATGTAATAGGGAGAACATTACATCAATGCTTCTATTTTGTTGTCAGAGGTGATTTCAGAAGTCAATTCAGATTGAGGCAAGAGGTATTCTCCCATGGACAAAGACTTTGCTTCCTTTAGTAGTTGGCTTACAATGCCCACTGTTAGGGACCGTGCCTCTATTTTCTTGGAAAAGATCTGTTTGACAGCCTCTTCGTCCTAATGTACAATCTGTTACTTCATTGGAGGAGTCTGTTATGACTTCTATGGACGTGGATCCATTGTCTTTTTATGATCCATACAATTTCAACACCACTTTGTTGGGTCCTTTGCCTAGGGTTAGGGTTCCTTTGAACCACTTCATCCTTGTTCTTGCTTCAAAAAGCCAAGGTCTTCCCAACATCAGAGGGTATGAGGTCTTGTCTCTACAACTATCTCTCTAGCTCCTGTCTCTACAACTATCTCTCTAGCTCTTTGTGGCTATGTAGTGCTCTGTACTTCCTTACTCTGGATTGCATTGTTCTACTTTTCCCGAGGAAGGTTGAAATTCATAGTCTTGGTAGAAGGAATGTTCTCTTTTGGAACTACGGATTCTCCTTTCTTTACTCACATTATTGTGGCCACTTCCAATTCCACCAAATTGGAAGCAGGTTCTTGGGTCTTTTGTTGGGTATCAGAAGTAGATTTCACAGGGATTGGACTTGGACAATCTTTTACAGTATGGCCTTCTCCTTTGCATTGACTGCATAAGGGATTGTAATCCATAGATCTTCTAGGGTTTGGACAATTCGTTGAGATATGACCCTTTTCTCCATATCTATAACATTCCACCTCTGATCTCTGACCACCGCCAACAAACTGTCGTCCTCTGTAACTTTGAGAGGGAAACCTCCTTGGACCGAAATTAGGACCAAACTCCCTAGGCTTTGGTCCAATGTCCTGCGTTGTCATTTTGGATTCTAGCAAGTTGAATCTTGCGTTTTCATCTTTTTGTCTTCGTTCGTGCATCTCTTTCAGAGAGCAGATATCCTCGTCTGTATGGTTGTTCCTCAAACAGTATGAACAAAAGGCTCTAGGAATGGTTGGTTTTCAGGTACATTCAATAGATAAACTTGATGGCACTTTCCGCACCATGTATTAGAACCCATCACATCTCTCCCACCTCCCGTAGGAGTGGATATATTGGCGGTATTCACCTTCAACATTTGTAGCTGCTTTGTAATCACATCCATAAGCTCTTTCTTGATACTTGCCATTGAATTAGACAAGTAGTCCTTAAAATTTTCACATCTTGGAGGAGTACTTGTAGTAGGGTTTTAGGAAGCTTTTGAAATTACTGCATACATAGGTTGGGTTGATCCAGGAGGTCCTCTATTCTGGTTTTGATTCAGAGCTCCTGTTGAGACTTGGGGTTGTTGATTCTAGTGGGTAGGATTCCACTGTTGTTGAGTCACCATTGGAGGAACTCTTTGAGGCCACTGTTGTTGTGGTTGAACCATCATTTGAGGCATTGTCGTTTGCGACCACTGTGGATTAGGTGCATTGTATGACGACACTATTTGCATCTGGGGATAGGGGTAGGGAACTATCCCTCGAATTGCATTTGGTGGGTATACCATTCCTGGCATAAGAGGAGGTAGGACTCCTCTTCTTGGAGTCATTGACAGATTTGCTTCAACTTCGTCATACAGTCTTGCACCTTCCATTGCAGCTTGCAAATTGACTAGTCTTCTAAATTCCATGAACTTGTGAACTTCCAGTTGTAGGCCTCTGAGGAACACTCCCTTCTGGATACCTTCATCCAAATGATGATTGGTATATCTCTTCAGGATAGATTACATTCACGAGATATAAGCTTCTACTCTTTCTCCAGAGGATCAACTTAGGTTCATGAACTTCTCTCACATCCGCTCTTCAAAACCTCACACCTGAATTTAGTGAGGAAGGCCAACTTCAAGTCGTCCCATGTGCTAAAAGTTCCTCCTGCTTGTCTCTCATACCATTGAAATGCCGCATCCTTGAAAGTGGTCGGGAATATTTCTAACCAATGCTTGGGGGTTCTTGCATTCTTAGCCATAGATGCTACCATAAACTCTGCTACATGAAGATCGGGGTCTTCATTGTACTCTCCCTTAAAAATTGGCAATGGGACTACATTTGTTGGCCTGTCATCAATATTTCCTAGACGAATCTGACTAGGAAGGGGACCTTGAGTCACCATGTAGACTTCTGTAAAGAGTGCTTTTAAGGCATCAAAGGAGGCTTCTACTGCAAGCTCATTCTCAGCCTTAATTCTTGCCTTCTCTCTTCTCACATACATCTGGACTCGTTCTAGCACTTGCCTCTTGATTGCGTCATTCCTCAGGGGGTTGGCTCCAACCAGTTGATCTGTACTCAATAGAATAGAATCAAAGAGGGGCTTCAGTCTCTGTTTGCCAACATATTTTCTACTTCCTTCTTTTCAATATCTCTGAATTCAGCTTTAAAACCACCAGAGAGGGGGAGATATTCCATTCTGTAAGTATCAAAACTCATTCTTCTTAGGATCCTTGTTGTGCCATCATCATAATAGTGCCAGCTTCTTTGATGGTTTCAATAGTGTATGTTGTAAAGAACACTTTGTCTACCAACTTCCAGTCGGTTACTAATTGGACAAACAGAAGATTCTCAAAACACCAAGCATCCCACGTGTCCTGTTGTTGAGCATCCATGAACAAATTCCAACTCTTTTCTTTCTTGTTTTCGTGAACCTCCAGACTGATCACAACTCCTGAAGCTTCTTCACGATCTCCCACTTGATGATGTCTAGAAACTTGTCAATGAATGCCAAATCTTCTATAGATGGTCATTCTCTCTGTTTCTACTCTTCAGTTTGTTCCCAAACAATTTGTCACCAAGATGCACATCTCTGTTGCTTCAACAGGAAGAGGAAATAGTCTACCACATAGAGCTTGTATCATGATGGTAATATGTTTCTGCCATTTTGGGATGAAATTCTTGTAGAAAGTGGCTTTGGCAATAAGAATCTCCAACTCTTTAGTGGAAGAAGGAACTTTGCAAGCATCCATTGAATTCTCCTCTTCTTGGCAATGCCATTTCCTTCATTTTCAGCCTCTTCTGATGCTTGTTGATGGACAGTTTCCTCGGCTGTGCACAAAAAACATAGACTCCCAAAAAAGACACCAAGGAAAAGGGGTTTCTATTGTAAGAAAATATATATTGTAACATCAAAAAGCTTTTGTTTCATTCTTTTTAGAACCATAACAAGGAAAAGAACAAATCTTCACGCAACATTATAGTAAATATCTCCCACGGATTTAATAAAATCAACTATAATCTTCAACATCTTCATAGAATCCATAAATATAACACAAAACACAAAATAATACACCATTTTTGAATGGAAATAATCACATAATATTAATCTTCATTGTCTTCATAGTTCTCTCTCTCAATCTCTCATAGATAGATACATTGTTTTGATAGAATTGACTATCTCTAACTCTCTCCTTCTCTCTCAATCAATAGTACATCATCTCCTCATTACAATAATCAATAATTACTCTCAATAATCCTTCTTAGGTCGTGGATGCACCTCCCAAAATTTATGGGAGGTATGAAAGGGCACTAGAGCCACTATAGTGTCTCTTCATAGGTCACTACTGTCACTTCACTTCAATCTTCTCTTCAGTCTTCAGCATCAGTTTCTTCCATTTATTTTAGCTCTTTTGAACTTCGATTCATCCTTTCCAAAAGTTAGAAAACTTTCCCAAAGTACACACGCATATCACAAAACAGTTACAGAAGATCTACAGAGGATTTATAGAACAGAAACAGAGCAGGAATAGAGGCTCTATAGAAGGTCTACAGAGGGTTAACAGAAGGTCATCAGAAAACATCAGACCTCATAAATCATACTAAAACCATTCAAAAATATAAAAAACTATTCAATAAGCTTTCAAAATATCTCAAAATTCATGAATAATCAATCCATACTTCATATAGAAGAAAATCAGAACAAAACAAAAGCTAAACAAAAGGTATCAGAACCAATCAAAACCTCAAAAGAACCTATTAGAACATCATAGAGCCTCATATTTCTACTAAGAATCATCATGAGCTTCCAAAAAATAATCAATATCATCCAAAATACTCTCAAACACTTACAAAACAACCAATCATCACTCAAGATCCATAAAAAATCAACCATTCAAGCCTCAAAATCAACAAAAATCAACCAAAAAATCTAGTCATTTTAGCATTCAACATCTCACAAGGTTCTATGGTCGTACAACCTGTAGATATTGATAGGCTAGAACCCGACTCATTCCGTTTTAGGAGACCAAAATGGGACTATATCCTACAGGTAGAGGGAATTGAGCGGTGCATCCCTCTCGTTTCCCATTCTCTTTGAACCAAGTGCGGCATGGGTCTGCTTTGGCTTGGGTATCTCTGCGTAAAGTAGGATATTCAGGGCCCGATGCTAGAATGCTATTAAGAGACCTTGTCTACTAGGAACCTTGATTTTAGGTTGATCCCAGTGGGTTCCGATCCGTTGCGAGGCAGACTTGAGAAACACTAGGTGACAAACCCCGTAACATTCCATGGGAGTGCTCGACAACATCACTTAGACTCGTCTCTTGATGGACTGTTAAAAACATGCTTGGACAGCCTAGAGGTGGCATGTTATAGTTGGTATCTGAGCAAACCAAAGAATAAAACAATTAGGATAGGAATAAAGCGGGAAGAGTCAATGATGTTTTCACTATAATTTTTTCTTTCTTTCACTCGCGGATTATTGCTGCTTCCAGACTTACGAGGCATGGAGTAGGTTTCTCATATTTCATATCATGTTCGAGACGGCTATGAATTCTTCAAGTTATCGCAGAAGAATTGACATGATGGGGATCTTGGATCTACAACCCTTCACCACTATATGCGGAAAGGTGTTGGACTTGGAGCGCAGGTTACTATTACATAAATGCCAACCAACTTGCCTATCTTCAAAACAATCTGAAGAGGCTAAAATGGTTGGAGGACTTGAAGATTATCAACTTATTCATCTTCCATGAGGCACGTGTGAACTCGATCCTACACATCTGATGTTGGTAGGTAGAACAGACTCGTTACATCTATGAGGAGGTGCAGTGGATAGAATTAAAGTAATGGGAATAAACGAACACCATGGCTATTAAAAATGGAGATTTCTTGAACTTCCTATGACTTACCACTTCCTGAGAATCCATTCCCCCAATCCATATTACTATTCTATTCCTGTAGCTGAATCCAATAGGGAACTATTAACGAGGCGTTGATGAATCTCTTGAAAAGAAAATCACGCTAGCCAATCTATATCTATTCCTGAATAATTATACTTGAGGCTTATGCTTCTTTATAGATAAATGATAATTTTATATTCATTTGATTTTTTGCATAATATTGATGAAAAATAATCTACGCATTCAGATAAGTTGTGAAGAGAGGTGTAAATGCAATCTTAACATGAAGGTTTTTAATGGTAACCAGATACAAACCCAAGCACAGAACCAGAATCTTGTTTTTGTACTAAGCCCAGCAGAGGCACAAGAGAAGAAGTTTCTTCTCAAACAAATTAAACCACCAAAATTTTACGGAAAAGGGAAGACTATTGAAGCTGATGCTGAAGTATGGATTGAATCCATTGAAGATTACTTCAGTGCAGCAGGAACATCACTTGTAAACCAGGCTATGATTGCTAAGCTCAAACTTATCGGCAAAGCTAAGCTCTGGTGGAAGCAATGGTGTAAAGACCATGTAGCCACGGAAAGCACAATAACTTGGGATAAACTAAAGGAAGCAGTGTAGGGAAGGTACATGCCACCTACATATAGAACTCAGAAGAATGAGTTCTATAAGTTGAAGCAATTGTGCCTGTCTCTGGAGGTGTACTACTTGAGATTTGTCTCCTTATTGAAATACGCCCCGACAATGAGTATTCCCCAACAAGTCTCGAAGTTTTGTGATGGGCTGAACCCATTTGATCAAGTTAAACAAGCCAGAATAGGTAGAGGACTCCAATGAAGAACCGTCATGGTTAAAAGAGTACACGGGTGCATTCCCAAAGGAATTGACAGAATTACCACCGCCCATTAGGACCAAAAACGTTTCAAAATGGCACTCGTAAGAAAATGATTAAGTTGCTAATTAGAAGAGGTTTAGAAGAGAAAAACCCTCCAAAATTGGCTGCCTAAACGTGATTAATGAGAGAATGTATGATTCATTTAGGAGGTCAGGTATTAAATATCATCAATCTTTAATGGATGTTAAGTGTCACCTTTTCAGTCTTATTCTCTAAAAAAATGCAAAATCTTATATTTTTGATTTTTTGCACCAAAAGATAGCATGCCTTATATTTCTCCATTGAAATTTAGTCCATCCCCTCTAAAGCCCAAGGAGAAAAGAGTGCCTAAGGTAATTAAGTTCTTCGAGCGACCAAGGAAAACACCTACTAAAAGGAAACTAGTGATGACGAATGAAAGTATGGAAGATGAACCAACTTTTCCAAAGAAAGAGAGAAGTCTTAAGGATGGAGAAGCTATAGATCAAGGAGAAACTAAGAAACAACAAGAGAATGGAGAAGCCAAAGATCAAAGAGAAGCTAAAGAATAGCCTTATAATTACCAGTTTGTCTATTTGTACTGAAGTAACAGTCCCCTTGTGTATACATCTGTAGTGCAATGTTTTAACCCAAAATGTAATGATATGTCATTTTGATCTTACCCATGAAAGACTATTTTTTGTTCATAGAATCATAGAAAATTATAAAGCTTGTACCAAGTCTTTCCTATTAAATTGTATTTCAAATTTTAAACTCATGATATAATGAAATCATTTTGGTCCACAAACAACGATTTGTTATTCACATAATCACTGCAAAGCTTATACCAAGTTTTTTTTAAATAGTACTTATCAATGTGTATAATTCCATGTTTTTGGAACCAATATTTGTGAGCAAAAGAAAGATTCAAAATTATTTATACATGCATATTTATGGTCCAAAACTCACAACACTAGGAGGCAAACAACTTATACATGATACAGAGCTCTTAGCTCTTTTTCCGATTACAACACCATTTACCTTGAACTTATATCCACGAGTAACATTCTCTAGAAACTCCAAGGTATCTCTTACATCCTTAAGACTCCACTTTGACATAATGTTCACCTTCTTTACTTCTTGTGTGGTAACTTGCACTGTAAGTTTCAATGTCTTACAATCAATATCTGAATCTAAAGGAACCCAAGCACCCAATTTAAGTTTGTATCTTTTGTAATAAAAAACTATGATAAGAGATTGTTGAGATATATTATAGGATAAACCCAATGAGTGAGGGCATACATTGCACCTTATAAAGTCACCTTTGTGGTCAGATTCCTTGACTTTCCAACATAGACCTAAAATGTTGTCCAAATCTTCCTCTGAAAAATTTCTATTTAGCCATGAAACCTTCATCCTTTTTAAACATGTTGTTTTAAAGCAAGCTACAAAAACATGAAAGGGTAAAAA
This sequence comes from Lygodium microphyllum, assembly GCF_053477565.2. NCBI lineage: Eukaryota > Viridiplantae > Streptophyta > Polypodiopsida > Schizaeales > Lygodiaceae > Lygodium > Lygodium microphyllum. The sequence goes on along the minus strand of NC_141153.1, from coordinate 88,401,382 downwards.
CCACGATAAGTGTACTCTTCTCGAGATCCTTCTAAGAGTCACAGCCTTTTGAAAATATTAAGCAATCTTGAGTTTAAAAATCTCCATTGTTGCTTCATCAGGCATCTCCCAATCCAAAAATGAGAGGCTTGGTAACTGCATATCTTCAAGGTGGATACACCTGCTCTTGAAGGAACCACATATTGTGCATAATACACAAAAAAATCACTTTCATGAAAAAAACTCATGGTGGTTTGATCAGCATAAATAATGTCTACAAATTATTTATGAATGGCATGGAATATTTTGCTGAGGGTCTCCACAAGTTGCCACTCAAAACTTGTTGATGGAAATATATCTACAATCAACAATCCATTATTTAGCATATACTTCAAACAAAACCATATACTCACATAAACCTCACAACTCAAATTTACAGTGTGCTTGTTAGAAAAAACATTTGCGTGGAGCCAAGTGCATATCTCTAGCCATGTAAACATGTTGCACCAAAGCAAACCAGCCTTGAGGCATGGTTTTGAAGGCAAACATACATCCCTTCCAATGATATTTGATATCCCCTTGTTTTGTTTTTTTCACTCTGTGAGAGCCCCTGCAAGATAGTAGCATTGTAACCCAATCATTTGTAGTAAATTTTTTGGGCTTCCATTATCCATTTGCACTCTTGCTATACATGGTGCAAGAGTTTATAGAATGAAAAGGATGCCTTGTTGGACTCCATGAAAAAGACAACGAGTGTGCAAACAATGTGCAGAGAAAGAAACCTATAAAGAGAGGTCAAGGAGACAAATTAAAAATACTATGAGCGCTAAGAACTTTGAAAATTCTCCCCATTTTCAAAATGGTCTTAATTAACTTAACTTTGTCATGTCTTGAGGGCAGAGTTTTGAGCCTAGGATGTGCCTAAAATTTACCAAAAAATTCGGAATTTAGGGAAAAAATATTTAACATCAAAGGCGGTGGCAGCTAGGACAATTTTAAGCACCAAGTGAAAGACAGCTTTTAAAAGGCGCCCGAGCGACACTTGTGGATTTTCGATAATTCTTCAGACTGAAGTAAGGGATGTCAGGAGTTGCCACTCAACGCGGGATGTCAAGCCGGATGGAGACCGTGCGACGCCGATCTTGCTCGGTTCTTGTAATTTACTCAACTCTTTCAAGCACAAACCTCCAGATACTTGGAGTCCGGACGAAGAAGGAGCCAACAAAGGGTCAAGATTTGAAAGGGTGGCCAAACTTTGGACCAAAAGGGGATGTGCCCTTTGGGAGCTTGGACCCCCCTCCCAAATTTTATGAAAAGAAGATGAATAAATCGTGATGAAGAAAACATGGAGAAGAGGATGTGAACAGGCGGCGCATTTTTCGCTCCATCCATGATGATGATGATTTCCAGGCTGTGAAGACCCCATAGAACCGACAATGGGGTTGATCTTCTCTCTCTTGGCTGATGCTATCGCCGTCCTTCACACGTGGAATGATGTACTGAATGAGAAGAATAGATTCTAGTCTTTCTCTCTCCTCTCTCTCTCTCTTCCTTATGGGCTGTTCATGTGTTCTCTCTTGAAGAAGGAATCCGGGTGGAAGAATGAAGAAAGTGATGATGAAGATTGATGGAGATGCTGAAGATGGAAGTGCAACATTGGATTGAGAGCAATGGAGGTTCTGTCTGCTGGTTATGCATGCATTCAAAGCGTCTTGGGTTACATAAAAACACGATATGACCATTTTTATGAAGGAAAATGAAGGACTTTTTATAGTTTATGATGATAATTATGTTTTTATTGGATGAATTTTTTTTTGTGTGATGTTTACATTATGAGTAATTGTTGTTTATCAGAAAATATTGGTTTTGCAATGATTTACATGCTTTATTTAATTCCTGTAAACCCGAAAAGCGGGTTTTAAGTGGCAAAATGCTAGTTTTTCCATTTCGAGTGGGAGAAAGATGTTCCCATGGGGGGAATATGAAAGATAAATTGAATAATAGTATGCTGAAGTGAGTGGGATAAGAAAAATAAAAAAATAGTATATTTTATTGCCAAATAAATCAAGAAAATGGAAAAAATGAGTGGAAAAATAGAAATACGACTTGGAAAAATAAGGAAAAATATGATAATTGTTTGTGGATGTATGGTAGTAGCAAAGCATGAGGTTTGGCCTTAGTTTGCCCTATCTCCTTGTTAAATTTGGTGATTTATCGCTTTCTATACATAAAAAAATCACAAAATGAACCTCTACACCTATGCAACGAAAGCAATACCTAAACGTAGGGGGTTGGGAGGTTTGAATGGTGTGATTTGCATGCTGATTGTTACCGATTTTCTGATGCACATCATGTCATAGGTTTCGTGGTATATTAATTAAGAGGAAAGTAGCACGCGTGGTCTCGGTGCTATCCTTTCATCGCCGCAACGGGTTAGTAAATACATTATAAAGCCTGATTGTGCACAAGCACGTTGCTGATTTTAAAATGATGTTTGAGCACTTTAAAATTATTCACCTTTGCATGTGCATGATGATCATGGTATCGAAGTAAAAACCTAGATGCATAGCACCTGTTTTTAATGACAATGACCCACGTTTGAGTGTGGAAAGGAATCCTTAGCCGTAGGATAGACGTTCGTTTCTTGGGGAAATTATTCGGGAAGGAAACATGGTATATCTCCTGGATTCGAAATGAAAGAGTAGAGTGTGTTCATTTTTTTAATATGTTGAGCAGTGCATCAAGGGGCTAATCCCTGCAATGTAGGAGAGCTGTAGTGGGGCCGCGGTGTTTCTACCGAGAGGTTGCCTCCCATGTATGTGATTATCATGGTATTTATGGGCAGTGTGTATGGGTTCTCCCTCTGAGGAGTTTATAGAAAGGGAACCGGTGGACTACAAAACTACAAAACTATAAATGCATAGATTAGGCTTTAGGACAGTTCGTCCTTTAGCAATCGTCCTTTAGCAGTAGATAGACGCTCCTGGTCCGCGAGGCCATTAGGATGTGTTTGTGTGTTATGAGCATGAGGTCCGGCTAGTGCCATAGCAGTGTCGACCCATTTTAGGTCCCATCAGTGGTGCGTCTGCTGCCGGGAGCTGCCAACAAGTGGTGGTTCTCGAATATAGGGTTTTTAGGGATCAAAAAGTTGGTTTATGTCCTCTGACAAGGACTATCAAGCCAAAATACAAAAAGCAGAATGTGCTGAGAGGGCTAGACGGCGGTTGGAGATCGTAAGTGGCTATTCTCCTCAAAGGAGTAGCCAGATATGCATAAGAGGCAGTGGTCTTAGTAACCCAATTGCTGCACATAGTCCTTTAGGTGCAGGAGGAAGCATAAGTTCTTTCTCTCTTCCACCAAGTCAATCCACTTCAAGTGGGGGTGTGATTCCATCAGTCCAAACTCCTATTGTCAATTTGATTGTCGCCAAGGCACAACCCATTGCAATTCTTGTAGGGACGCCGAATCTGCCAGCTTTAGGAGTTCCTTTGCCTGTTTTTAATGGGTTAGCTGAAGAAGACGCAGAGTTTCACATTTGTGAATTCCAAAGACTAATGTTTAATTAGCGCATCCAAGATGAGGGACATCTTATGATGTTCTTTAATATGACATTAAAAAGGAGGGCTGCAGTATGGTATCATAGCATAGAGACTGGAACCATAACCACAATCGACCAATTTTATGCAGCTTTCCAAGGAGAATATGCCCCTGAAAGAGGTGGCCAATATTGGTTGCGTGTTTTGAATGTAACATGCCAAGACCCCCATGAGAATGTGAAAGCCTATACTAAGAAGCTTAAGGAAGTATTTCGTAAGTTACAAACCTACATTCCTATTCTGCCGGCTACCCAATTGCAATACTTCTTGCATGGATTGGATTTCAATATTCAGGTACAATTGAGCAGTGTGGCTTTGGCTGATATAGACACCGCCATCACGCGGGCAGAAGGAGTAGAGTCACGATTACAAACGGCCTACTCCTCTCAAATAAATCTTAATGCGGGTTTAGTACCTGGAGGCAATTTATCATTGATAAATGGAAGTCAAGGGATGCCTATGGATAACCCTAATGGGAGAGGAAGCACGGTTCAAAATGTACCTTTGCTGCCAGCTCCTCCCAGTGTGACTATGCCTATGGCTAATCAGTTGGCTCCACCAAATGTTGGAGGTTTCAAACCCTAATGTTGTTCCTGTGAGTCAACAACCAATGCCCAATCAAATTGTTAGGCCAATGGAACGATGAGTAGACAATCAAGGCTATGAGTCAAGTGCCTCTAATGTCCTTGGCGAAGTTAAGGATATGATGAAGCACTATACTGACATGATTTTTGAACAATATCGGCAAATAGCTGTTGACATAAATTTCCTGAAGAAGCAGCAGAATCTGATAGGGAGTCGACGCCCTGAAGAGGGTGGTCCCTCAAGATTCAATTATAAGTGGTGTGGCAGACAACATTTCCCTAGAAACTGTCCAAATGTTAAGTGTGATATTTGTGGGAAGTCGGGCCACTTAGCCACTACCTGTTGGAGTAAGATTAGTTCCCTCCAACAAGGGAGTAAACAGCTAGGTCCAGTCAATCATAGAGCGCAAGATAGTAACCTCCAGCAAAATGATGGACCAAGACAAATACTGCAAAGGGGAAAGACCTTTATAGAAGAGTTGCCACAAGGCAATGGAGTCAACCTTATTGAGTCTCTATGCGTCAATGGCGCTGAAGCCTCTAACCTATGAGGAGCCGTGACAAGAGGCCAAAAGGCTAAAGAGGGTGATAAAGATAATGCAAAACCGGTTGAGGGAAACCCTAAGCAAGGGGATAAGGGGATGCAAGTCCTGAATCCTGGCATGGAAGGTAGACCTCTAAGGCCTGTTGACAAAAGAGTCGATCCTAAGAAGGATGAGGAAGTGCCAAGAAAGAAGGCAAGAGCTAAAAAAGAAGAACCAAAGTCGGTCCCGAGAACAAAGGAAAGGATGATTTGGTGAGAAAACAGAGCTTTGGCTACCTATCATGATTTTGATTTAGCAAGTTCTCTTTGTGAAGTCAAACCAGATGTAAACCTCTTACAGTTGATTAAATTATCTCCAAGAGTACGCAAGGAACTCAAGAAGATCTTGCATATTGGGTATATTGTAGAATCTTTGGGCATAGCACGAGTAGGGGAAGATTGATTTGATCATGCTGAAAAGAATTGCCCTAGGGTTCCAGCATACATGGATGGAATATTAGTAGAGCATACTATTGTAGACACTGGATCCTCCGTCAATATCATGAGTTCAGAGTTGATGGAGAGGTTGGGTCTAGGCATCCAAAATGATAGCTCCACCCTTCTTAGAATGGCTGATGATAGTCTAAGACAACCAGAAGGTTGCGTTACTAAAGTTCATGTGACAGTTGCAAGTGTAGAATGCTTCTTGGACTTTAGGGTGATAAGATTTGTAGGACGTCCTAGCTATCGAGTCTTGCTAGGTAGGCCTTGGATCTTACGAATAGACTGTCAAGTCGATATACCCACCGGTCGAGTGGTTCTCGGTAGAGGTGCTAATCGAGTAATAGTCGATGCTTACCCTGAGTCTCCTCAGAGCGAGAGAGCTCCTTTATCCTCTACTGAATTAGAAACAGTAGATGATCCATCTGGTAGTGAGACATCATCCAGTGATGAATCTAAAGAGGGGTCCACTACAGAGGATATTTATCAGATAACTCTAAATGAGCCAATAGAGCCGCAAGATAGGATAAGAGACGTGGATGTGATTGAGTTAGACCTTGGCACGCTGAATGATGGGCGGCCAATTAAATTAGGTTCCATGCTCAGTTCAGCAGAAAGGGAGGACTATGTGTCCTTGATTCAAGAATTCCACGACATCTTTGCTTGGAGTTATGATAAGCTGAGAGATATTCCTCCCAGCCTGGCTATTCATACTATTCCTGTAAAAGAAGGCAGTCGTCATGTGCGTCAGAAGGTAAGATGTATGCCTTTTGAATTGAGGGACAGGCTGTTTGAGGAGTTACAAAAGTTAAGGAAAGCTGGTTTTATCTTCCCTGTACAACACACAGAATAGTGTTCACTAGTTGTCATCAGGAAGAACAAAAATAACCAGATCCGACTGTGTGTAGATTTTAGAAAGCTGAATAAGCAGATGGTTAAGGATTACTACCCGTTGCCATTTATTGACCAGATTTTGGATCAATTAGCGGGTAGGAAAATATATTCGTTTATGGATTGCTTTGCAGGTTACAACCAGATGGCAATTGCAGAAGAGGACAAGTTGAAAACGACTTTCATTACTGTCTTTGGTACTTTTGTGTATCATGTGATGGCCTTTGGATTGTGCAATGCACCTGGATCATGGCAACAAACAGCAGACAAGACCTTTGGTGACATCTCCCAGATGAGTTGAAAGTATTTATTTATGACCTGGGGATAGCCATTGTAAGGGAAAGGATGTTGATTATTTTAAGAAAGTGCTTTGAGCACTGCAGACAATTTTGTATCGCTCTTAACCCACGGAAGTGTGTCTTTGGAGTGCCTTATGGGCTATTGCTAGGCCATGTGGTTAGTTCAGTAGGGATCACAACTGACCCTGAAAAGATCAAGGTTATAGTCGCTATGAGTCCACCACGCACTCCGAAAGAGGTACATAGCTTTCTGTCATCAATAGGGTACTATCGGAGGTTTATAAATGCCTTAGCAGAAAGGACATTGCCATTAACAAACTTATTATCTTTTAGCTGTCTATTTGTATGGAGCGACCCTTGTAAGGTAGCTTTTGAGGATGTGAAACAGAAACTAGTAAAAGCACCAGTTTTAAAAGCACCTAAAAGAGGCGAGGTATTTTACATATTTTCAACAGCCACCATGCATAGTATCAACTGTTGTTTAGCCCAAATCTGGGAGGAAAAGTGGTATCATCCGATAGCTTTTGCTAGTCGAAAATTGGGTATATAAAAAATTAACTACACCTATATGGAGAAGTTGTGCCTTGCGATGGTCTTTGTGACTAAAAAATTCAGGCACTACATTCTCTATGAGAAGGTAGTTTTCTATACGAAGGCGGAAGGGCTTAGATTGCTTATGAACAAGCTACAACCGCCTGATCATTTGGCAAAGTGGTTAATCACTTTGCAAAAGTTCGATTATGAGATTAAGAGTAAGCCACCGAGGTTGTAGGGGATTGTGGAATGCCTTGTGGATTTCGAGGAGCCGAAAGAGACTTTGGCTGAAGGAAGTGATCTTGAAGAAATGTTTAAAATTAATACAGCTTCTATTCCATCTTGGTATGCTGCCATTGCGCATTATCTATCAACAGGAGAGATTGGAGCTGGTTTGTCAAAATCTGAAAAGAGGAAAATCAAGCAACAGGCTTTGAAGTTTTCCTTGATCGTAGGAACACTATATCGGTAGGGTGTTGACGATATCTATCACCGATGTGTGATGCCTGACGAGGTTCCTTTCATCTTGGAGGAGTGCCATGACTCTGCGTGTGGAGGGCACTTTGCGGGACTATTGACAGCACAAAAAGCTTTAAGAGCTGGATATAGGTGGCCGTCCATCTTCCAAGATTCCTTTGAGTATGTTAAGAGATGTGATACCTGTCAAAGACATGACAACAGAGAGAATAGAAAACGTCCACTTACGCCTATTATGGCTATCCTTCCATTTGAGAAGTGGGGCATTGACTTTGTGGGTCCTATCACCCCGTCGTCTACTACCCAGAAGAGGTACATTATAGTAGCAACTGATTATTTTACAAAATGGTCAGAAGCGCGGGCGACTAGGCAAGACAATGCAAAAGAGACTGCAAGTTTTCTTTTAGAGTAGATTATCTGCCATTTTGGCCCACCAAACCGTGGAATCCATTTTTTGAATAAGGTGATTAAAAGCCTAACTGAAGCTTGGCAAATCAAGCACAATAAAACCACCCCCTATAATCCGCAAGCCAACGGGCAAGTCAAAAGTACTAATAATTAGCTTGTGGGTATCTTGTCTAAAATCGTGTCTGAGAAGAAACGAGGCTGGGACAGAAAGTTGTATGTGGCAGTATGGGCATACAATACAACGTTCAAGCGAGCTATCGGCCATACTCCATTTAAATTCATTTATGGGGAAGAGTGTGTGTTACCCCTCGAAATCGAGTTGCCAACCATACGGTTTGCAATTAACCACTCTCTGGGAGATGAGGATTCACTCTTTGAACGTTTCACGACCATAGCCCACCTGGATGAGCTGAAGTTGTAGAGCTTATTACACCAAGAGGTAGCTAAACGTCAGATGAAGTAGTTGCATGACCTTAAAGCAAAGAAGTATACCTTTAAAAAAGGGCAATTAGTTCTGTACTACAATGCGCGTAGGGAGCTGTTTCTAGGAAAGCTGGAACCTAGATGGGATGGCCCCTACAAGATTGTCAGGATAGGGAAAAATAGGTCTACGGCTCTACTAGCTGATCTACAGGGAGTAGAATTTAAAAATAAGGTTAATCTTAATAAGATTAAACATTATTATTTCTAAGTATGCTAACACAGAAGAATGCATTGCAGGTCCATGCTCGGGATTTGAGACCTGCAGAAGAGCTTAAAGTTGGTTGATGGGGCGGTTAATTCCTTATTTGGAGCACCCATATCTAGAGCAGAGATACCATCAGGGGAAACTCTTCTGGTGGAGTAAAGGATATAAAGTGATTGAGCAAGAGGACGAAACCTTTGTGTGGGTGATCAAAGTCTTCTGCCATCACTGCTTACGAATGTTGACAAGTATCCCTGTTGAGTTTAATGAAGAAGGTGGGATGGAGCCGTCAGTTCATTCTCTAAATTTGCTAAAATTTGACTATTATAATTGCGAATAGAGGAGTTCGTGATGGCAGGCTATGTAAACCGATTGTGGACGTATATATTGTATTTTGACGGAGCGTCCAGGGGCCCTAATAAAAAAGGGAGTGTTGGAGTAGTAATTCAAGATTCCCGACGTAGAGTTATGATGAAGTTAGCTGCTTATCTCGGGGTAGGATTCACTAACAATATGGCGGAGTATAAAGCCTTGATTATGGGACTGCATATTGGCAAGCAAGGTGGTATTCGGTGGCCGTTAGTAAAAGGGGATTCCCAGTTGATCTTGAATCAGCTAGATGGGACGTACACAGTGAGGAATCCCATCCTTAGTATGTATCATCAAACTACTATGACCCTACTTGAGGAGTTTGAGAGAGTGTCTCTTCAGTTGATTCCACGTTACTGGAATCAGTTTGCAGATTCACTGGCAAATATTGCTTATGAAGAAGACATTTTCTTCAATTGTGGTCCTAGTTTGCATATTACTATCAATAATGAGACAGGACTTGATCGCTTGTGGGGAATGTTATCAGAGCATGCAATATATGGCAGGCGATGGTTGGTATGGGTGATGCAAAGAGTAGCCGAGACCGATCTACCGTTGTTATCCCGGACCCATAGGTTGATTAGACAACATGTTATGCATATGCATCTTGCTATATATGCAGGAGGGATGGGCCATAATCTTATGCATTTAGTTTAGGGCTATGAGCCTATTTTTCCTCCTTGGAAAGGAGCATATTATTGTATATCTGTACTATTTCGGGGAGGGATGTGTAGGTGCTATTCTGTTTTATTTTGTTAGGCCAAGAGGGCCGATCAACTTTTGTAGAGAAATGCTTTATTTTGTTAGGCCAAGAGTGCCATTTTTGCGAGGTTTTGAATGTTTTATCTCATTAGGCCAAGAGGGCCGATCAGTTTTTGTAGTGATATGTTTTATTTCGTTAGGCCAAGAGGGCCAGTCGTCTGTTTAGTACAGGTGCAGTTAATGGTTTCTTGTTTTAGTTCCGTGCTAGACAGGTTCGCAGAAGAGCTTGGAAGGAGCCTTTGTTGCGCGGAAGCTTCTCGTGGCCCTATCTAGGTGATATCTCTCCTTTACGAGTACCGTGCTTTTATGCTATGTGTGTTTGTGTACTTGTAGGGGATTTTTCTTTTCTTGTTGGGGACCGGCGTCCAAGGCATGAAGCCCCAGGTTTAGGTTAGGTATGTCTGAGGGAGGTCTGAGTAGTCGTCGCCTCCTGTAAAGACATTGTCAGGCATCGAAAGACCTATTTTAGAAGGCGTTCTAGTGACCCTGTTCTGCTAGCCTGCTAGGTAGCCGTTCTAGGAGTTCTTGTTAGTTGTGAGGCAGTTAGAGAAGCTTGCTGAAGAAAAATGATGATGATAGAGAGGGGAAAAAAACCCTGAATATGTGAAAGAAAATAAATATAAACAAAGGTGTGTAAAAAGGGGTTCTAACCCCTATAAAAATAGAAAAGAAAAGAAAGAAAATCTATAAGCAGTTGATCATCGCCTTGTGGAGGCCTGGTAGGTTCCTAGGGACGAGTCTGACCTAGGGCCGATGCCTTGTCTTCCTAGGGGTGGCGTCTTGCTGGAAAAGAAGAAAGTCAGGAAGGTTGGAGCGAAAATAAAAGTGAGCGTCAAGAAAGGATTAAGTGTCGCCTTGCAAGGGCTTGGTAGGTTCTTGGGTACTGAGACAGGACCTGAGACCGATGCCCTGTTCTCCTTGGGTCACTCCGCTCAGCTCCCTCCTTTTTACATGCCCGAGTATGGAAACATTAAAAACCTAAAAGAAGAAATGTGCTAAAAGAAAATACTTCTTGATCAGGCTATAGGAGTCCTCGCCTAGTAGGAGCTCCTGGTTGTGTTGTCCTTAGTTAGGTAGGCAGTTCAGACCACCACTTAAGGCAACCTCTTTGATAGTTCTTCTTAGTTTGGCAGTGTTGAAGCAGTCGGTTAGTGACTAGCTTCGGACCTTCTATCAGATTATGCTAGGCCTAATCCTTGTGGATTTCATGCCTTGGTATTGTTAGCGGGTAGGGTGAGCATTGTGCTGTGTTTTAGTATGTATCTATTTTGTATCATCTTGATGCTTTCTTTAATTGTTTTTTACAGATCTGTTGTGGGATTCGACGGACTGAGTCGCCCTATCCCATGGTCGCCAATGAGAGCGGAGTTTTGAGCCCGGGATGTGCCTAAAATTTTCCAAAAAATATGGAATTTAGGGGAAAAATATTTAACAGTGAAGGCGGCGCTTGCAGCTAGGACGATTTTAAGCACCAAGTGAAAGACGACTTTTAAAAGGCGCCCGAGCGACACTTGTGGATTTTTGATAATTCTTCAGACTTAAGTAAGCGATGCCAGGGGTTTCCAATCAATGCGGGATGTCAAGCCGGATGCCCAGGATTTTTCAGAGCTCAAATTGGAGACCGGACGAAGAAGGAGCCAACAAATGGAAAGATTTGAAAGGGTGGCCAAACGGACCAAAAGGGGATGTGACCTTTTGGGAGCTTGGACCCCCCCCCCCCCCCCCCAAATTTTTATGAAAAGAAGATGAAGAAAATGTTGTCGTCGCGTTAAGAGTTGAAGGTCTACCACTGGGGCTTTAGTGCAGAAGAAGAGTTTAGGATTCAAGATTCAGGAAGGGAAAATAGATTGGGGTTTAATAAGATCCGGGATTTAGAAATGATTTAGGTACGGAAGAAGAGTTCAAGCTTTTTCACTATGTACTTAGCATACATGAACATAAGGAATAAGTCTATCTTGATTACATCAAATGCCTCTGGATACATACATCATATCATAAAGAATATTTTCAGATTCTCAATTCATTTATGAATGTCAAATGCAAGTTCTAATGGCATTTATTTCAAGTACATAGATGGATTTCAACCCTTTGGAACTAGTATATTGTTGATAGATTCAAATGCATCCAAGGTTTGGGCCAAAGATACATGAAATGAATTGAAGAAGCATAATTTTAGCTTCAGCCCTGTTTTAAAACAGAAAATTCCAGCCCATAACCAAGTTCAAAATGAGTGCATAAATTCAAGAAGAAGCACTTCTGATCATTCATGAACAATGTCCTGAAGAAAAGTGGTCATTTCCTTCCATTACAACCACATAAATCCCATGTTTACTCATAAAAATGGATCATAACAATGGGCTGCCCTATTTATGACTGGTTATTTCAGCCCATAACAGCCCGTATGCCTTCAATATCCTCACCCTTTGCTTGCCCCAAAGTCACTCAAGTACTTGGGTACAAGTCGGGCTTCATTGGACCAAGAATAAGGTAAACAAAATGAGAGAAGTCGTGCATAAGAGCAGGCTGAATACTTTTCTCTAAGATTTCCCTCTTTTATAGACTGTTTCAGCATGCATTTTCGTCAGACCAAAGAGGCAAAGAAGTGGAGCTCTCACCATGTTTACATCTTCAGTAGTTGGGCCGGTTGATCTTCAGTTTGCATGCTCCATATTATGCACCATAGCTCCAACTCTCTCTAGTTTGCCTCAGACTGTGCAGCCCGCATTTTGCGCCAAGAAATGCGGGCTGCTCCCTGCTCAGTCCCTGGTCACTTTTTGACCTACCCAGGTCACTTGCTGGTCACTTAAGTCTGTTACTCCAAGTCGCATGTGGACCTAGTGGACTTTTGGCAACTTTTGGCATCTTTCTTGGGTTCTGACCATATTTTTGCACCTGAATTAATGTGATTTATCCTGCAAATTATCATTTACTTCCAGATGACCAAGTTGTAGGTTCCCATAGACTTATTTTTCATAAATATACATGGTATAACTGAAAATTATATGCTAAATACAAAAGAACTTGTGAAACTAAGGTGGTTATTGGATAACAATGTCTGAATTTTGTATGCAAATTTCTCATATAACTTCCAGTGAAGCTCTTCTCTGTTCATAAGAATCCCATGATTTATATTATGAACAGTAAACTCTTTGACAACGTGGAGAAGAGGACGTGAACAGGCGGCGCATTTTTCGCTCCATCCATGATGATGATGATTTCCAAGCTGTGAAGACCCATAGAACCGACAATGGGGCTGATCTTCTCTCTCTTGGCTGATGCTATCGCCGTCGTTCGTATGTGGAATGATGGACTGAATGAGAAGAACAGATTCTAGTCTTTCTCTCTCCTCCCTCTCTCTCTTCCTTATGGATTGTTCATGTGTTCTCTCTTGAAGAAGGAATCTGGGTGGAAGAATGAAGAAAGTGATGATGAAGATTGATGGAGATGCTAAAGATGAAAGTGCAGCATTGGATTGAGAGCAATGGAGTTTCCATCTGTTGGTTATGCATGCATTCAAAGCGTCTCGGGTTACGTAAAGACACGGTATGACCATTTTTATGAAGGAAAATGAAGGATTTTTTATAGTTTATGATGATAATTATGTTTTTATTGGATGATTTTTTTTTTGTGCTGTTTGCATTATGACTAATTGCTGTTTATCAGAAAATGTTGGTTTTGCAATGATTTACATGCTTTATTTAATTCCCGTAAACCCAAAAAGCAGATTTTAAGTGGCAAAATGTTAGTTTTTCCGTTTCGGGTGGGAGAAAGATGTTCCCATGGGGTGAATATGAAAGATAAATTGAATATTAGTATGCTGAAGTGAGTGGGATAAGAAAAACCAGAAAATAGTATATTTTATTGCCAAATAAATCAAGAAAATGGAGAAAATGAGTGGAAAAATAGAAATACGACTTGGAAAAATAAGAAAAAATATGATAATTATTTGTGAATGTATGGTAGTGGCAAAGCATGAGGTTTGGCCTCAGTTTGCCCTATCTCCTTGTTAAAGTTGGTCATTTATCGCTTTCTATACATAAAAAAATCACAAAATGAACCTCTACACCTATGCAACGAAAGCAATACCTAAATGTAGGGGGTTGGGAGGTTTGAATTGTGTGATTTGCGTGCTGATTGTTGCCAATTTTTTGATGCATATCATGTCATAGGTTTCGTGGTATGTTAATTAAGAGGATAGTAGCACGAGTAGTCTCGGTGCTATCCTTTCATCGCCGCAACGGGTTAGTAAATACATTATAAAGCCTGATTGTGCACAAGCATCATTGCTGATTTTAAAATGATGTTTGAGCACTTTAAAATTATTCGCCTTTGCATGTGCATGATGATCATGGTATCAGAATAAAAACCTGGATGCATAGCACATGTTTTCAATGACAATGACCCACGTTTGAGTGTGGAAAGGCATCCTTAGCCGTAGGATAGACGTTTTTGGGGGATTATTCGGGAAGGAAACATGGTATATCTCTTGGATTCGAAATGAAAGAGTGGAGTGTGTTCGTTTGTTTTATATGTTGAGCAGCGCATCAAGGGGCTAATCTTTGCGATGTAGGAGAGCTGTAGTGGGGCCGCGTTGTTTCTACCAAGAGGTTGCCTCCCATGTATGTGATTATCATGGTATTTATGGCCAGTGTGTATGGGTTCTCTCTCTGAGGAGTTTATAGAAAGGGAAACGTTGGATTACAAAACTACAAAACTATAAACGCAAAGATTAGGCTTTAGGACAGTTCGTCCTTTAGCAATAGATAGACGCTCCTGGTCCGCGAGGCCGTGAGGGTGTGTTTGTCTGTTATGAGCATGAGGTCCGGCTAGTGCCATAGCTAGTGCCGACCCATTTTAGGTCCCATCATGTCTTCGTGTCAAAGGTCTAATAGCTTTTATTAGTTAATAGGGGCTGTTGGGACACCAAAACTTGTCAGAGTTTGAAAATTTCGACTAAATAGGAGGGGAGAACAACAAAATGAACTGTACTATCTCAAAAGTAGAGGAGACAAGAATACCATATTTTTGTCCATGTGGCAAAATCTCTATGGCCCTTTCCTTAATCCACGGATTAACAAAAGTGCCGTTTTTAACGTTTTTTGGTCCTAATGCTAGGGATGTGGACCATGAGATTAAGCTAATACCAGGAGCTACATCGATTGTGAAAATGCCCTACAAGATGTCCATTCCTAAAACTATTGAGTTAAAAGAACACCTCAAACAACTATTGGACCAAGGGTACATACGCCCTAGCACTTCTCCTTGGGGGCTCCAGTCTTGTTCCAAAAGAAGAAAGATGGTAAACTTCACCTTTGCATTGATTATAGAGGCTTGAACCAAGTAACCATCAAAAATAAATATCCTATTCCAAGGATAGATGAGTTACTCGATTGATTGCGAGGGGCAAAAATCTTCTCCAAGATTGATTTGAGATCAGGATACTACCAGATCCGTGTTAAAGATGAGGATTTTTCTAAGGCGGCATTCAACACTAGATATGGTCATTTTAAATTCACAGTGATATCCTTTGGATTTACTAATGCCCCTACCACATTTAATAGGCTAATGCAAGACATTTTTAGACCATATCTCAATGATTTTGTACTTGTCTTCTTTGACGATACCTTGGTTTATTCCAAGGAAGAGGAGGATCATGAACCCCAAGTTCTCATCGTCCTTGAGACTGTGAGGACACATAAGCTCTATGCTAAGAAGAAAAATTATGCCTTCGTCCTTAAAAGGAAGATTGAATATCTAGGGTTTATTGTGTCAGAAGAAGGAATCTCTGTAGACCCTACAAAGGTTAAGGATGTCCAAGAGTGGCCTCCACCAACCATTGTCAAAGAAGTGCGTAGTTTTCTTGGATTAACAGGTTGGTACAAGATCTTCTTTAAGGACTATGCCTTAATCGCAGGGCCCCTAACAAATCTACTAAAAAAGAAAGTTGCCATAGCATGGATGGCCATCGAACAATTAAGTTTTGATCAACTCAAGCATAGCTTAGTGATAGCACCAACTCTAAAGCTCCCCAACTTGAGCAAGGAGTTCAAATTTGTCATGGATGCTAGCTCGCTTGCACTAGGATGTGTACTAATGCAACAAGGTCATCTTATAGCATATTCTTCAAGGAAGCTAAAATCTCATGAGAATAATTACGCCACTCATGACTTGGAGCTACTAGCATTTATTCATGCTCTCAAGCTTTGGTGACACTATTTTCTTGGCAAGAAGTTCTCTTTGGTCACAGACCATAAGAGCCTCAAATGATCTTCACACAAACTGACCTCAACATGAGGCAACGATGTTGGATTGAGGTTCTGTAGGAGTATGACTTTGAGATCATGTATCGACCTGGTAAAGAGAATGTGGTCGCTAATGCCTTAAGTCGCAAGGGATTCCTCAAATCTCTTATTATGGAGGAACCCTCAAAGGTGGAAGCATTAGCAATTATGGTGTCAATGCCTACCAACCCTATCCTTGAGCTAGCTAAGGAGGAAGCTAGCCATGACCCAAAATATCTGAAGATGATAAGGAGATTTTGGGAAAGGACAAAAACCCCAGACTTAAGGTCAAGTATCAAGATTTCTCTGAGGGACTTGTCTATTTTAGGACAAGATTATGCATACCCACAAGCAAGAAACTCAAACAGAGAATACTTTGGAAAGCACATGACTCCCATTTTCAAGCCATCTTAGATATGTTACGACCCTCAACATAGTCAGGAAGAGATTCATTGGGAAAGTCTCAAGGGAGACGTACTCAATTATGTCACGGAATGTTTGAATTTCCAGCGCATTAAGGCAGAACATGTCAAGATGCCTAGGAAGCTTCAATCTGTTGACATTCCCCAAATGAAGTGGGAATTTATCAGCATGGAATTTGTTCTTGGGTTACCCTTAGTTCGAGGATACAATTCAATTATGGTTATAGTAGACATGCTCACCAAGGTTTTATACCTCATTCCAGCCAAGACAAACTATAAAGCTTTAGATATTGCCAAATTATTCATCAAGGAGATATTCAAACTCCACGGCTTACCTAGAAGGATCACTAGTGACTAGGATTCCATCTTCACATCTCACTTCTGGAGAGGGATATTCGAGGCCATTGGGACTCAACTCTATTTCAATACAGCCTATCACCCTCAAATTGATGGCCAAACAGAGAGGGTCAAACAAATCATCGAAGATATTCTTAGAGCATATTGCTATCGCGAATCCAAAAAGTGGATCCAATATCTACAATTGGTAGAGTTCCCCTATAATTCTTCTTGCCAACAAAGCATTCAAATGACACATTTTCAAGCATTATATGGGTATGATTGCCATACTCCATTGAATTTTTCAGATCCTACCTTAAGAAGGGTAGAAGCTTCCAAGAAAATACTTGAGGAAATGGATGAGCAGGTCAAGCCCATCAGACAAGACATTAGAGCCACCAAGGATAGGCATAAAAACTATGCAAATCTAAATAGACAAGAGCAACTCTTCAAAGAGGGAGATATGGTTTTTATTTGTGTACGACCCAAGAAGAGTTCCTTATCATTGGGAGAAGTTAAGAAACTAAGTCCAAGGTATTGTAGACCCTACAGGATCCTCCACTACCTAGGGCCCAAGGCTTATAAACTCCAACTCCCCAAGAATGTAAAGGTTCACGATGTATTTCATGTTAGCCTATTAAAGTAATATGTTTCCAATCCTAGTCATGTACTCAATGATCAACAAGTTGTAATGCCAAGCCAAGGAGTCCTTGAGCTCTAGCCAGATAGAATCCTAGACATTCAGGAGAAGTGATTGAGAAGTAGAACTCTCAGAGAGTACCTCATCTAGTGCAAGGACTATCCACAAGAAGATGCCATATGGATTGATAAGAGTACTTTCTCCCAACAATACCCCGAATTCCTTTCGAGATGAGGACATCTTGATCCCTTAAGGGGGGGAGGATGTAATATCCTGGCCTGTGATCCGTAAGCCTCCCCCTCCTAATAATTAAAATGAAAAATTTTTAACGCTCTCCCTTGCCCACACTGCTAGCTGCTGGCAAACGAAGGGGGAGCTGCAGTGAGATGATGAGCACAATGACGGAGCTACAGATGTGCAATGATGTCAAGGATGCTGATCAGGACGATGGGCAAACCGCCATTCCTTCTCTCCTCCACAACCACAATCTGCATGGTGACGGCCCACCTAGCCCGCCGAGATGGAGATAAGGGGAGGCTCCATGCCACACTATTTCCCCCCTCCCCCCCCCCCCCCCCCCCCAACAATACTATAAAATCTTCCCCTTAGGCAAGAGAGAACACATCATTTATTCCCCCCTTACTGTCAGACTGGGAAGAGAGAGAGAGAGAGAAAGAAAGAGAGAGGGAGAGAGAGAGGGCACTAAGGGACAAGGAAAGAGAGAGAGGGAGAGAGAGAAAGGGGAAATCTTCCAAGAAGCTTCCAAGCTTCCTCTCCCCCTTTTGAGAGGGTTCCCACGGCCGTTCTCCCATGAGGTGTCAACTCCTTAGTAGCGCGTGTGCATTTTTGAGAAGGAAAGGCCGAACTATACGATGCCTCCCAAGCGAAGTAATGTCCAATCGAGCATGAATCCCGCATCAACTGATGGAGCTAAGGGTCAATGAACCGCGACACTTGGTAACCAGGTGCATTCCATAAATCTTACTCTAGTAGGAAACTTTTAAAACATAGATCGACTACATTAGGTAAGGAGAAGTATTCATACAAAAATCTATGATAGCTAACCACCAATTAGGTTGTATTATAAAATCATGTTGGGAAATGTGTTTTTTCACACTATGGCATGTTATAGAATGAACAATTTGCACAAAAGATAACACATTATTGCACACTGAAATCAAGGATTTTATTGATTGTGTTCATAGAGCATTAGATTTATGCACTAGCATTGGCATGCTTGAGAGGTAAAAGAAACTAAAAAATGGGTTATTGGGTATAAATGCCAATTCGACACTCCATAACTTGGTAGCATTATGATGTCAAGGCCTATGAACGGAATAGTAAAGCATAGTCATCATTATAAAGAAATCATACTTTTGCATCGCATAATTTGCATAAGTCAAAAGGTAGGTGTAAAGGCTTGAATCAAGCTCATGATGATCATGATTTGCCATGAATTGACTAAGTATCTATGGGTTGCAATATTAAGCTGAGTATTAGGCTCGAATTTTTTGCAAGTGCATCTTAGGTTACTAATATATAAATATGCAAAACCGTGCAAGACGATGGCATCTTATAAACCCTTAAAGAGAAGTAGCTCGTATTTGCATTAGGCATGATGATTTCATGTTCCTCGCACAAAGAAAAATACAAGTCATAATTTGTGATTTGCATAAGTGCATTGAAATTAATTTCCAAGAATAGAAGCTTTGCATTGCATCATCAACTCAGGAAAGACTCACATCTAGATTTTCATGGCATCATGGACAGTTTCAATTGCACTACATAATAGGGTTTCATCTTAAAAGATAGATTTAAGATGCACATGTGAATTGCTAAACTGAATTGCATGAGGCAGTTTGATAAATGAAACCCTATATGATACGTAAGGCTAGGGTTTAATTTGACTTATTTAGGGTTTAATTGTAAATAGGTCAAATTATTATTACGATCATAGGCTTACTTAGAGTCAAGTAAACATGCTCATTGGTCTCTATCATACAACTAGTCCCGATATGTCCAAAACACTCTTGGACATATCATCTTTAACCATGATACAACTCGATGTCAATACAAGAAAACTTGGGTGTCGTTTTCGCAAGAAATAACGACCATTTTCCACTTGTCGTTTAGTGCTCACGACTATTCAAGGATTGCAAAGGACCTAGTTTGCTCTTGGCTTGCAAAAGGAATGAACAAAAGTTTCTATTAAGAATTCTTAAGGGAATAAAACCCTAGGGCGAACTTAGAAACCTCGATAAGGTTCCAAGGAGAAAAATGTGGTTACTGAATAACCAACTAAAATCCTAGATTGAATTATTCAGGACCTGTGATCCCAAGACAAGAACCCTGGACTAAAGGCTAGCAATTTAGGGCAGCTACCATCGGATATAAATCCAATAGTGCAATTGCTCGCTCCTATCAAATAGGAATGGGGTCAGAATGAGGGTATTCTCTATCCCTCAGAGGGTCATGGCAATTGACACCAAGATAAGAAAGACCCAAGAAGGGCGAACGCTAAGCATTCAAAGATGGAAACTCCACCTTAGTAGATGTCCTGAGCACTCGTCTTCATTATTGTTTGTGCTTGTAAATCTAGAACCACTATTTGTGAAAGCATTGAATGACCCAAGATCACAAAAGAAATTTGAATAATGAATCAGGTTGAATTCATGGAGGATGTGCCAAACCACCCCTAGCTAGCCGCCAACCCTATCTAAGGGGGTTCTAAATAACCGTGATGGGAACGTGGACTGAACCCGCCAAGGGAGGTCTCTCCATGGGTTAGTTTGAATGTAGGAGGATGCTTGGATCCTAGGGGAACTCCAGCTATAAATTCCCTACCTCCGGTACTGCTCAAACAATCTACATGACTCGAGATGGTTTCTTGAGGCCCTGTTACTAGTGCATGGATGGAAACTTGGAGGAAATAAGACACATTCTCACGGATTGTGAGAATCATCCTTTTTGGACAAGACTTGTATCCCAGTTAAATTGATAATATAAAGTTTGCTTCCAAGGAGCCTATCTAAATTGTTTTCATGTCAATGCCATAAGTAACGTGAATGAACCCTATTCCCTAAAAGGCTTAATTAAGGGAGTTGATTTTAAATGTCCCACATAAATGTGATAGGACTTAATTAGAAAACTAATGAACGTCTATTGAGGGAAGCGGGTGGACCCGACGGGTCCGTCCTACGGCAAGGTGGTCCTAGAGAACTAGGAGGCTTCTCACAAGGTTCTACGGTCGTATGACTTATAGGTATTGATAGGTTAGAACCCGACTTATGCTGTTTTAGGGGACCAGAATGGGACTATACGCTATGGGTAGAGGGGATTGAGTGGTGCATCTCTCTTTTTCCCCATTCCCCATTCTCTTTGAACCAAGTGTGGCATGGGTCTGCTTCAGCTTGGGTATCTCTGTGTAAAGTAGGATATCTAGGACCCGATGCTAGAATGCTGCTAGGAGACCTTGTCCATTAGGAACTCTGATTTCAGGTTGATCCAAGTAGATTCGTTTGTTGCGAGGCAAACTCGATAAAACCCAGTCGAAAAACCTCGTAAAATTCCATGGGAGTACTGGGCAGTATCACTTAGACTCGTCTCTCAATGGACTACTCAAAACGTGCCTGAAAAGCTGATAAGTGGCACACTACAGTGATATCCAACCTGTATGCTCTATCTCATAAATGAATCTTGCCTTGAATAGCTTATCAATCTCCTCCTTTACAGCGTGTGTATGCTTAGGATTCATTACATATAATTATTGCTTGACTGGTGCTACATCAGGGGTCATGGGAATGTTATGAGTCATGATACTTGGTTCTGTTCCCTTTAGTTATCTAAAGACCACCATGCAAACACATTACTAAACTTGCTTAGGAGATTTATGAGATCATGCTTGTTCGAGCTATTCCTTGGTGGTACGTTCTTAGTAGCCCATCAAGAGATGTCCTAGGAAGCACCATCTGGGATTTTGATAAAACTCTCAGAGTTTGCTAACTAGGCTCGCTCAAGTCTACCCCGCAGTGAAAGTTTTGGCCACTCCCACGAGGATCGACCTGAGTTTTTTTGGTCAAATCTATTACTAGCGACTAATTAATATTAAAGGATTCTAAAGTGAAGTGAGTCGGTCTTTCTAGTTTCTAATGGTCCATGAAGTGCTATTTTTATTCCTTCTTAGGAAAGCTCTCGACTTACGAAGGCCATCGAGCCATAGGTCTAGATCCGATCCATCCTTCCACTTCCCTCGAGAGAGTAGTTTTAGTTATCTAATTACCTACCACTTTAGGTTTAACATATAAAAACAACCTCTTTGAATTATCTTTTTATACAAATTACATGCCTTTTATTCATAACACAAAAATAGAGTAAAGCAATTTCTTCTTAATAGTTCATTTAAAAAAAAAGACATTTATAATATTTTCTATTCAAAGTATTATCCTCTCCAAGTTTGATTCCCCAACTAGTATTGGAACTTCTAG